>NC_137814.1:36489839-36927339 GCF_963921795.1 Nannobrachium achirus
TACACCTCCTACAAAGTAAAATCCTGTTTTAATTTAAAGATTGTCCATTCTTAGACTTGTTGAGTTAAATCAACACTGCAGATTTTACTCTGTATTGTGGCTGTAGGGAACCCAATCACTTCTCTCCCATCTGAAATGTTGATTTAGTTAAATTATTCTAATGCAAGCTTTTCTGGAAGCAGTTCAAAGAGATCTGTCTAAACCCACACCATGCCACGTGAGGAATTATGAAAGCTTGCATAAAACCTCAGGCTTCTTTCCCTTTCCTGGTATATTTGGTCAGATCGTAGCATTTTCATTTCACTATATACCTGTCTGAGATTGAGGCCAAATTGCAAACCTGATTTCACATAGTTATGCTAATTGAGCAGGTATTCTTTTTTACATACACAAGAGTGCAAATAATATCCAGTAGTTTACTATATTAAAATAATAATAATAACATGTGCTATGTTATAGGCTATGTATTTGTTAGTTGATGTCTTTAATTGACTCTCAGTAATTCCAAATAAAATTGGATATGAGCTGTTGAGGGCTCTTTAGTGGGGTCCCAGAACAGTGATAGATTGAGTGGTTCATTACAATGTGTAGGACATGGCCATTCTAACCGCCTCCATCAGTCCAGCTTGAGACAACATGCATGGACTCCTAAAGAGAGATAAATGACTGCGAGCTGCTATTAAAAAGACCCCTCCAAGTCTTTAATTATCTTTGCTGCTTTGTGAAGAAGTTCACATAAATAAAGTGCATGGCTATAAGAATTTTAATTCACAACTGAAGACATACATTATACCCTGTCCAATCAGACCACCTGTACCATCCATGTACATTTAGCCACCATGCATAGAAAAACTGGACTTAATATTAAGTAGAAACATATTCTCAAATAGTAATAATAATTATACTAAAATATAGTAATTACTTTGACCTCTGATAGGAAATACACCCCAAATGTTGCTTGTTTAAATTTGTGTTACAAACAGTAATTGTACTTTTTCATAATGAATTATTTTGGAACAACTGATATATTGAAGTATATAGCCCATTTTTTATTTATTTATGTTTTAACTTAAGCAGTTTAAAAGGCCTCATTGTAAACTCGTTGCTAGTTGGTTAATGAATTATAAAGCACAATG
Source organism: Nannobrachium achirus (assembly GCF_963921795.1). NCBI lineage: Eukaryota > Metazoa > Chordata > Actinopteri > Myctophiformes > Myctophidae > Nannobrachium > Nannobrachium achirus. The sequence goes on from NC_137814.1 coordinate 36,490,976, forward strand.
AGCATATTTTGTCCTGAAATTTCAGCTGAAACCACTGTTTCCAGATAAAATAATATATAAAAATAAGATTCAATCCGTCAATCAATTTTATATAAACTGATTTATTATTAAGTCAGTATCCTTTACAGTTCTTCCTCGTTTGGTCATTTATTTCCTTCACATCTTTTTTTCTCACAACAGCTGGCAAATGTGGTTCCTACAGTTGCAAAAAAGAAAAAAGAAAGGAAAAAAGAAAAAGAAAAGAAAATGGTCTAAGGAAAGGTACATGCAGACGCGACCAACAAAATGTAGCAAATACAAAAATTGAAAATATTCACCAAATTGAGTAGAGGACATGCACATAATCAACAAAACTTTTAGGCCCTACATTTATAAATACTTAAAAAAAATCATCAATCTCATCATAGTGCTCATTTGTGTCATATTGACAAAGGTATATTTACATATTCACAAAACAATAAATAAAAATCGAGAGCATTGGCAAATAGTGTATCTGTCTACCAGCAAAACCCTCCTTTTCCTGGAGGTTTAGAACATTTCTCTATTTCGTCTCTTGGTCAAAATAATAGAATCCTCTTTTGTGCTTCATGCATTCAAAACAAATCAGTGGAACATAAAGTCCAATGGAGGTTTTTCTTCTTCTTTCTTTTCTCCCCTCTTTTCCCCCCTCCATCTTAGTTCATGGTCTTGTTCCTTGCTCGATTTGTTGGTGTTGACTCCTCACAGCGAACCTGTTGACGTGCACTGGGATGGGTACCACGATTTTGGGATTTCTCACGGGCTCTCCCGACCGGTTGTTGACGTTCCCGGCCTTGATCCGTTTCCACTTGGCCCTGCGGTTCTGAAACCAGATCTTAACTTGCACCTCGGACAGTTTAAGTGCGTGCGCAATTTGGGAGCGTTCGGTTAGCGAGAGGTACTTTTTACAGTGGAATTCCTTTTCGAGTTCGAGCAGCTGTTCGCTGGTGAAAGCTGTTCGCCTTCTCCTGCTCTTCCCCGCGGAGGTGCCCGTTGGCAGCGTCTCCTGTGACCCGCTTTTCAGTTTGCTCTTTTGGGACAGCGAGCCACAGTTGTTTCCGTCCGAGAAACTTTCGTTTTCGCTGTCCGCCGAGCTGCAGTCCTCTCTGTCGCTGCAAGCCGTGTCCGCCGATTTGAGGTCCAGCTTCTCGTCGTCTGAACTGTACAGTTTGGTTTCACCTAAAAGTGTTAAAGAAGAAGAATTACAGTTTGAGTTTAGCACATTTTAGACAACAGGGTGTTTTCGCTTGTTTATGCCAGGCAAAGTTCAGCTGGAAGTAGCCTAAGCTATAAATAAGTGCACTGGCTCGTTTAAAGCCATTGCAGATGCAAATTGGTTTATTGGTCATCAACAGTGCAATTTAAGCCACTGCAGATTGGTTTATTGGTCAACAGTGCTTTACAAAATGTCTGCAATTAAAAATATACAATAATAATTTTGTACATTTCGCACACTTTAAAAATGTGTTTAAGGCTAGGCCAACGGGCTGCACAAGAGCCCATGTCTGGGGAATGAGTTTGGTCCTTGCTCATTTAGTTTTCAACGTTGAGGTAATTTGGCTGTAAATTATAGGCTGTAAATTATAGGCCTATAGTGTGTGTGTGTGTGTGTGTGTGTGTGTGTGTGTGTGTGTGTGTGTGTGTGTGTGTGTGTGTGTGTGTGTGTGTGTGTGAGAGTGTGTGAGAGTGTGTGAGAGTGTGTGTGTGAGAGAGAGAAAAGTAGTACATAAATAATTAATTTCTACAATTACAAATGAATGTCCCATGAAATATATAAGTGGCCTGTAGGCCCACACTTGAATACCGAATTATAGCCTGTTGAATTACCGTATAACAACAAATGCCCGTGTTTTACGCAACAGTTTTTAACAGTGACCATGCATGCAACGAGAAAAGGACAGCAGAAGTAGCCTATACTATAGGAAGGAACCCTACCTGATATTGTTTGAAAACTTTCTGAAAAGTTGAGCCTCTCTGAGCTCTTGTCCCTGCTGGCGCGCCGCTCCTCAGAGTGCGGGCTCTCCTGCCTCCTGGGCCCGGGGTCGGCCGCGCTCAGCCGCGCCTGGCCGGGCAGCTCCTGCGGAGGGTAGAAACTGTCCGGCGGGTCCGAAAAGCTCGGCAGCGTCGTGGTGAGCGCCACCATGGACGGCACTCCCTGTCCCAGACTCGCGCAGAACGTGTTGGTGAGACGCCCCGCGAAAGATGCCAGCGGCGCCAGCGGAGGTATACCGGACGATAGATGCGAATGGGACAGAGATTGTGGAATGACCAGCGGTCTGTAGGGCATGAACATCGGGTAGCCCGTGTAGAGCAGGTGTCCCGGCCTGGGCTGAGGGGTTCCTATCAGGGAATCGATTGAAAATGCCGTCCCGTGGCCGCCGGGTCTCTGCATGTTTTTTTTTTAGGCAAAGCGCTTCTTCTGTGGAAACTTATAAAACAGGTGTCCTGTCCTCCTCCTCCTCGGCGAGTAGCGAAGCCTTCAGCGCGCAGATGGAGTGAAGTTAGGGCTGCTGTAGGTCCAGTGCTGCTGCTGCGCTACCATCCCTGCCTGGGACTCTGACTGAGGCTGCTGCTCCGAAACGCCGCTCGCTATATGCGACCTGACGCTTTTTGCACTATACCTTTCCCTCTATTTGTCACACACTGAGACATAAACATACGCTCTCCGAGTCTCTATCTACCTCGCCCTCTCTCCCAACTCCTCCCTCCCTCCGCCCTGGCTCTCTCTCTCTCTCTCCCTCTGTGTGTGTGTGTGTGTGTGTGTGTGTGTGTGTGTGTGTGTGTGTGTGTGTGTGTGTGTGAGAGAGAGAGAGAGAGAGAGAGAGAGAGAGAGAGAGAGAGGGGGAGGGAGGGAGATAGAGAGAGCTTTGGTTGTATCATCTGCAATACAAGAATGAAAAGGGGGTGTTTCCCCAGGGGCTCATCCATCTTCCTCAAATTACGCTTCATTTCCTTATTCAGCCTCTGACTTTTGGAGAAGCGGTAGTTTCCCAGTGGATAGGACCAAATAGACGGGTACCCCCCCTCCTCCCCTCGCGCCCTCCTCCCCTTTTGCCAGGTTCACATTGACTGGAAACGGTGTGAGAGACTGCTCCAGCCCTTCCCCTTCTATAATCGTTGACCACACCAACCCAATCAGCTATTATTAATTTTGATTGATGATAAGTAATTACTTTGGATTCAAGGGACGACATGAAACAACGGTGGCTTTTGTTGGAGTGTTTTGGGGACGGATGGCATCGGAGTCGGGGAGGAGGAGAGGCAGATGTTTCTCCATGCACTCTCTTGAGGGGGAAAGGGCTTTTCTATTCTCCCGTGGCTAAAACAATGCGTTTGGCCTTAGAAAAAAGTGCCGCAACAATTGCTCCCTGGAGAGAGATACTCGGTGCAAAATTAGATTCAGATAAAAGACATTATGTGCGGGGTCAACGGCAATACGGGGCAGGCATTGCACTTTGCAACCATGGGCCTCCTAGCAGCCAAACGCACTTCGTGGACTTTATTTGAATCGCAGTAAAATGCAATCTTGAAATGGTCTCACTTGACCAATGTTCAGCCATGGTTCGTTAAATGATTTTATGGCTGTGCTATAGATCCGAGAAGCAATGTGTGATAGCCATTAGGCCTATTTTTACAATGATGCGCACATAATTTTGGTGCGCGCTTTAGGGAAACTCGTCTCTATAATCAAAAATATGCTTGGCAAATCACGTTTCTCTTTTCTTTAAGTGTTGATTTAATCGGAGATCATTTCAGCGTTTAAATGCCAATTGGAACTGATGATGATTAGCCCTATTGAGTCCTGGGTGCGCGGGCCCTCCAACTGGTCGTCTGATTGCACAAGGGCATAAACATGATCACCAGCGACTCTGATTAGTAATGGAGGACCAGGCCATGCCGGGCCATGCTAATTCTGATAATTACAAATGACTTCAGCATCTCTTTTTGATCCACTGTCTGCTACCTAATGGTTCTCCTCTCCCACGTGAGCGCCCCCAACAGATATAGTAGGCCTATAGCTTTTATGTTCTAATAGGCCTACACATTTTTAGTGCCTTTTTTTATTCGTTCGTGAATCGTGAATTAAGTTGAACATGAAGAATGTAGATCAAGAACCTATTATTCAAACCCAATAATTAAGCAAATGCTATTGAGTTTGCAATAGAAGGCCACATGTTTTTTTTCTTTCTCTCCTGCACTAATAACTATGAATATCAATAAGCTTTCATTTAATATTTTTCTTTGGACATAGGCTACTTTAATGGATGATCGTTCTGTGTTTTTGACAACTTTAATATTTTTGTAATGACTGTCAGTTATTTACAGCTGGCTGTGTTAAATGTCGAATGAAATCACACCACATGCCATCCCTTGATGGACACAAATCCTGGTCCAAACAAGCTTGTTGTGAACAATAATTTAAATGCCTATTGCAGTGCGAATTGGGTTTGTTAAACATATTTGTGCCGTCATTGCTGACGTTTTGCCATAATCTAAATTTGTCTACGATCCAAATAAACAACACATCGTGTATAGGCTCAACATTTAATTATCAGTCACAATAAAAATAAAAAAGGCCCACATGGCTGTATACTTGACCATAGAAATATTTGTTACAGGGATAAATATAGACAATTATTCCATTACAATCACATCCATTATAACTATTATATAATATTGTGCAAATGTCTAGCCTTGATTTTCAACAACCCTGTGGAAAGTGCTGTGCATTATTAACATTTTGCATAGACTTATGTATTATCTTTTGTAACTGTGTCAAGCTAATGTAAAAACGTATATATATTTTTTTTCTTATTTTTTTTAAAATACAAGTCATAGTTTTGCACTTGGTTTCTTACTATCGCTGTATCACATTCCATAACCCAGAAGAGAGAGAGAGAGTGGCCATAAAAGGATGAATAAAAGAAAGCACTTTCAGACACTATAGTCACCCCAAGTCTATAGCACCCCCTTGTGGCGTAATAACTTTAAATACTTTGGCTTTCTTTAAAAGACATGCTTGTTTCTCTTCAGAAACTCATTTGGGACCTGTGAGGTTATTAAGAACAAAAGCATTGCATGAGGCAGATTAGTCTTAGCAGCCACCCTGTTTTACAAGAACAATTTCTGGGGTCACCCAAACTGAAGCCTAAGGAGTGCAGGAAAAGACAAGTGGGCCATTCTAAACTACAAATGTCAAAGTCTTAGCCTGTCAGGCTATATTACACAGGTGCGTCAATTGGGTATGGCAGGGGTATGCAGCTGCCATACCCTGGGTCCAGGGGGGGAAATAAAAGTTACTTTTAAATATAAATCCATGAATGTCTCTTTGTCTATCTGTTCTAGTTATTATGTTGTTAAATCACAGTAAAATAACTACAAATGTGACATTTAACACAATGGTCTCTTTAACAAGCTATTGTGGCACGTTTACTAACATGCCAAGTTTAGCTGCACTTGCACTTTCCATTCCATATCCAGCCCAAGAAACCTTAGGAACGGGGGGAAAATACAATGTACTTCTTAAAATAAATGTATCATGCTTGTTGCTGCTAAGGTATGGCAACATGACTGGTGTATTGTGCAACCAGTCATGTTGCCATACCTTAGCTTTTGCTGAACTGACGCCACTGATATTACACAATGTTTTCAGTGGACGTAGCCTCTGATGTCCAGAAGCAGGTAGTTCTTGAGGAAGGTGGGCAGGTTGAGTTTGGGGACCACGTGGAGAACACGACTCTCCAAGAACGTCCTGAGCCTGATGCGTGCCAGATGCTGCAGGGAGCGAGGCGTCTGGGCCAGGGAGAACAGGGACTCATAGAACTCCTGGTGCTCCTGGGAAGGGAACAGAGAACGTCTGGGTCACTTCCTAAGTTCCTGACGTATAGTATTTCAACATTTTTATTCATTTATTACTATCTACAATTCAAAGGAGCGTTATTGGCATGAGAAAACATGCTGTATGTTTACATTGCCAAAGCAAGTTTCAAAATATAATAAAAACAGTTGAAAATGGGGAACATATATACAGTATATAAAGTATATATATACACCAGTATACCTGATAATAGGCCTAATGCAACTGACAAATAATGCAACTAACGTTTTGCAAATATTCAGGACTAATTCCCAAATCATACTACATTTTATTTTCTTGAAAAGGTTATAAATGACGTTTGAAAGCTAGGTTAGTTACAGAAGTCCAGCTCAACGTAGATAGACAATAAACAATAAATCACCTTAAAGATCTCTGGAGAGACAGCTTCCACCCAGTCATCTTTGATTTTGAGTTGAGCGTAGACATTCAAAAGGACTTCAATCGTGCGTGGAGACATACAGCAGTGTTTTAAAACCTGGAAGAGATGCCAGAGCCAAATGACATGATTCATACTTTTAATGCTGAAGTTAGTGATGATGATGATTATGATTCCATAGAATCAAAGAAACAGAGTAATTAAACACTTGTGAAATGAACAGATTGGTCTTCCCTCTGGGGGTTTAACTGGAAATTATGCAATTAGTGCTAATTAATCTCCTATTAACACTTGCATAATTAGGAGGCAGACATTTTGGAGCACATGGATTCAGCAATACTTGTAGCCTGTTTCCAGCAGAGTGAAACACTTGATGTTGTGACTCATGAAATGTGAAAAATTCAACTCCAAGTTCAACTGAAGTGTGCAGTACTTCAATATACAATACTCTTTAGTTTCTCTAGACGGAATAATGATAGCATTTACCATTATTGGTCTGTACTTGGTAATTGTTATAATATATCTGTACTTGTTTACAGTATACAGCACATCAATCCTGCATTAGTCTCTATGATTTGCTTGCATATTCAATGTATTCATTCAAAACACACGCACACACGCACGCACGCACGCACGCACGCACGCACACACACACACACACACACACACACACACACACACACATACACACACAGGGTCTTCCTGAGTATGTTTTGAACGCCTTATTTTCTCCCTTTACACCAAATGTCAAAATATCAAATACGGTATTTTACAAGCATTGTGTTGCAATGCATTGTGAGCTTGTAGATCTGCTATTTTTGCAGAATGTTCAGTTGCTCACGCTTATGATATGGCCAGAATATGGACTCAGGTGGTTAAATGAAATTGTGCCTTGTCTCAGACATAAGGATTTTACCGTGGGCAGGGCTAACGGCCACACCCGGACAGAACCGTGGTTGAGCAGAGAGCGGACGATCCGCTCAGGCTGTTGAGAAGTCTTGTAGCATAACACTTGTAGGATCATGTTGAGGGGGGCCTTAAAGCCATAGTTCATTGCGCTAACATCAGCTCCATGGGCCAGCAGCAGGTCCACCACATCTGCATTTGCATGCTTACAGGCCATGTGCAGTGGAGTCTGCTTGTCCTGGTCGATAATGCGGACATCAGCCCCGGCCTCCACTAACAGTTTGCACGCCATGAAGTAACGCTCCAGCTCATGTGCCTCCTGTTGCTCTGAGCATGCGGCATTGAGTGGTGTGAGACCCAGTTTATTCTGTTTGTCCACAGCAGCCCCATAGCGCAGGTACAGTTCAATGTGCTCTGGAAGGCCATTCTCAGCTGCAATGTGTAACGGAGTGTCATCCTCTTCTAGGGTTCGAGCGTTTATTGCAGCACCAAACTGAAGGAGATGCTTGGCACACCTGCAGCAGAATTAAGTACAGAACATTCAGGTATAATATAGACGACAAACTATTCCCGTCTACATAACTTTTTGGAAAAGCAGTTTTTCTGAACTTGACTTACTCAAGGGATTCAGGGCTGGCACACGTATGCAAGGGCATGAGCCCCTCTTCACACACTGCATTGGCATTTGCGCCGTGGGACAACAGCAGTTTGGTACACTCCGGATGGCAGGTCTCACAGGACTCGTGCAGAGCAGTGGTGCCACCAGGTGCCAGCTCTATATTGGCCCCACGCTGCAGCAGGAGTCTCAGGCAGTCCGTGAAGCCTCGGCCAGCGGTGATGTGGAGTGGCGTGGTCAACTCCTGCTCGTAGCTCAAAGACCACAGCCCTGCAAGCAGAGGTGAAAAGTGTAGTAAACACTGTCCAAGGGTGGTTACGTGTATGTCTGTGTCAGACATAACCTAACATGACCTCAAAACATTCAGAAGACCTACTCAGTTCTCTGTATCTGAACCGGAAGTTCTTCCATTCCTCTATGTTGCTGGTGTCATACGTGGCATCAATAAGGTAGTCATACTCTTCATTCTCGTCCAGGATGCTAATAAGCGTCAGGTCATCTCCTACCAGCAAACAGTTCCAGAACTGCAGGATACAGCCTGTGGCCTGAGCGGTGGCAATCACATCGCTACGGTAGGGCTTCTGTTTACGCCACTTTATGCCAGGTATCGCAGTGGCCATGCTGTATGATCCGACTCTCACGTGGCAAAGAAAAAACTCTCCCAGCTGTCTTGTTTTGCACTTTCAGGAGTGTGGCTTCTAACGTAGGAAATGGACTCTTATGCAGCCTGTCTGCTAGGACAGGGTTATTTTAGGGTGGTGTTATGTGATATTCTGGGTGTCCTAGGCCTAGGAACCTACCCGGGCTCTGGCCCAGAGGCAAATGACTGCTGTATCACATGTAACCTATTCACATTGCTCACATGCACATCATGAACCCAAGCTCTCAGAGCATTTAGGTTAAGTTTTAATTGTGTGACACAGGATTATAGATTATCCTCCCTCTAGTATCAGAGAATTGTTAGGCAGATGATTTTATTGCATGTTTTATTTTATAACTAGGGCAAGGGCATCACTATGATGTGGTAGTCACTCACTAGCTGCTGCATGATCATATCAGTGACTGAAAAACTTTGCAGGTCAAGTAGTAACACTGGACCAAAATAAAACAGCAGCTGCCATGTTGATCAACAGTAGAGTCACACATGATTCCTGGACTGAACCACAATGGAACGAGTCTCCAGAACGTTTTCTTTTTGTTTTGTTATCCTTTTAGCCCAAATGTCTGACTGTACCTCATTTACATTACTGTCTTATAAAGTATTCAATCATCAATCAGTTAATGGAGGAAATAACTGTCAAACCAATCATTTGACAGAGAATAATAAATAATGCTTCAGTATGATTTTGTGTATTTGTATTCGCTCTGGTGGCAAAACGTGTTTCCCTTTGGGGACTAAGCAATAAACACATACATACATGATGAAATATCAGCACAATGGAACAGATTTATATGTTTTGGACTGGTCCCTTGAATGTCAACACATTTCATTGCTTCCAAGAGATGCAAACTACTTAAAGGGCCAGTTCACCTCTGGGACAACCAGATCTTATTTTATTGTTGTTTGGGACAAGATCAACACAATCAAGTTATTTTTTGTGTTCAATCTGTGTTTTTAGATATTTTAGTATTTCAGCATGAATGATGATGCATTTTGCATCATATGACTCATCATTCTGCATCATATGATGCAAAATGCATCATCATTCATTCTGAAATACTAAAATATCTCAAAACACAGATTGAACACAAAAAATAACTCAGGATTGTGTTGATCGTGTCCCAAAAAACAATACAATAAGATCTGGTTGTCCCAGAGGTGAACTGGCCCTTTAACGTCCTCATGGGCTGCATGGAAGCTCAGCCAGTTTTGAATCTGACTCCCATCATGTCTCTCTCTCTGACCCCATTCCTGTCCCTATACACTCTCGTATCTAAAGACAGCACTTAAAAATAATAGGAGAAAAAGATGTAGTCATGTCCTATAAATGTAAACGGCCTTTGTAATAATTACAGTACACTTTGGGACATCTTTGGTTGTACTGTCTAGTTTCTTGTGTGTTTATCTGTGTCTGTCTTACCTTCTCCTCTTGCAACCCAGCGCATGTCTCCACCCTGTGGCTCAATGATGAGGTTGGCAGTGGAGCCTTTAGGGAAGAGGCGCTGCACAGCTTCAGTGTCTCCTGTATAAAGAGCATTCTGAATGACTAGATCATAACATATCGCTGGTGGCAGGACAATGCTGGTCCTTAGCGACTCCCTGTCCCTGGCCTCCTTCTTCAACACGTAGCCATTGAGCTTACGGGAGGCCATCTTCTTCTTGTAGTTGTCTCTCTCCAGCATGTCTTCGTCCAGCTGGAGGGAGCGCAAAGCCGTGGAAGTGAAGACGAAACTGCCATGTGACATTCTGACTACCTTGCCCAGAAGAGTGGTGTCGGACAAGGAATATGGCTGACAACTTAAAACAATAGTGCTGTCTCTAGGTTTCTGTCTTTGTTTGTCTCTCTCTGACTAGTGTCCACTTTCAGCCTGTTGGCTGCTTGTGTTTATGTGACTCTAACTGCAGTGTGGCAAGAGAGACTATTTATATCTCTCTCTCTTTAGGCCACTTCAGCTACAGTACCTCTTTTTGCCACCGCGGGTATGTTATTTCTCTGTAACCCTATTAACTCTCATTTTCTTAAACTATTTGAATGAACAGTTTCTTATACCTGTTGACTGCATTGTACTGTATAACAATATACAACTAGAAAGATTGGAAATTGCAAGTGTGGTTGCCTATTTATTGTCTGGGTAGCTTGTCATGTGAAGCTTGCACCACTCCCCCATTATCCAGAACATTAATACTGCTTCCTGATTGGCTATATTTACGCAATGATTGTGTCCCAGACTAGAACAATAGTCTGGTTGCCCTATACTGCCTATATATTGTGACCGAATTGAACTCAATGGACTTACTCTATTATGGTGATGTCACAGAGAAAGCTGCTTCCTGATTGGCTATGTTGACCGTAATATTTTTTGGCCGGACTAGAACAATAGTCTAGTTTCTAGTTGCCCTATGACCAATCCTCAAGTTAGCACCACTCCCCCATTGAACTCTAATGGTGACGTCACCGATGATGATGTCAAATAAAACTAGAAATACTGTTCTTACGAAACAGTGTGGGCTCGCTCATGACTATATTCTGCAGCGTGCTAACTGTCATGTGAAGCTCAACCAATACTCCAGCTAACACCACTCCCAGATTTTCCAGCATTTGTTTTGCACGAAAAACATTCCTTGGGCTAAAACGGCCCCCACAAAAGTGTGAAAACTGATGACTCATCACTTTTCATCACTAAACCATAGACTTGTGGGACCGTTTTTAGCCCAAGGAATGTTTTTCGTGCAAAACAGATGCTTGCAATGGATTCAGATTTCAGAAAAAACCCTAGTTTGACCCCTCATATGCTACTTAAAGTAGATTATTGTTTTGTTTTTTTCCCCAAGTATATTAAGTTAATGGGACACCAACTCTAGCGGCTGATAACACCAATTTAGTCTCAGAAAGGGTTATCATACCAAAATATAATCTACAGATATAGAGCTTTTCAAAAATGTATGGTAACCTTTGCCACCTTTCAGATACCGACATCTCGTATGGCCCATGGACTAAGACTTGGGCTTTTGGACAGCTCCAGAACATGTGTAAAGTTCCATCCCTTTCTTGACACCTCTCACTCTGGCCCACTCTGAACAGTCTCGATGGGGTCCAGTACGGTATATCCTATTTATTTATTTAAATGAGATCAGTCTCGTACGTAGTTCTCTTGACTTTTTCTTGCAGTTCTTAAAGAGGTGGTGCCATAGTTTTGTACTTTTTCTGGTTTTCATGTGTCTAGGAGGTTGACAGTATTTCATTAGACCCCCTGGTGTGGTTGTTATGAGCAATTATGTATTCCCCTTGCATTTTGGATTTCTTTCTCGAGGCTGCCACCTTAATTGTGGGTCAAAAGTGCCGATCCAAAAACAGGCATACTTAATGAACTAGTGGGTGTGGCCACATAAAAACCTAATTTTAACTCTTTCTGTATACTTTTTTGGAAAAGATCTTCCTCCTAGTTTAATCATAATACCTGATATTAATGTTTCATGGCACTTCATCTTTAAGAATTTTAACCCAGTCCCCGTCCAAAATAGTTACCTCTATGTGTCTGTATGTGGTGTCTTATTTTTTTTTAAATCAATTAAAAAAAGAAGAAAAAAAAGGTCCAAATAGTTACCTCTAGATCCCTTTCCTATGGTATATTAGAAGCTAGCATAGTTGAGACAGAGACCTCAAGGAGCATGGCATAATATATGGAAGCCTCATGACCTTGGCCAAATAGGTTTAGAATAATTTCTACAGTATAGATTTTGGAGAGGGGTGATGTTAATTCACTTTCAAAAAAACTTTTGGTCATTTTATTGTCTAATCAGGCTTTTATTAACACCTGGACAGATTTCAATTTGCTTGATTTAATATTTAGATATTTGAAAGATTTTTAATTAAGTATACAATTAATTTTAATAAATTGTCACATGACTACGCGGCCCAGTTCCCTAAGGGCGCCTGAGAGCCAAGGGCCACTGGCAACGGCCCCACCGACACAATAGTTAATACAGCCCTGCTGATTCATACTCTATTTCGGTTTGGCTCTGTCCAAATATGATGTCATTCAGAGGTTTGGGGGGGCGGGTACCGTCATTAATTCGGCTGTTTGGTGCCACAGAGATTTTGTGACTCCTCTCTCCTGTAGGCTGTCTTTTATTAACAGTGGTCAGGTTGTGACATTTGCAAACTTGGGCCTAATAACAAAGTCGGAGCTGTGAGTAGTCACGTAGTCATGGGTAGAGAGTAGAGGAGGGGGCTCAGGAGTCAGGACACAACCCTCCTAAGTAGCAGAGGTTGACTCCTAGGTTTGTGATCATGGTGTCTAGTCTGGGGAATATGGTGTTAAAGGTTCACCCCCAGTTAGTGTTAAAGGTTCACCCCCAAAATGACTTTCTTTCTATTGATTACTCACAACATGGAGACTTAAGTTCAATGATATTTTTTTGTATTTGTCGCATTCCTTGGACAAAAATTTGATTATAGTAAATTTAACCCCATTGATTCTGGATGGGGACCAAATGCATTCGGGTCCCCATCCGGAATCAATGGGGGTACATTTATTGTAATCAAATTATTGTTAGGAATGCAACGAAAAACTAAAAATATGATTGAACTCAAGTCTCCATGGCATGAATATTCAATAGAAAAAGAGGAAAAAAAATAACATTTTGGGTGTGAACTACTCCTTTAAAAACTGAACTGTAGTAACTCTTTTCACATAAAAAGTTCCTTTACCTCAGCTGGGTAAGAGTGGTGTGGAGTGTTGTAGCTGTAGCATCATCCGTGGATCTCTTTTGCTGATTGCGACCGTAGGTCGCATTTACTACCAAAAGCTCCACCGGCTGTCCGTGCGTCAGTCCGTCACACGTCACACTTCCGTGCGTCAGTCCGTCACACGTCACACTTTTGCCCTGCTCATATCTCCGCAACCGTTGCCCCCATCCATGCCAGATTTTGCACACACACTCCTTGCCTGCCAAACTACAACCTCCAAGGACCCCCGGAGCTCCAGGGACCCCCAGGTCCCTGGGGGACCCCCAGATGTAAAAAATGACCAAATGTGCAAAAATGACCAAATGACCACCCCAACGGGGCTGCTCACGGGGAATTCCCGGGGACCACCGACTCCTTGTGCTCCAGAACGGATGCAAAAGTGGTCCCCCAGTGGAGGACCCCCTGCCACTGCAGCGCACATAAAATGCCGTAACTTGGGCTAGGAGCGACCGGGAGAGCCGGGGCCAGTACCTATTCGTCCGCCTCGGCGGCGCGGAGACCCCACCCCTCATTTCTCACATGGCTCTCTTCTAGCGCCACCATGAGGCCGATTCTTGCAAAACACATTTTTGGACACTGCTCCTCCAATTTTTGCCTTAAAATCACGCAAATCGCTACACAGTATGTCTACACTCATGTCATCAACATGGATCCGTCCACATTTTTTGGGGACACTGCTCCCTACTCTTTGTGTATACATGTGACCTACGGTCGCTTATCTCCCGATTAGGGAGTCTTACTGGTAAGTAATAGGTGATCGGGTCCAGGGTGGGTGATAACATGCTACAAATTAGCTCCTTACTACGCTTCTAAAATTATTTTCTTATTACTATGGGAGGGAAGTCAACAGGACAGCAATCATTTAAGCATGTTACCTTGTTTTTCTCAGAACTGGAACAATGGTGTATGTTCACGAAGACACCAGCCAGCTTGCTTCCATGGCAAGTTCTGCAAAATGTAATACATACAGTACATGCTCATTTCTATTTTATTACAAAAGCAAATATATAACATTATCTAGCTTAAGAATAGCTTATAGGATGGTTACAGTGTTTGACTGCAGTGATACAGAACCTGCTAATCAGTAAATGATTAGGCTACCTGAAATAAGCTCTTAGAAAAATGTAATATTATTGTTAATATTATTCCTATATTAGTCTTTGTGATTCAATCATGAATCAGACCGAATCAACAGAAAATGTATTTATACAAATTCAACAATTGAATAATTGGTTTAGTGATGTATTATATAATAATAATGTAATAATTGATGTGCTGTTTATAACTTATAATAATGTGTGTAAAATGTGAATGCTTAGTTTTTGTTCCATATGACAAAATTAAAAGATTTGAAAGCTGGGTCTTCTTCTGGTTTGATAATTAGCCTGACTTATTTTACAGACATGTAATGGTGTAAATTGGTTGTGCAGATGAATAAATAAATACATAAAATAAAAAAGCTGCAGATGAAATCAAACAAACAAAAAGATAATTGTTAGTTGCAGCCCTACTTGATATATGTCCCAGAACAAGCAGAACTCACAGCTTTGAAACCTTTGTGTGTACAGTGTGTGTTTCTAAAACATCTTTCAGTTCAGTATTTTTGCTTTAATGGATTCCATGCATCTGCACAGCTCCCCACATTACAGGGCATTAGACGGAATGACTGGCCACCGCTGTGTCACTCTGCCCCACGTATAGCGTTATGATGGTGGAGGGACGATGCATAATTAAGCCTCTTAAGCCCACTCACTAGGCATCCCAAAACATATTTTTTTGACAAATGGACCACCATTTCCTGCAACTGCAATAGGATCTCCACTGTTAAATTCTGAGAGTTCATTTAACTCTGAGAGTGTACAAATGGACCCCTTACAAATGGACTGGCAACAATGGATCTGAAAAATTGTTGATTCTGACAGAAACACCTGAACTGCACTACCTCTCTCTTTCTCTCTCTCTCTCACACACACATGTGATATATATATATATATATATATATATATATATATATATATATATATATATATATATATATATATATATATATATATATATATATATAATACGCACGCGTGCATACTGTATATAGGCTATATATACTGTACTGTATACAGAACAGTATTTCATGTAGGGGTAGGTGAGTGTGTGTGAGTGAGAGACACTCTTTGTGTGTGTGTGTGTGTGTGTGTGTGTGTGTGTGTGTGTGTGTGTGTGTGTGTGTGTGTGTGTGTGTGTGTGTGTGTGTGTGTGTGTCACACACACACACACACACACACACACACACACACACACACACACACACACACACACACACACACACACACACACACACACACACACACACACACACAAACACACACACATTTTCAGTGCTTTTCCCACTTTTCTATTTGAAGACACAGATTCATAGTTGCGTCTCATCTATACCTTAACGACTATTCTGGTATGGAAATCGAGGACATTTATTTTATGTTACAGTTCGGTAATAGATGCCACATTAGACCAAAGGCGTGCAAGAGTTCCAACTTTGCAAACACACATTACCAGGGAGAGTCTAGGAATATTGTTTTTGCTGGTGGAGTACATCCTTTTAAATGATATCCATAATGAGTTTATAATATGCATCTGGGCTACCACCTCTCTACTTTGATGTCTTCCAAATGGCCCGGGTGTCATCAGCAGAACATGTAGGCACTTTCCCGCCTCATTGACTCCCAAATGTATTTTAAATATCATTCCTGGTAACGCAATTATTTAAAACGCTGAACTAAACACTTACTAATGGGGGGAAAAAGACAGTGACTTCGATAAATTCATTTCTCAAATGGTGGGCATTGATGTTTTTTTCCCCCCTCTCTCTCTCTGCCTCTGCCTCGCTCTCTTTCCATCTCTCTGTCTCTCTGTCTCTCTCTCTCTCTCTCTCTCTCTCTCTCTCGGAAACAACAAGAAACATCCGCAGCCGAAACACCCCCTGCTCTCATAGCCCCCCTGTGGACATAGTAAATCTCTGGTTTCTTCACATTACCCACCAGCAGCTGTCTGCTCGGCTTTCAGCATCGTGGTCAGCCTCCCTCCTCCTCTCCAGAGGCCGTTAGAAGCAGTTAGGAAACTGGACATAGAAAACAGACTCTGATGAGTCTATGCCACTTCATTTATGCAATTATAGGCAATTAGTTCCCTCTGATTATGTGCCTCTTAATGCTGTTTTGAGTACTGTGGCACACAGTAATACAGAAAGAGATTAAACTATAGCCCTCCCTCCACACTGAGCAGCCATCTAATACACTGAGAACATAATGAAATGTACACAGTAATTACAGTAATATTAGACGGTAATGGCTTTGCAATTGGAGCTGCTGTTAGTTTAAGACGGAGCAGACACAAAAAGGCGCTAACTTTAGTGAATGTGTTTATACATGACGTTTTAACACCTCCATGAGATGATTGTGCCTAATAATGATTTGTTTTATTTAATCTTTGTGATATGACCTGGCTTCTACAATCTACATTCACGGAACTGCAAATAAGGCAGGCCCTTATTTGCAGTTCTGTCGATGTAGGGTTAGGAGTGTTTAATTAGAGTGTGTTGCTAAGATGAGGGGCATAGATTTAGATGGTATTGGGTGCATGGAAAGACCCGAAGGGCACCATTGCAAACATCCTTGACATGATTAACCACTTAAAACTGCAGTATATGCCTTATTGCCTTGTTGACGCGGTCCCCCAAGGGTCTACCTTACTCCCCTAATTTTTTCCCTCCCATTCCCATTTCCCAAATCGCCTCGCCTGGTACGTATGTGAGTTGTAGATCTGCTATTTTCACCAAACATTTGTCTATTATGACATGGCCAGAATAGGAATGCTAGGGTTCAAGTGGTTAAGTAGTTTGCTCGATGACTTGTATTTTATAAATCAGGTTGTAATGTCCATATGTTTATTGCGACCGTAGGTCGCACTTACTATCAAAACCTGCACAAACTGTGAGTCAGTCCGTCAGTCCGTCAGTCCGTCTGTCTGTCACACCTCACACGTCACACTATTGCCCTGCTCATATCTCCGCAACCGTTGCCCCGATCCATGCCAAATTTTGCACACACGCTCCTTGGCTGCCAAACTACAACCTCCAAGGCCCCCCGAGCTCCAGGGACCCCCAGGTCCCTGGGGGACCCCCAGATGTAAAAAAAGACCAAATGTGCAAAAATGACCAAATGACCACTCCAACATGGCTGCTCACGGGGAATTCCCGGGGACCACCGACTCCTGGTGCTCCAAAACGGATGCCAAAGTGGTGGCGCCCCCAGTGGAGGACCCCCTCCACTGCAGCTCACATAAAATGCCGTAACTCGGGCTAGGAGCGTCCGGGAGAGCCGGGGCCGGTACCTATTCGTCCGCCAAGGCAACGCGGAGACCCCACCCCTCATTTCTCACATGGCCCTCTTCTAGCGCCACCATGAGGCCGATTCTTGCAAAACACATTTTTGGACACTGCTCCTACAGATTTTGCCCTAAAATCACGCACATCGGTACACAGTATGTCTACACATTGCCCACACAACTAGGAACCAATGGCAGTTACAGCCCTCTTTGTGTGTACATGTGACCTACGGTCGCTTATCTCCCGATTAGGGAGTCTTACTGGTTTCAGTATTTGCATGTTGTGAGACTGACAGCACAGACACTGACACATCAGTATGGCATCAAGCCTTTTTTGTTTCACATACCAACAAGCTTATACATTAAGAGGTCCAGTGTGTCAATCTAAGCCCTGTGTCATCACATTGCGTGAGAGGAGACGACCTAGGAGGCGATGACCTAAATGAATTTATAAAGCAGTGACTCTCAACTATTCTGCGGAAGGATGATTTTCTCCTCTTTGAAAAGCGCAGAACTCGGCGCCACCAATGCATTGTGTCGGCCTTTGCGGATTTCAATTGTCTCTCAATGCACTGATCACCATGCAAATAGCCCTCTGCTTCATCGTGACAATTGAGAGGTTCATATTTCAGCCTAATAGTCCCCTATAACTTTAACCATCTATCACAACCTCATTTCATTGCAGGCGCAGTTAATACGCGCTTCCCCGCCAAGTGGAACATTTTCTAATGATGCACTCTCGCACGAAAACAAGGCAAGCCAGCCCAGGCGCTGCATCAGTCACTAATGCACCCATTCATAATGTGCTCATAGCACTCTGCCTAAAGGAGACGGCGATGACTACCACCAGGAATGCATGGGTATGACTGTATGGGGATACAGGGAGGGGAGCATGATACCAGACGTAAATGGCCATGATAATCATGAGCAAAACCACTGCCATTAAAGTCTCACATCATAATAGTAACATATGTAGATTTCATATCATTACCAGGAAATATCTGAAATGGCTATCCTGAGATTCACAGGAGGTGGTAGAAGTCACATACAGGCACATTAACTTAGAGGGTTTGGCTTTCTAAAGCACTGATAAGGGTAATAGGTGTAGGCCTGGCTATACCGGATGAAGTAAACATTATTCTAAGTGGAGAGACCTTTATAATCTTTTCTCTGTTCATTTCATACAGATTGCCCTGGTGTGACTTCATTAGTGCCATTATCCTGTAATCAAGGACTATTCAGTGAACAGACAGCATGTGATTAAATCTTTTACAAAGTTAATTAGGACTTCGTGCGATGATCCAACATCAGATTATCTTTCCCTTTTTCTCCTCTTCCGTCAGAATCATCATTTCAGAAATACTTTGAACATTAAACCTACCGGTACATAACTAATTGAATAATGACTCCTGGAGTGTATCAGCTCTCATCGATATATCAGCAGTTTTGTCTCTGATTACTAAATAACCCCAATTTAATGGCTGTATTTTAAATGATCTTTGAAGCTACATTGCTTTACCTTGAGTAAGCTGATGACATGCATACCAGAGACAATAGGTACAGTGTTGAGTAGATATAGTTCATTGCACACTGCTACTTGCTGCTATATTTATGATTGTTGCACATTTGTCTGCGTTTGTTGGTGTGTGTATGTGTTCGCGTGCACGTGTGTCACATGACTCTCTGAGGTCTCTGGCTTCTTGAGGTCACATAAAGAAGGTCTGTGCCTTCTTGAGCTGGTGGGTCATCGGGAGCAATTAGGGTTTCAGCATCTAATCTTGCTCAAGGACACTTCGACAAACACTGGGGAGCCCGGTATAGAACTGAGAACCTAAACAGCTGCTCTACCTAGCAAAGTGACTAGCTACTAAAGGCCCATTCCCACTGGGCCAGATACAAGATATCTGGAGATATTTCTCCAGATATTTTTCCATGCAAAGTGGATGGTAGATACAGATAAAAAAAAAGTCTACCACAGATATTTGCCACAGATACTTTTATCTGTGGCAAATATTTTTTTTATCTGTATCTACCATCCACTTTGCATGGAAAAATATCTGGAGAATTATCTCCAGATATCTGTTATCTGGCCCAGTGGGAATGGGCCTTAAAGCTGATATAAACTACTATAATAGTGTAGTAGATAGTATAAAATATCAAAAGATGGAAATACTCAAGTAAAGTAAAAGTATCTCGAAATTGTACTTACTTTACGTACTTAAGATTAAGATTAATAACCATTGCATGTAGGCTAATTGTAGGTCACTACTTAGTATTTCACTCTTCTGACATCACAATATAGCTGACCTGTTCTGACATCACCTCATCCCAGCTCAGCATATAATGTACTATAGCTGACCTGTTCTGACATCACTTGTCCCTTTTATGCCCATATATGGAGATCTCTGATGTCATAACTAGCATCAAAGCTCATATAACTGACCTGTTCTGACATCACGATGATGTTGCAAATTAGTTCCGTCATCAATATTAAGCCCATGTGCGCACCTCATCCCAGCTCATCCATATTTGGGAAAACATGGCCACATTTTGTCCAACTTAAACCCACTCCGGTCAAATCATGTTTTTCAGACCATTTTCCAAAGCATATGCCTATGTACATGATTTAAACATGCACAGTAGGTCCAAGGTCATCATCAGACCTAAATTCACCCTATATCTAACTATTAAACGACCTAATGTCTGTCTGTCTGTCTGTCCGTCCGTCCATCCCATCCAGTGATGTCATCGATGATGTAATCAGTGATGTCATCAGTGATGTTAAACGACCAAATGTCTGTCTGTCTGTCTGTCTGTCCGTCCGTCCCATCCAGTGATGTCATCAATGATGTCATATAATAGTTAGAAATCCAGTGATGTCATCAGTGATGTCTGACATCACTGATAACATCAGTGATGTCATCAGTGATGTCAGAGGAGGGAAGGGAGAGGAGGGAAGAGAAGAGAAGAGGAGGATGAAGGAAGAGGAGATGGTGAAAAACTAACCTCCAGGAGCATCTCCTCCTCCCAAGGAAGGCAAGACTACCTGGCTGCAGACACTAGGGTCCTGTTGATGTCCACGGGAGACAGGAACATCAACAAGTGGCAGGAAGTGACCTCACACCTCTTTCTTGCTCTACCCCATGGAGGTTTAGGGTTAGGGGGTAGAGTTGGGTTGTCTAAAAGATAAAAGATAACATGTACACATAGCGACAATGCGGCTCAAAGGGACTGTAGTGCCTTGGACTGCAAGGCAGAGACGTCACGTGACCTCCACAAGCGGCATGAAGTCACTTGACACTGTGAGGTCACTTCCTGCCACTTGTTGATGTTCCTGTCTCCCGTGGACATCAACAGGACCCTAGTGTCTGCAGCCAGGTGCTGCTCAAGGAAGGAGGCACACCAAGGAAGAGAAGGGGGGGAAGAGGGAGGATGAAGAGAAGGGGAGGAGTAGAGAAATTGATTAACCCTAACCCTTGATTGAACTCTTGATTGGTAAAACTTTGCATGACATTTTAGTCAAAAGGAAAATCCCTCATTAAACTATTACATTTTAACACATAATCCAAATTCTTCTTTCCCAGGTAAACTCAACTATTTTTGACTATTTTTGTTGGATTGTTTAATCTATTTACTCCACCTTTGAAACATAACGATTGAGGACTATTTTTTGAACTGATTATTTTTTCGTGTAGGCCTAGGCCTAAGGAACATGACACAACAAAAGAACAACATTTTTTTTCCAGGGGCAAGCTGATTTTTTTTTAACCTACCTATTTTACCAAAGGTAAATGGGTAAAGACCTAGTGTGTGTGTGTGTGTGTGTGTGTGTGTGTGTGTGTGTGTGTGTGTGTGTGTGCGTGTGCGTGTGTGCGCGTGTGTGCGCGCGTGTGCGCGCGCGCGTGTGTGTGTGTACAGTGTGTGTGTGTGTGTGTGTGTGTGTGTGTGTGTGTTTCTTTTTTTGTGCTCATGAGTTCAGGGACCCACTGTTTTGGTAATTACCTTCCTTTAAATTCCAGTTGATTGGATTGGACCTTCTGTAATCTGAACTCCAAAGTCATCCTGGTTGGTTGCTTCTCTCCCAGGTGTCCTGACGCTTTGACCATTAGCCGACTCGTCTCAGGCCTACACATAACTAAACGGTAACCCCTGAAAACATAGCAGTGACCTCACGACCTCATGTCTCAGGGCTAGGTCTGACTCTGATTAACATTAACAAAAGTGTAGGCTAAATGTTTTTAATTATTAATTAAAGTGTTTTCCCCGTCTGTACAGCTGTGACTAATATTAACAACTTGCTGTCTGAAACAAAACAAAGTTTCCGTTTGGTTTGCGTCAGGAAAGCATGTTTGTCTTGTTGGTGCTGAACTATTGTATTTAACGTATTAGTCCACTAGGTGTCGCGCTTGTACCAGCTTTACGCATCGAAAGCAACACATATTGTCATCTAGAAATCACAATTTGCATCCTGCATTTGAATTATGTCTAGTCTAGGAGGGTGGAAGGTATATGTGATGATTATTCATTTTTATGTGAAAAAATATATTTGGCATTATTGAAGACTAGCCAAACATAATATAGGCTAGGCCTATTTGGCTAGTAGGAATATATTTTGAAAATGGTTGCCTTTTAAAAATAGATGTGTAAGTGAAAAACCCACCTTTAGGAGAACACTATTAAATTATTGGTTTTAATACACTGGAGCCGACATATTTCTGTTGTAAAACCTTTAGAATTCTCATTGTTCATTCTGTCATAAACTAGCGAGACTACACAAGATTAGATTAGATATGCAGTCGGGCTCTATGTTCTCTGAATATAGAAGTAATTATTCTATCAGATTCAGAATGAAAACACCTTTATGCTTAAGCCTTCTTCATACTAAGAAGTATAAATGAGGATAATTTTTCACATTGTGCCAACCTATGCTAAAAACATATTTCTAATAAGCAATGCATGTATGTCCAATGCAAAAAATATACATGTTATAACATGTAGTGTTGTAGTGCCACAAGTTTTTTTTAAATTTCCTCTCATGTGAATGTGGGCATCGTGAACATAAGGGTCTTCTTTTCACAGCCAAACTGGTACTGTTGGAGCCATTCTCAGTTCAGTTCTTTTTTGTGACTAAATGTCGCCCCCTCTTGGTCGCCTTAAACAATGGCACCATATGTCCCTTTAGTCTACACTGACAGCATAGCCATAGATAGACTGTAAATTTCTACAGCTGCGTGAAGGAAGACGCCAGTACAGTAGTAGCCTAGTAGAGAAACGCACTCGACGCTTATCTCTCTGCACACATCACAAAGCGCGTATTTTGAACTTTGTATTGAATCACTTTGAGCTTATTGAACTTGTAGGCCTAACTAGCGCCTTTTTTTAAAACCTTTTTTAGTTTACGTCTGGAGCCTGTTTTTGTTTCATTGTTTGCTCCCATTTTATTTGAAATGTTTACAACAACAACAACCTCAAATAACTCCTGCCATGCAGGGCTAATCAAGCAACAACCTCAAACCGTGAGTAACAAAAAGAACAGCCCAAGTCATGTTTAAGAGCGTGTTGAAAACTGGCCTAGTAGGGAAATTGGCCCTACAGGTACAAATGAAATATATATAGACCTATATTTTTTAAAGTTTAAAGCTGTCTTCATTCACAGCCAAAACACAAATTAAATAAAAAGGTTTAAAGCAGTCTTTATTCACAGCCAAAATATAAACTCCAATAACTTAAATGTAGTAAATAAACTAGTAAATAATAAAATTAACAATCTAATGAATGCTGGGCTGCCTGTGGATATAATATTTCTATATCATATAGTAGGGCCCTGGGTGAAAAGAATACACAATGTATTTGTACAAAGAGAAATTATAGATGTGTTTTGAACATTTCTGGTCATTTTTCGCTGTTTCTGTCCTGAAATAGGGTCAAGATGTGATTTAATGTTAAAAATGATGCCGGAAATGAATTCCTTGTGTCAAAATCATATAGAAAAATGTGTTTATTTGTCCCTGTAGGTTGTTTACTTCAAGAGGTATGGTATTTTATGTTATGTCCATGGGATAGATGTAAGAAAAGGTTAAAAATGAATCCCATGGGACATTAGTTGACCACGGCAACAAGCAGAAATCATAACTAGACATCATAAGGGTCCTAAAAAACAGGTTTCGAAAACATGTCATTGGGGTGCTGGTAGACCCCTCTCTCCTGCCCTACTAATATATCTGGTGGAAGTTTTCCGGAAAGTAGGCCTATCACCACCCCTCTCCTCTTGTCTGCAAATGGGCAATGATATTTATGTTGAACTTGACATCATTAACTAACAGCCTTGTAGATCTGCCATTTTCAGCAAGACATTTGGCATGGAGGGAACTGTATAACTGGAAAACCCTATTAAAGTAGGCCTAAGTATATTTAAGGTGGTTTTAATACACTGGAGCTGACATCTTTCTGTTGTAAAACCTTTAGAATTCAATTCTCATTGTTCATTCTGTCATAGACTTTCAATCAAATTAGTTGTATCTATCTGGTAAACTAGCGAGACTGCGTAAGATATGCAGTCGGACTCTGTCATCAGTTAAGTATTTTTGGCTGTAGGTTCTCTGAACAATTCTATATAGAAGTAATTATTCTCTCAGATTCAGAATGAAAACACCTTTATGCTTCTTCATACTACGAAAGTATAAATGAGGATAATCTTTCACATAATGTCAAACTATGCTAAAACATATATTTCTAATAATCATGTCCAATGCAAAAATATACATGCCACAATTTTTTATTTATTTACTGAACGTGAGCATCGTGAACATCTTTCACAGCCAAATGAAAAGTTTAAAGCCTTCTTCATACTTTATAATGGACTGGAAAAAAAAGGCAGACTTGACTTTCAATCAAATTAGTTTTATCTGGTTGTGACGGCCCTGTCCCTCTGCCTTTACTGTGGGATTGCTGGCAGCACCAGCGACTAGGCCACTAAGGCCAGAGTGGGGCAGGCCAATTTGGCACAGCTGAGGTCGAGTGTGGTCTGGGCACTATTTAAGGATCTCTCCTGCTCGGCACATGAGGTTGAGCTGTACTCCACTGAAGCAGGTTGCAGGCCTCAACATACATCTTTTGTGCAACACGCACACAGCACACTCCACACATCCATACACAGCAGACATGACTGATTACTGACTTGTTCACACCTCATACTAGGTTATGTTTTGATCATTGATTTAATTAATTTAGCCCATTTTAAACTTTTTTTTGTCATGTTACCCCTAGTGCATGACAAATGGGGGCTTGTCTAAAAGTGTAATTTGGTTTACCTGTTTGTTTGTTTGATTGAAAAATCTAGTTTTGTCAGTTGTTTGGATTATTGGGAGTTCTCACACAAGTTTTTTTTTTGTCAGGAGTTGGAGAGTTGTTGGCCCCACTGTGAGTGTAAAGGTAAGTGTTGGGATGTGTATTACAGGGAGGTTAGGTAAAGAAATGCATAGGAGCAAACCCCTAAGTGACCATGGCCATCAGGATCTTGGTTGTTTTGTTTGTTTGTTTCATTTACCCTTAGTGGAGTGTTCATCAGTGGCAGATCCTGGGGGTCACAATAGGTGGCTGGAGGAGAGTAATCTTCATTCCCGGGTGCCGACCGCAGGTGAAGTTAGATAGGTAGTTATAGGACCATTATTAGACAGATTAGGGTGGGGTTTGTTCTTAATTTTGTAAACGTGAAGCTGCTTCCTTGTGGTACACAGCCCAGCACTTAGGTTTGTGAGTTCAGTTTTTTTATTATCTGGAGAAGCTCAGTGGTTTAATATATTTATAAATCTGTAAGTAGAGTTGCCTTAGGCTTTTTGGTTGCATGGGCTCAGGTAATTAGGATGATTTTGGACAGGTACATTTGAGTTTCCTGAGGTTATTGTTGTGTGGAGGGTGTTTTCTCCTTAGCCTTGAGCAAGGAGGACACCGGTAATGCCTGAGGTCTGGTCTAGCGTCATAGTTGACGTTTTGGTGACGTCCCTTTTCTGATTGGGTGGTCATTGTTTTGGGTTCTCTGGGATTTGGCCTGTGCACACTCGACAATTTGTCAGTTCTCCCTCACCTGGTCTCAGATTTGTCTTTTCAAAGTAAAATTCAGATAACTAAAACCTGTTAAATCTCTCTGGTCTTCCCATGCTAACTGGGTCAATCCTGTCCTAAAATGGTTCTCGGCTTTGTCGAGTAGCTGGGGTTGTGTTTGAGCTGGATGGGGGACTGGGGAGTCTTCATCAATTTCCTATTTTAGCTAATAGTAACTTTGGTTGTGATCAAGAATGGTTGAACATGAAATGTAGGTATCTGAAAAACATCTTTGATAGTTCATAGGTTTTAAAAGCCTGACTAGTGAATATTTGGGGAATTCAGGAATTTTGTAACGTGTCATTTGGCCGAAAGCTGCTTTTCAGGTTGCATGCGTTGCAGGTGACCTAAGCGGTGCTTTTCAGGTTGCATTTGAAAGGTTTTTCTCCTCGGTGGATGGTGCGCTGATGTGAATGAAGAGTTGCACTCTGGTTGAACTTCTTTTCACAGTCTGTGCACTGATATCTCCTTTCTCCAGTGTGGTTATGCAGGTGGAGCCTCAGACCCCCCGCCGTGATGTACCTCTTGTCACAATGTTGACACTGGTGAGGTTTTTTCATCAGTGTTTCTCTTGTGGGTACTCATGTCCCCGCAGACCCGTAGCACTGTAGTAGCTTTTCGGACACTGCTTTTTATACCCTCATGGACATTGAGATGGTCCTTTAGGTTTCTCCGACATCTGAATGTCTTGCCACATTCTGCATATTTGTACCGCAACTGTGTTCCTTTCAGTGTGTTTCCTACGTGTGTGGTTAATCAATGCAACGTTTGTTAGGAAACTTTGGTAACACTGGCCACATCTGAACCGCTTTGTCCCTGAAAATACCTGCTTCATTCCAAACCTCACAAAATTACTACTAACTGAGGGAGGTGGGCTGCAGCTTGGAGGTGGTGGTGGAGGTGGGCTGCAGGTTAGTGGGGGTTCTGCAGGACTCGGGCAATGCTCCTCCATTACCTGTGCAGCCATGCTGCTCTGATCCTCTTTTGCAAAAGTTACAGCCATGATTCTTGGATGTCCCTGACATAAAAAACAAACAAAAACAAAAAAAAACCAAAACATTAAAATATGTATTTAGATAGGCTCAATACATTGTAGAGGCTGAACCAAAGCAGGACACAAGACAACAAAATCAAGCGTTTCCAAACTGGGCATTTCATTTACTTTCCTTTTTTACCACAGGCCAAAAAATAATCTACTTAAATTCAAATCACAGAGAACAGAAATTGCAGTAAGTTAAGAGTGTGGTGGCATTCTTTTCATGTAAGTTTCATCAACTCAACTAAACTTGCCACAAAAAGTTCGGAAATCTAGCTTTGGTCGATTATATCTCCCCTTTAATAAACCCAAATGGTATTGTGTTTTATATCATTTTTATCGTTGATTTGTCACCTTTACAACAAAGTACAGCTTGTAAGCATCGGGCATTCGAGCCGAGGCATGAGCTACACAGCCAAACGTGTGGGTAGCGCCGACCAGAATTTTGCCAAAATGGCTTGCAATATACTGTTCTGCTGGCATTTACTCTCGTTTTGGGCTTCCCTGACACTGAGCTTAACATTAACAAAGTGTAAAAATGGCCAATATGTGTTGTTTTTTCTTTTCCTCATTACTTTGAGAGATTGCAATCATTCAATGCCCCAAGTAACAAAGGTGACCACCAAAAGAACAGTATTGCAGGCCTGCCAGGCCATTTTGACCATTTTTGGAGGGGCCCTACCCACACATTTGGCTGTGTTGCTCATTCCACGAATGCCAGATCCTTACAAGCTGTACCTCGTTGTAAAGGTGACGAATCAACGATAACAATGATATCAAACACAATACCATTTGGCATAATTAAAGGGGGGATATAATGAACCGAATGTTGGCAAATTTTGGGTCGGCGCTACCCACACGTTTGGCTGTGTAGCTCATGCCTCGAATGCCCGATGCTTACAAGCTGTACCTCGTAAAGGTGACAAATCAACGATGAAAATGGTAAAAAACACAATACCATTTGGGTTTATTAAAGGGGAGATATAATCGACCAAAGTTAGATTTCCCAACTTTTTGTGGCAGGTTTATTATTGAGAACAAGGTTCTGGCACTTATAGTTTGTGTACACTTCGTGTATGTGAGGTAAACTAGCAAGACTACGTAAGATGATATGCAGTCGGACTCTGTCAAAGTATTTTTTGCAGTAGGTTCTCTGAACAATTCTATATACCGGTAGAAGTAATTATTCTCTCAGATTCGGAATGAAAACACCTTTATGCTTCTTCATACTACGAAGTATAAATGAGGATAATTTTTCACATTGGGTGCGTTCGGAAATGCGCACTCAACGCACTGGTGTGCCATGTTGTCGTTCGTTTATTCGGTGCACTTGGTGCACCGAGCACTGAGCGACCCTACTCAGAAGATAAGGTTCGGCGGTGTGGTGCGTCGGTGCGGTGTTTTGATTGGTTGGTTTTCATGGCCGGGTGCCGTGTCTCGAATGCTTCTCAGCTGTGAACAATGGAGGAAATAACCGCAAAATACAGCACTTGCAGCTTAATTGGTCGTTTGGGCTTGATAGTTTCACACACATCAACATGTAAATTAACAGCAGGTATGCCAATGTTGTGAATTAGACCTACATCTCCTAATAGCAACGTTACGTTAGCTTACTCAGCAACTGCTGCTTTTCAGAAAGTTTACCTTCAGAGTTCAGAGTGAAAAAGCACACAGCTGCCTGTTAAAACTGGTCGTTCGTAAATAAGCCACACTGAACACACTCTCCAACGTCACGCCCACTGCACTCACTACACTGAGCACACACCCGGTGCGGGTTTCCGAACGCACCCATTTTCAATTATCAGGTTTTCCTGAGACCAATAACGATTTCATGGCTAAAAAAACCCTATATCTTTTGTCTAAATGTTTTTTTTTGTGTGGATATTGTTGTTTTCTTTAGCTGCAGGCTAATAAGAGACAAGAAAGAGGCTGTTCGTGTGAGCTAGACCTACTTATTATTACAAAGTTGACACAGCAATGTTACAATGGTGGGAGAGGCAGAATTACATGATTTCCAGGCGGTTTGGTTTGTTAAAAATATCTTGCATTTGGATACATTGATACAGGGAATTGCTGGCCTTTTGTTTACAGAAATATAGGCCTACTGTCTGAAGTCTGACTGTCTGATTGTGAAGATGCCTGATCGTCTCCCAACGAGAACCTTCCACAAGTAAGAGATATGACAATATTCTATTATAATTAGGATAATCATGAACAATACAAGTTATGCTGCACAGGAACAGCAGGGCTGTGAGATAATAACATTGCAAGATTGTTGTTGACCCTGGCTTTTTAGAAATATGCACCCGTTTACACAATCCTTGAGTCTTTCTTTTTGGACACTTTTTAACTGTTTTAGTGTGGTTGTCTTATTCTCAAAGTTTGCCTAAATATATCTAGTGATGCGCTGAAGCGGGGTTTGAACCCAGGACTCCCACTCACCAGACCAACGCACAACCAGTCGTGCTAATTAAATGGGGCTGAGCCCGATTAGCAGGGCTGTTCTCGCTAGTTCATGGCTGGTAAACCCCCCGATCTTTGGAGCGTGTCCTCGCGCTTCACGCCGCACACAACGTCCCTCATGTCCCTCACGCGAGGATACCACGCTCCTCTTCCTGCCGACAACGCCAGGTTGTAGTGATGGTAGTTCACGGTCTCTCTCACACACACACACACACACACACACACACACACACACACACACACACACACACACACACACACACACACACACACACACACACACACACACACACACACACACAGGGATGAAAAAATGAACATACAAGGCAACTTTAGGTGTGCATAATATATTGAGACATCATTTGTTTGAGATTCTTCAGCACCCTGGGGACTGTCCAGAAGTCCGAAATCTCATTAGTCCGAATTTAGTTAGGGTTAGGTTTTAGGGTTAGGTTTAGGCATAGTTTTACTGAGGTATGGTTTAGGCATATTTTTACTGAGGTTAGGTTTAGGCATAGTATTTTTCACCAGGGGTCACAAAAAAAAAATAAGTGCGGTTCATGTGGAAATAAGCCGTAGTGCTTTCTAGGATCTCCTTTTAGTTGACCTTGCACCAGTGATTTTCTTTTTCTATTGCAAACTTCTAATCCATTTTTCAATCAATCAGTCAACCAGATTCTGACTAATGGGCTGTAGGAACAATGAGATTCCGGACCAATGCCATGGCACCAGCACCCTCTGGTGGACAAATTGTGACACAGACATAGACAGCATCACTCAGTCAGCTACAGTATATGAGTTCAATGATACTTGAGACATGTTAAATTCAGTGGTGAAATTGGCATTGGAACTCATGTCCGGTCCTCACTGAATAAAGACGTTTTACCATCAAACCAAGTCGATTAGACTATTTAAAATGAAAACCAAAGCAGAATCCTCTAAGCTTGTATTATTTTATGATGATGATGATTACTACTGTACAGTATGTGACACTAGCTTCTAACAGGAACACAAGACAAATGAATCATAACTACAGCCACTAGCAGTGTGAATCACAATCTTGTGAATATGTATAAGGGACCTGTTGCCCTCACATCAGCTCTTATTTTAAGTAATGTCCCCAGAACCCATTTTGAGAACCACTGGCCGTATGGCATTTAAAATGTGTGATTTTCAATGATGTGCCTATTTTGTACAACACAGCAATGTAAAAACCCATCCATGTGTAATTGTATGTAGGCCTATGTGTACAGTATAGCCAGAGGGGCAAAGTGGTACAACAGCAATCTGTGATTGCTTTCACATAATTTATATTAAATTATTCAAAAACATACAGTACAGTACAATGAGATACAGCTCCTATAAGACTTGAAGCTGGCTCCCTGGGGGTAATGATGGGGGTAATCTATGCCTCTGCCTTCCTCTGGTCATTCATTTTCATTGCCAGTGGGGATACGTTTTATTCCTGCTTTTGGCCAGTCTGAATTAAATTAATGCATTTTCTTTTGGGAAACTTAAACATTCATTGTGACATATATGATAATATCACAATTTAGATGTTTTTATTTTATACGTCTTACATAAGTCGGCCTCCTGGTGGCGCTATAAAAGGCTGATGTGAAAAAAATGCAAGGAAAGGGTTTTTCCTTGGCCTATAGGGAGTGCGCTTACAAAGTTTGAAACTGATCGGTGGAGTTATAGGTAAAACCACAAATTGTCCTGTTATAGCGCCGCCATTAGGCTGATTTAAAAAATTTGAAGTGGCATTTCTTCCTCGGCCTAGTGGGAACGTGTGTGCGCGATTTCATGTTAATTGCACTCTGCGTTTGTGATTTGAGACATTTTGCCAAAACGGACCAATCGTACAAACTTTGGAAGCCAATCTCAGCCAATCAGGATGGAATATGGACAATCAGACAGATCCATGTCGATCACATGACTGTAGAGATACTGTCTACCGATTTGCGTGATTTTTGGACAAAATCTGTAGGAGTACTGGCCAAAAGGTTGTTTTTCCCAAATTGGCCTCCTGGTGGCGGCGCGCTAGAACAGGCCCATGTGAAAAATGTAAGGCAGAGGTTCTGAATTGGTATCCAGGGAGTGCGCTTACAAAGTTTGAAACTGATAGGTGGAGTTATAGGTAAAAGCACAAATCGGCCTGTTATAGCGCCACCATGAGGCTGATTTCAAAAATTTGAAGTGTCATTTCTTCCTCGGCCTAGTGGAAATGTGTGTGCGTGATTTCATGTTAATTGCACTCTGCATTTGTGAGTTGAGGCATTTTGTCCAAAATGGACCAATCTTACAAACTTTGAAAGCCAATATCAGCCAATCAGGATGGAATATGGACAATCAGACAGATCCGGGTCATCACATGACTGTAGGGATGCTGTCTACCGATTTGCGTGATTTTTGGACAAAATCTGTTGGAGTAGTGTATAGAAATGTGTTTTGCAAACATCGGCCTCATGGTGGCGCTAGAACAGGGCCATTTGAAAAATGTGGGGCAGAGGTTCTGAATTGGCATCCAGGGAGTGTGTGTGCTCATTTTAGCAGCGACCGGGCCAACGGCGCCGGAGATTAGCTGGTAACAAACTCGGAGGACGGACGGACGCACGGATGCACGGACAGGGGCGAAAACATACTCTCCCCCTGCCTTCGGCTGGTGGAGACAATTATCATGAAATCGCACACACACATTCCCACTAGGCCGAGGAAGAAATGCACTTATTTTCTTTTTTTAAATCAGCCTCATGGTGGCGCTATAACAGGCCGATTTGTGGTTTTACCTATAACTCCACCGATCAGTGTCAAACTTTGTACACGCACTCCCTAGAGGCCAAGGAAAAACCTTTTTACTGCATTTTTCACATCAGCCTTTTATAGCGCCGCCTTTGAGACGAGTTATGTAAAACACATCTTTGGATATTACTCCTTTAGATTTTCTCCAAAAATAACACAAATCAGTACACAGTATCTCTATAGTCATGTGATCAAGTCTGATCCGTCTGGTATTTCATATTCCATCCTGATTGGCTAATATTAGCTTCCAAAGTTTGCAGGATTGCTCAGTTTTTGAACAAAATGCCTCAAATCATCAACGCAGCTTGCGATTACCGTGAAATTTGCCACACATATTCCCACTATGTCAAGGAACAAATGCTACCGTTTTCACATTGGCCTGTTATAGCGCCAACAGCCGGTAGACTTTAGCAAAACACATTTTTCGAACACAATGCCTCAAATCATGCATGCAGTGTCCGATTGCCATGAAAGGTCTAAGGTGAAGAACATATGCCACCCTTTTTACATTGGCCTATTATACAGTAGCACCACCAGGACGCCTGGCCTGGTGGAGACCTGTGGAAACACTGCTTCTAGTTTGTTCTAAATTTAGCTGGTGCGGCTTATATTCAGGTGCGGCTTATAGTCCAACTAAGATAAGATAAGCTATATAGACTAGGCTACTCGTACTGCACATTTATATTTTTACATTGTAAAACAAAAGAGACAATCATAATCACAGACTTGAAAATTGAAACATTTATGCATTGCTTAGAAGACAGCATCACCAATAACCCCCCTCCCCCCCCCAAATTAATATTCTCTGCATTCTGCTGTGCACACTACCATACACTTGAAAAGCAATTACCATCAAAAAGTCCAGCACTTCCTTCCTGCAATCTGCAACAGCATGCATGGCTGCTTATATATTTACCACACTGGATTTTAGTGGCCTATACAGAAAGAGACTAGCATAAAATATGAATATAAAAATCTCTCTCTCTATCTCTATACGGCGTCTGCTGAAAAAAAAAATATGAATAGCGTCTGCCCTCGTGAACCTTTCAAAGTAGCGTATTTGATAGGCATTATGCACTGGCGTCTGCCCT
The DNA here is from genome assembly GCF_963921795.1 of Nannobrachium achirus. Lineage (NCBI taxonomy): Eukaryota > Metazoa > Chordata > Actinopteri > Myctophiformes > Myctophidae > Nannobrachium > Nannobrachium achirus. The sequence continues at coordinate 36,524,050 of NC_137814.1, forward strand.
GGTCACATGAATAGCCGCCGATCATAGATTATAGTATATCCTCAAAAAAAGTCTAGAACACACCACTGACAATGGTGAGGGCCTGGTAACATTTACTTCAAATATCTAAATATTGAACAAGCAAATTAAAAACTGTTCAGGGTGTTCATAAAAGCCTGAATAGACGATAAAATGACTAAAAGATTTTTTGAAAGTGAAATATCCCTTTAAGTCATTAAAGCCCCTTTTCCCACAGGAAATACATAACATTGCTGGATAGAAAAATAGCCGTTGTGTTTAAATGTGCCTGTTTGGAATAATATGCTAACAATGGCTTAAATTATCCAGGATCTGCGATGAATCGGTTTCATGAAAGCTGAGTTATCTCGTCTGATTAGCCTAGCCAGTTAACCTGGATATGTTTAGCCTTGACTCGGTTTCATGAGAGCAATTCCACATTAGTTAGTTAGCCTGCTCCGGAGTCCAGACCAGGCTAACAGCCAAGCTTTATTAGACACCAGGTAGTCATAAGATGGCTCTGCAGTTCACACTACACAGCTGTCTTTCTTGATATCGGCTGTCTAAAGTTGTTGTGGCTTCCAGAATCCAGACTGCATGACAGATCAGTGACATTGGATCACACACTGCAATATATAGACGTGCAATATACTTTTTATTATATATTAGAGTGTTTTTTATAATCTTACGTGCTTTACTAACACAATATACAGTACTGTATCCTGGATGGAGGGAAGCTCTCATCTACATACAGTATGCGCTGTTTGTCCGCCCAACCCTCTGCAGCGCTTTTCAGTTGAGGGCAGTACAGCTCCCATACCAGGTGGTGATATACCCACTCAAGATGCTCTCTGTGGTGCCTCTGTAGAAGGCCCATATAGACAGGGCCAGCCTATGCAAGCTTGCTTTGGCTTGTTTTCTTGTAATCGGTATCCACAGCATTCTCCACATAAGCCTACTGTACCTACTCAACTCTGGCTTCTTTACGCATGGCCCAATCTAGCTCTGGTCCAGAGCTTCAGCTGCACTGACGCTCTGACAGTCGGCTGACTCTAAAACTAGACCAGGATTTCTCAGCCCCCTACGAGGGCTCAACTCGAGTTGGATGCATTTTATTTCACGACTAAAATAATGTATTTTACAGAGTGGGTGGGTTGCTGAGAGGTTTCCCACCGCAGAGAATGGACTTTCAACAACGCAAATCTACCTTTGGTTAGGTGAGTAGCGAAGTAGTTTAGTTTATTTGGACTGAAGTTGAGCCGTCGTAGGGACTGAGAAATCCTGGTCCAGTCTTTGAGTCACCCGCCTGTCAGAGCGTCAGTGCAGCTGCTGGCACTCTGGACCAGAGCTAGGCTCAATGAATGACTGAGTCTGTGATGGTAATGAATCTTGTGAGTTGTGACATACGGCCTGTTTTTTGTTTTCCATTTTTTGGGGCACCTATTTCTATTACCGTATTTTCCGGACTATAAGGCGCACTTAAAAGCCTTAAATATTCTCAAAAAACTACAGTGCGCCTTATAGTCCAGTGCGCCTTATATATGGATCATTCATTGACATTGACATTCCCTTTAGCACAGCTCCATCTATTGGATGCATAACGCAACGGTAGCGTCTATTATGTGCGCCTTATAGTCCGGTGCGCCTTATATATGAAAACAGTTCGAAAATAGACCATTCATTGACAGTGCGCCTTATAGTCCAGTGCGCCTTATAGTCCGAAAAATACGGGTACTCATAATATGCTCTAGAAGTGTAAAGTGGAGCTGTGTGTGTGTGTGTGTGTGTGTGTGTGTGTGTGTGTGTGTGTGTGTGTGTGTGTGTGTGTGTGTGTGTGTGTGTGTGTGTGTGTGTGTGTGTGTGTGTGTGTGTGTGTGTGTGTGTGGATCATGTGTACCGATTTTTGTGACATTTGAAGAAAATATGTAGGAAAAGGAGCAAAAACTGTGTTTTGGAGAAAATTCAAGATGGCGGAAAATCTATCATGGCGCAAATGGGCGTGGCCTATATGGGGAGATGCGTCATGACCCAAGGAATCCAGGGAAAAAATATTTTTAATTTTCCGACCTACGGTTCAAGAGTTACAGGCCAAAACGTAAAGTGGGGTGTTATGGCGCCACCATGCGGCCAAATGACACAATTATTTTTTATTTAATCCTTGAAATCATTATGAACCTCCTCTCCAAGTCTTGAAACTCTAGCCCCTATGGTTTGCGAGAGACAAATAATTGAATGTGAGTTTTTGCAATTCCCATTATAAGTCAATGGGGAAAATTAATTCACTAATAAATTAATATCAATTAAACTATAGAACCTTTCTCTTAGAAAAGTAATAGCCCACGATTCCCGAGTAAGCCGGTCGATTTGACATATGGCGCGAGTGTGTGGTGGCAAAACTGTGGGACTAGTGGCGTGCCGAAGTTTAGGAAGTTCAGGCTACATACACACAGACAGACAGACAGACACACACACAGACCCACACGGCCACGTATAGGGAGCCTGTGCTTCACACAGCTCCAAAAATAAATAAACAATTATAATTTCAGCTGGTCTTTAAGGTTCGTCCTCCAGGGAGTAAACACAATTACACTGAGCAAGTTTCAAGGCAATCTAGCCATTATAATTTGTGATATCTTGTGTGAAAGTAATCGCTGATTGCAGACCCCCTCAAGACTACTACAAGGCGACTCCACTATGATTGTTGCTGTGAGCTTGTTCATTGCTTCTAGTTTGCTGCTTCATAACAAGCGCCGTTCCATGTCACATCTGTCTTGATTTGACACAGTGTGTATCCACAGAGGTTTTGAGGTGCATCCATACTTTTTGTAGTGTGTGCTAATTTATGTATGTGTCTACTAGTTTTGCTTAATCTCTTTTTGCAGAATGCACCCTGAGGAGCAGAGACGATGTTGTGCAGTAATTGGCGAAATCCTTGAGGCGGTTCCTTAGTAAAAGGTGAGCAGGCTATGTGACATTGCGTAACACACACATGTTAAAGTAGCATACATATACACACATACTTATGTCCTATTAGTGGAAAAAAAGAAGTCCTATTAGTAAAGAAAAACATCAAATCCTAGCCAAGGTCTCACCCATGGGCCAAACGACATCCATCCTCCTAGAGTGCTTTTTAGAACATTAACCATTATTGGTCATGAATGCAAATAAATATGAGTGAGGCTAAGCTCTAAAAAGCATGAGAGTATTGTGTACGATAGGCCAAGTTGTAAATCTAACAGAAACGGCAAAGATTGTCATAAGATGAATGAAATAGTAATACCATTGTCCAATGTATTGTAAAGTTTGTGAGTTGGCATATCTATCTTTTGATATTGGTTTTGGAATACATGCATATCTTCTGTTAGTAGCTGGTGTAGGCGTGCTGCTGTCTTGTAGTACCAAAATTGCAATTCCTCAAAAATGGTTCTGGAAGATAAGTCTTAACACTGCTTGTCAGGAAAAGGCATTGTGATATGTGGACGTAACATCACAGTGGTATATCACTTCAGTCATGGTGTTGCCCTTCCTTCGCTGAGCATTTTTCAAATTGCATTTCTATGGTGGCAACATTCACTTGACATTGCTTTCTCTCTTTGAAGTTGATGGATGAAATTGTGTCTTTTTTTATTTTTATTTTTTTATCTCAATAGTGTGTCACTGTTGTGTTGTGGGTAATAGTTGCTACAGCATGTTCACCGTGCTTGGTTACTAGGCTTGTATATTGATTTATCTATCCTCAGTAATTCATTGTTATGATAATGAAGCTTCCCAGGGTAGCCAATGGGTGATAATCCCATTTGCGAAATGAAAAGGTTTTTCTGAAGGGTGTGATGAACTTTTTAACCCCAGTAACAAAACCAAGGCCATTTCTGATCAGGAATGAAATGCTTGTGTCATCACACATAATGAAAAGTAAAGAGAGACATGCCATTGGGATTTGACTATCAATTCACAATTCACATCAATTAACAATCATAATCACGTTCAAAGCAGAAAAGATAAGTGAATTGGAAAGAACCCTAGAACACCATATGCTGTTGTTGTTATTTTCATTTGTGGCCTTTTATATAGTGATCAATGAAATCATCAATGCATGAAAATCAATTGAACAAAGAAAACAAAGAAATTACACTGATTTTATGGATCAATTGATTAGGTGTGCAATGAAAGAAAGAAAACGTGTACAAGATTATGCCTGTGAGCCTGGCTCTCATTATTCAGTGATGCTTGTCAAGGGAATAAACACCCAACCTGTGGCATTCTTGCAGACAATATGAGAGCACAATTGCACCAATGATGACAATGACTGCCAGAGCGTGTTTGAAGAAGGTGGTGTCCAGATGTATAGATGTATAAAAGCTGGTACTAATGTTTGGCACGCACACGTATACACGCACGCACGCACGCACGCACGCACGCACGCATGCACGCAGGCAGGCAAAGCAGCCATTCGGCAGTGGGATGTATTCTGACTACTAAAGAGCAAGGGGGAGAGCGAGTGAAAGAGAGAGGGGGGGCGTTGTGATAGAGAGAGAGAGAGAGAGAGAGAGAGAGATAGAGAGAGAGGGAGAGAGAGAGGAGGCGAGCTTGCGAATGAGCCTGAAATGCTCCAGACGGCAGAAAATAAACCTGCATGTAGACAACATAAAGAGTGAAACTGGAGGTCTTTCTAGGAGAAGCGTCAGTGGATTGTGTGTGTGCAGGGGTGGCCATAAAGCAGCAAGAGGTGGTCTCCCCTATTAACTGTGGAACCAGCGCTGACGAGGAAGTGGGGACCCGCGGAAAACCTGCAAACGCTGGTTGCTCTGGGCTGGGTTGGTCGGAGGTCTGTGACCCCCCCCTCCCACACCCCCACCCCAACCACCCCTCACCCTTTCCCCATCATTTTGACCCTGGGAGAAGCAAGAAGAGGAAAATACACGCACAAGGAAACAGAAAGCAGGTGGCAGCGAAAGGGACCAGTGAGCCGTTTCTTTCTTTATTACCTCCATTCACAAATCCACCGCATCCCATTATCACAGCGATGTAGAGGCATTCTCCCCGATTGGAGGAGGAAGGGTCCCATTGACTGCCGAGGCTTAGCCCCTCTCCCCAAACGCAAGCCTTTCCATTGCAGCCCCCTACCCACCGCGCACACACTCTCTTTCTCTCTCTGTCTCTCTGTCTCTGTCTCTCCCTCTGTCTATTTTCTCTATTTTTTCCTTTCCATTGTCCACTCGGGAATCAGGAGGCATTGCCTTTTAGTAGATGTGGGTGTTTCTGGAGCTGTCATTGTATTTGGTTCTGCTACAAAAGACAGCTGTACAGGGAGTGTGAGAGAAGAGCTTTGGAAATAATAGAAGAAGAGCTTGAAATAAAAGGGGGGTGGGGGCTGGACCTGCTGGAACAGCTGACGACCACTGGAGGATGAATTGCAATGAAAGGGAAATTTACCAAACTCTGACAAGCATTTTATGATAGCGGTTTATGTAGACGACTGACACCTCTCTGCGGGAGTAGAGGAGCAGCTGTGACAGACCCAACGCTGGCGGTTGGTTTCTGCTATTCTGTTGCTGAGCAAAGTCTTTAAGCTGAAGTTATTTTTCTGTGGTGGGGGGGTGGGGGACAGCGCTGAGCAGTCATGAAGGGAGATTCGGAGGAAAGCATCGAGAGCATCAGGCCTTCCAACCTGCAGGCGTTTGCCAACATATCCACACTACATGGCATGAGCCACATATTTGCCTATGGGCACATGACATTCCGCCGGTTCCTCTGGTCCCTCTCCTTCCTGGGCTCCCTGGGCTTGTTGCTGCTGGTGTGCATGGACAGGGTGTCGTACTACTTTGAGTATCCCCACGTCACCAAGCTGGACGAGGTGGCGGCCCCAAACCTCACCTTCCCAGCAGTTACCTTCTGCAACCTCAATGAGTTCCGCTTCTCCCAAATCACCAGGAATGACCTCTATCATGTCGGCGAGCTGCTGGCCCTCCTCAACAACAACTACCAAATAGCTAACCCACATCTGGCTGAGCCAGAGGTGCTGGCTGCCCTGAAGGATAAGGCCAACTTCCAGAACTTTAAGCCCAAATTGTTTAACATGACTGATTTCTACAACCGAACCGGTCATGACATTAGTGACATGCTTCTGGCGTGCACCTTCAGAGGACAGGAATGCTATCCAGTGAACTTCACCACTGTAAGTACCTTGATGCTTCCATGCCTTTTATGCTATATATTCACATGCTATACTTGTACTAAGTATGTATTCCTTGTCAGAGACTGCAGGCTGTGCAGTGTGTGTTCAGATCAAATTACATTTTATTTGTTTGTGGTTTATGCATTATAGATTATTTTAATCGGATATCTGTAGACTGTAGCACTTATTGTTCACTTGTTGCACTGGGGGTCTCAGTGCCTCCAGGACTCACAAAAGGCTACCACTGGAATTGGAGGCACATACGGTTATGGCTGCAATCAGTGTTGAGTAGTTGTACACTGTAGTAGTGTATCCAAAGTTTGTAGTATAAAACAAAACTTTTTTTGTTTTTAAAAGTGTGTTGATACTTAATTTCTAAATTGTACGTTGCCTCTAACTCTCAGTTGTTGCTTCCTGTGACGATATTGCAAGAGTTGCTATTGAGCCTTGAGTTGACATCAGGTCAATGTCAATCTTTGCAGTTCCTATATTGATAGCTCAGTGGTATCTCAAGACATATTTGCTTTCAAAATGGAGGGAAGGAAGTCAACATGTCAGAACTGTATACTTTGTCCATGAGGTGTCTTTCTCAGGACAATATGAGGCTTTAAGCAAAGCTTACACAATAATACATACCTTGAGTGATGTTCTCAGGTTTTTGTGGAGTATGTTGTGGTTGGTTTCCACCTGTACCCTTGATCAGGTCACTTCTGTATGATGGCTCTGCCCTATTCTGGGGGCGTCACTTTTCGTTGAAGGTATCCGGTGTAGAGAGAAAAAATCTCACCTGTGATATCGAATACGACATATCTGTGTGCATCTCCTTGTATGGGCCGTTCTGCTGGCCGTTCCGCTGTGGTGATGTCGGTTTCTGCATACTTTCTATGACGTTAGTCTCGTGTGATGTCAGTCTTGTACTATGGACATGGAGACGCATAGGGACAGACATAGGAGCAGTTAGCACCGCTCAAAAAGGATTGGGCCAAGGATAGATCCCTGGGGGACCTGATCAATTAAGTACACACACACACACACACACACACACACACACACACACACACACACACACACACACACACACACACACACACACACACAGTTCAAGTGGTTAATTATTCATGGAAGGTTCTGTTATACATGTGTTATGTATGTATGACAGCAATTCTTAAGAAATCAGTAATCACACACAGCAGTATGTTTGTTGTGCATATCAAGCCTTATCAAAACTGCTGACTCGTGTAAAGTCAGTCAGTTGGAGATAGAGAAGAGACTCTTTCATGGTGAGTTATCGCAATCTTCCATCCACTGAACTCGACTATGTTTTTCCCCCTTTTTTATGCATTCATAATGAATAGGCTACTCCAAATGATGGTGGAAATGTATCCCACAGCACATTAGTATCATCATTATGTGTTTAGGCAGTGTGAAATTAAAACATATGTTGAGGCAGTAAGTAAATTAAAATGGAAAGATTTAGGATAAAGATCTCACACCCTACCCTACACAGTAACTTGAGCATGCACTGCTTATTAAAGTTTGTGGATATCGGTCCCACTTGTGCCGTAGGAATAATGGGGTCAAAAACAATTTGAGGCAGAGTAGACTGCATCCCTCTATAAATGTTAATACAACAGTATCACACTCACCTGGCACATTGACCTAAGCTACATTCAAACCAGTGGACGTTGCACAGAGAAGACAGGGAGACAATTTGGACTGACTGATACAACTGTGACTAGATTCTACAACTAGACTAGTGTGTCTAGTAAGTTATCTGCTTGCTTGTTAAATCTTAGTTGTTGAGTGACTGCTTATAATGAGCTGATGTTTTATTTCTAGCTAGTAGCTACTCCAACATTTTCCCCAAATCAAATGAACACACTTCCTAGAAGCTGAAGAGGTGTTTGTTCTTGCAAACCACTTTCAGGTTTAAATCAAATAAACCAATTGAGATAAATCACTGACGATATCACTGACACCTCAGCCATGTGTTATATACCCAATATTATGCCTTCTTGCTGTCTTTATACAGTATGTATGCACAACCAGAAGAGCTTAGACCCTTTGACAAACTTGAATTTGATCAGGCTGTGTCACTGACATTATTTTATTAGGGTGATTTACTGAGGCAGCGGTACTAGGAAAAGCTCTCTTTAGATTGGAGTGCCATTTTAATCAGTCAGAGATTATTAGTACCACAAGATGTATACACTTTTAATTCTTACAATAAATATGTGTACAGTATATGCAAAATATCTGAATAAATATTCAGTAAAACTCTGAGTCACTGTAGATTCTGCAATGTATGTCGCAGAGCCATTATCATGAGCCTGGTTTTCACCACTTTAATTTCTCTATTTTATCCAGCCACTTTGTAAAGTGCAATTTCCTTCCCACATAATTAAACCTGGAGGAATCCTATACAAATGGCCAGGCAGTGACTGACTCCACAATCCTCAAAACTGATCAAATACGGTGTGGTTTTAGCTTTGGTTAAGGGTAGAATTCAAGTTTTGCAAGTTTATGTAGCATATTTTATGAGATGAAAACATCCATTTAGCCTGTATTTTGCAAACTAATTATTCATTACTAGCCAATTTTCCCGGTTGAAAATACTTTCCTTTTCCAGAAAGCTGATGGAAGTCTGCTGATAAGGCCATCACTACGGGCTAATGCTTAATTTAAGGCTATTTTCAGTGCGTGACACAGTTGTATGACTTGGGCTTAAAACATTTTCATCTTTGTGAGTCTGAACTACACTTATGAGGCATGTCAGCAGTAGGAAGATGTGGTCAAACACACTGTAACCTTTCACCTTGTCTTCAAAGACAGTTATATGCTGTGAGCAGGTTCAGTATGTACACTCTGGTGACATAGTATGAAGTTTTGTTGGAGTAGGTGAAGCACTACAACATTGTACTCCGTACTGCATTATAATTTACATTCACTAGTCACAAATGCGTTCATGAGGGGTGGGCTGAGTTGCCATACAGATCCAGCAGAGTATGCAGTGTTGTATCTGTAGTGAATGTGAATTTACTAAATTTCCCGCTTGGGATAATAAAGGTATCTATCTATCTATCTATCTATCTATCTATCTATCTAATGTGAATAAGTGGACATGCCCACTTATAGAGAATCTTAATTCATGACCTTTGCAACATTTTTGAAACAGGAAAAAAAAAAAAACACTGAATAACCCAGTTACTGAATATGTGAAAACAGTACAAAATCATTGCTTGTTTTATTTTTCTGATGTTATCTGCTATGCCATTATTTTGCAAGCGCATCTGCTTTTCCAAACAGTGAATCTGTAATCAAGGGGATTTGAACAATAGCCTAAATTGCGTGGTGTTAATGAGTTGTACAACACCAAACAGAACAAGAAAAAAGACCACACGTAGTAAAAAAGAAGAAAAAAAATCCCAAGGAATATGTCTCTCTGACTTTGAGTATGATGACATTATATGAATAATAATGTGGCATATAGCATCAACCAGCATTTTAACGGCAACCAGCCAGACATTAAACAGACATGAGCTTAATCAGCTAATAGCAATTATGAATGTCCAAACCTCGCCGTTGTGTGCGTGCAGTCGCAGAAAAAAAAAAGTTTAACCCTCTCGCTTTTTTTTTACTGTCCCACCACCTCATCCAAGCATATAGAATAGGGACAGGCCTAGGTTCCTCAATATCATTTAGCTGGGGACCCCCTGGAACTCCCCAAGGACTGGCGGTCCTCTTTGAGGACCAATGAACAAACTGACAGCACGAGAGACGCAATGACGTGCCCGCAGCCCGCGCGTAAAAGTAAAAAAAAATAAAGGAATGCAATGGAATGTCTCTGACTTTGAGTATTACATTATATGAATAAGATATTATATATAGGGTGTCTGTCTGTCAAGTTGCACAAGGTATTTAGAGCCCTTATAATACACAGATAGAACAGCACTGCCCTAGCCAAATCTGCGCAGCAAAAAAAAAGACACTGCCTTGTTGCCAAATGACTGCGCAGAAGAAGAAAAAAGAAGAAAGAACGCTATAGGCTATAACGTTTTTGAACAAGTGATTACAACAAGGGAGAGAGTAGGCTAAAGTAAAAAGTAAGTAGGCTAATAATAATAATAAAAGTGTAGGCTGTGACAGAATAGCCTACACTCTGCGCAGCCTAAAAAAAGGAGGAGCTGGCTTCATATAATCTGATGCAATCCCGTGAGCTCATTCAGACGACAATAATTGTAAAGGATTCCTACCCGATGACCCGAAAATATCAAGCTTTTTTGATATTATCGTGAGTGCTCCCGACGAGTCCCGAGGTCATAAAAAAGCTAATTAACATAATCCGATCGTGTCGGGGTACTGTTCAAGCCCAAGACCGATTCTGGGGCCGACCAAACGATTTTCCCGGGGGGTCCTCCCGAAATCTGGTCGGGGATCCTCGGCCCCGGGATCGGCTCAATGTGAACGGGCCCTTAGATGGATATATCAGGAAATTATCATTATCATTATTCAAATGCTCCCAAAGAAGTATAGAGGGGAAGATTTACAATGCAAAGGACTGTGGGAGTGATGAGCTTTGACCTTGAATAAATGAAGGAAGAATTCCATTAAGTCTTGAACATGATGCAGCTTAGAAAGCAAAAAAAAAACATGCAAAGCGTTTTTGTATCGTAATGGATGGGTGGATAAGGGGGGGGTCATAATTTACATTTCAAATGCCATTCAACAAATTGATTCCCTATCCTGCATCATAACAAGCCTTTCTTGGCATTATGTACATAATTAATTGTTGTCTTCTTTAAACCTTGACATTCCAGGCACTTATATTTTCAAGGAGTGAGGCAATTCGTATGATATTACCTGTCTAAGCAGGTAACATTTTGCACTGTATTAAAACTTTGGAACTAGAGATGAAGCCATTTTGATGACATAAAAAATAACCACCAGACAGAGTGCATTTTACTTGATTTAAAAACTAGGGGGGTTATCAAAGCAGTGAGCTTTACAGCCCCTGGCAGCCTTTGCCTGGGAAACCATTTTAATTTCATGTTTTATCAGCCAAATGTCAAAACAAGTGGATATACGTAGATGATTTGTATGCATGACCTCCTTCCATGGACATTTTTTTGAAACGGTGAAATGCACTAGCTGGGGCTGATGGCACCAATGCTCTGAAGAACTGCTTGTCTCGTTAAATTAAGACTGGGTTTGAGAACAGATTTATCACGGGGATCTCCAGCATCAGCAAATGGTTATCTGATGATTATCCTTGCACCTGACCTGGGTAGGTAAGACAGACAGTTTGGGATTAGGTTAAATATATTTCCCAGAGTGGAGTTGGGAAAGGAGTGGTCATCTCATGGCATGCAAGTCATTTATAAAAATAACTTTGCTGTAAACTGGATGCAAATCTAAGTAGAAGTAAATGGAAGCTAAAGTAATTAAAAACTGGCAACCACATTGTCGCCTAGATTATGTGGTTACTTCCTATTTCTGGGGGCTTCTGGTCAGTGGCTTAACTTAGTTAAGGTGGGGCTCCAGTGCTGGCTATTATGACCAGACAATTTTACCAACAAATCAACAAAACCATTACTGTATTGGGGTTGCGCTTTCGAGGGTATACTCATACATAGCAAATGGCAGTATGGTGCTGATTCTAGTTGTATCCACCAGGCCGAAGGTGTGGCCATGACTGTTTTGCACCCTGTCTGTCTGTCCGTCCATGTGTGTGTGTGTGTGTGTGTGTGTGTGTGTGTGTGTGTGTGTGTGTGTCCGTCCATCCGTCCGTCTGTGAGCAGCTAATCTCCGGAACCGCCACATGCCAGAGCAGAACCTCTGCTCCAAAACAGATCAGCCTCTTATAGTACCACCAGGAGGCCGATTTTTGCAAAACATTTTTGAGCGGTGGCACACTGTCTCCAATGCTTGACTGTGTGTGTAGGTATGTAAATATGTTTGTATGTAGCATGAGCTGCAATACCGCTGGGTGACCAGTGGCAGGCCTGGGTGACCAAGTGGCGCTGTTGAGCAGCCGAGGCACACACACACACAGCAGCCCCAGAGTGAACCGCGGCCCCAGAGCGACCCGCGACCCCTATTAATGTGAGTTATTAACTTCTTTGAACACATGTGTAGCCTACTAGAGGTGGCAAAGGGCCTGTTCTCCACTCAATACACCGCAGACGGGCTCTCCACCTCTTGGGCCTTAGTGTGACTGCATTGTCTGCACTGTCTACCTACGCCTTCTTTTGGTGGAAAGCAGCACCCTGCAGTTAAACTTTGGTTTAGTACACAGTGATAAACAGCACTGCTTCTGAGCAACCTGTTCTTCCAAGTCAGAGACAGGCACACTTATCAAACTGTATTCATTCATATAGCACAACCCTTCATATAACACCAACAATAAGTTGTACATCAGATGAAACTCCAAGTGCTGAACATAAGGTGGCTTGGGGTGAAAATATGGACTGACGTCATAGATGACCATGGGTATTATAGTTTTTGAGCGGTGCTAACCACTCCTACATCTGGCTTTGTGTGTATGGCCGTCTGTCCCTATGTCTGTTATACATGTGCGGGATGTTTAATGAAATGAACTCATAAAAGGCACCTCTCACAACTGGGCTTAAAACTTGCACGCCTACATATATTTAAAGATAAGATGTCATATCACCCAAAATAATAGTCTTATAGCCTTTACAAAACATTGACTAAAACAAAGCAAATTTTCCCTGTTATTTTAGTGCATTCAAGTGCATTCTCTACTGGAGCATATACAGTAGCTGCATGATGCATGCAATCAATACCACATGAAGACAAATTTCACCATTAACTCCTGTGCTAAATGTGCGTACAAATACAATTGCCTTGCCTTGCTTTTCCTTGCCCACACTACTAGCCAATAACGATGCTCCTGTACCTCACGTTCATGTGATACGTTTAATCAGGTTAATCAGGTTGATTGGTTAATCAGGCATGCAATATGCCAACACAAGCCAATTCTCCATACTGAAATGCCAACTCTTCCAGTGATGTTGAACCGTTTTCAATGTAATGAATTCCGAGACCCACTTCCTGGTCCAATCCGGTGCCCCAGATTTGATTGCTGAAATGTTTAGCAGTTTCTGTTGCACAAATATAATGAACCAGAAGCCTGATGACAGACTGAAATGAAACATTTGTTACATTTTACAACATTTTAAGCAATTTGTATTAATTGTATTTTATTCCAACAATATAGGCTTTTATCGTAAACAAACTCAACTCTACTTATGTCTCCACACAACACATGTTCCCCTAATCTTAAAGACCCAGTGAATACGTTTTTCACACTTTTAGAGCTTATCCGTGGTAATCATATGGGCATTCTTAACACTAGATTCCAAAAAAAAGAAAAAAGAAAAGAAACCATTTATGGATTTTTATAGGCCTATCAAAAGTCCATAAAAGCTAAATCTTAATTACTTCCTGTGAACAAAAACGTGATGACATCGACTTTTTGAATATAAATGAACCTTTGATTACATTCACCTGTTTTATTCCCATTGCTGGCATTCCTCCAAACACAGCTGTTTTTAATTATAGAGCTACTACATTTTAAATGTCATTCAGGATGAGGTCCGACTCCAGACTCCAGACTGTTTATTAGTCATTGTAAACTTAATCAGCACACTAAAATATGTATCTTAAAACATTACAGGTTAGAATAATAAGCAACTTGGTAACAAACATTCTGCACAGCAGCCCCAGACAATGTTTCCCTCTGCCTGCCGTCTGCAAACTAATGAAGCTACAAACGAAAACACGCGTCACGTGACCATCCCATCCCCTGAAGGGCTGGTCCCTTCTGATTGGTTCAGAATATCAAAGGCTTCCGTTTCAGACTGATACTTCAAAATAAAATGCCCAAAAAAGCCATTTCAGCTCGACTTTAATAATAATAATTTTGTATGTGTTAACTCCGTAGACACATACAAAACAGAAAAAAAAAATACAAAACTATGGCACCACGTCTTTAAGACAGTGTACAAATGTTTTCTTCTTCCTATGCTTTGGCTTTCACTCCCATGCACCTGTCCTAAGTAGTTATGCAAAATGGGTTAGGGTTAGGGTAACCCTAACCCAAGTAACCCTAACCCAAGTAATTTTACTATGTCAAAAGTCCCTATACTAAAAGTCCAATCTCAATTACTTTCTGTCAAACAAAAACAAATGCGTGATTGCATCAGCAAGCCCCTTAAAATAATGAATTATGATTTGATTTCATTCACCTGTATGATTCCCATAGTCCCATGTTCCTCCACACACAACTGATTATAATTATTATGAAGACATTCCAGGCTGCTTCTCTGTTCTGATTCAAATTCAAGATGACGGACGGACGGACGGACGGACGGACGGACGGACGGACGGACGGACGGACGGACGGACGGTGCATTACAAATGTCCAGGACCCCAGGGAGACAATTCATCTGTAATTCATCTGTCTCTAATGGGGATCCTTAGAGGTAGAATGACCTCAAATGTATATTTATACATTTCTTTGTTTTGTTTTCTGACCTCAATTACACCCCCTAAAAAATGTATTCAGTGGATTTTCTGTGGTCTGGGGTTTTCTGAATAACTAGGATCAGAAAAGTGCTGTGATTTTCCTGTGGATTATGATGTCACAGTCCGCCCCCTTCTCCTCCCAGCCCCTCCCCTTCCCGCTCTTTCTCAGGGAGCAGAGGCAATGATTGACGTGCAAAATCCCTCAACAGCAACACCCGCAGGCAAATAGTTTTTTTTTATTGCAGCTGAAAAGGCCTCAGAACACAGAGAAAATAACCTACCATGGCTCACTGGAGTAGATTTTTCAGTTAAAACCTTTTTAGCTAGAAGGTCCTGGGTTCGATTCCCGCCGAGGGACACTGTGGGCGTGTTCTCTCCCCTGCGTCATCAGCGCCCACACCCTAGGTGGGGTTGGCGAAAGGGCCTTTCTGTGTGGAATTTGCATGTTCTTCTCGTGTCCCCTAGGGTAGGTACCCTCACAAAAACATGCAGTAATCCTGGTCTCTATAATGCCTCCCCTGGCCAGCCGGGGCGCCTGATGGAGGGGAAAGCAACTGGTTGGAATAACGTGTTCCTTCCACACGTTACGTTCAACTGGGGAAGATCCCCCCCCCCCGACTTTTGCACTAATCTGATGCTTCTAAAAAATGCTTCAAATCATGAATGCAGCGCCCGATTGCCACGAAAGGCCCAAGAAGACATGATACCCTTTCACATTAGCTTATTATAGCAGCACCAGGAGGTCACAATAACCTAGCTGACCTGTGCTCGGAAGAGCACAGGGCTTCTAGTTTATACAGTATATTTATGCAAGCAGTTCTTGTATGCAAGCGACACTGTCAAAACTACAGTAATACATTTGGCTTTAGTCTTGTTTAGCCTTAGTTAGTGTGAAAAACTGAGGTTGTAGCCCATGCTTAAAACCACATGTGAAAATTTTAAATTGTCCTTCGCTTGATTGATACACTGCAGCTAGTGAATTGAATGATGAACAATTGATTATCATAATCGGATGTAGATGTAAAGCCTTATACTTAAATACTGGCAAGTCATGCAGGCTCCTCTGGGCCACACTTTTGCAGCTTTCTCACGCAATGTTTAAAATCAGTATTCATCACCACATTTAACTGGAGCTCAGTCTTTAAGATGGGAATCAGCTTTCATCTCATCATGTACCTGACAGCAGGTACCAAGGGGTGAAGCATGTCTGTGGCTGTGAGGAGGCTAACACTCTACGGCTTGTGGGTCTAGATTGGCAGCATTGGTGATTTGATGTTTAAAGGGCAATTTGAATCCTCCACGGTGCATCCGGCTTTGCTGAGCGTCCACAATTGGCCGTGTTCGAGGGAGGGCAGCCAGTCAGGGCGGGTAATCTTTGTTGCTGCACAAGCGACTGCTATAGGCTGGAGTGGCGACTGTCAGCAGGGGACGAATGGTGTAGGTTGCCTGGGTTTAGACGCTTCATCCTCCCGGTGGGGGCTCCTCAATGGCAGGTGAACCAGTAACTGTCAGTACTCCTACTGATACCATTATGCATGCACACACACACACAAACACGCACTCATGTCAAGCATTCGCTCGCGCACACACACGCTTTGCAAACTGTCTTATTGCATGTTATTGGTGTTATTCAGTGGTTTTGGATGGGCTGGCTTTGTGGAGAGAAATTATTCATAATAACTGATAGAAAGAACTAATCCTTTAACAGTTGGCCAATGTCCAGAGGGTTAATGGATGTTGGGAGACTGAGAGTGTGTTTTTTTTCATGCACAAAAATGTTTGGAGTTAATGTAAGCACTTAAATTAAACATTTAGCCTCAGATATTTTCCATAGCTTTACACAAAGAAATATTAAGCTTGATAGCCTTGTCTATTCCAAATAAACCAGCAATTGGGCCGATAGCTAGTGGGATGCAGTAAACAGCATTCCATTAATAGTCACAATAGTTTTTACAGTAGCTCATGAGCATCGTAATTAATCTTTAAGATCCTTCACCCTCATCAATGGGTCAGTGAAACAATGTAATGTCAATTAGCATGAATAAATTGTATGTTGAGGCATACAATAACGAGCATGGATTTATATTTATGTTGCCGGGTAACTGCTGGAACAAAAATAAATCAATAAATAAACTAGAAAAGTGTGCTCTTTGGAGCTTAGGTCTCTGCCAGGCCAGGTTGCCTAATGCCTACACAGGGCCCGCAAACTTTGGAATTCTGTCATAGCATAATGAAATATGAAACATCTGACAGAAATAGACATCTATATAGACATCTATAACAAGATCCTAGGGGGAAAACGGACCCCTTGGGGAAAGCAGAGCCTCCTTGTGGTGCTGGGTGGGAGCAAACAAAGCGCATACTGTACAATGTTCAGAGGTGAAGATAACAAAAGGACACGTGTACAATGAATGATTTGAGCTTAAATAGACCGCTGCTTGACTCGTCTCATACAACGTTGTGGTCTTTGACCTCCATAATGTAGGTGTTGGTGCGATTCCTTTGTTTTTTACTAAGCTTGCCATTTCTGGAGCTATGAGATGATTATGTGGTATTTGGATTGTAGATCTTTGATAAGCTGAGGACAAGTAGGTTGAATTTAACTTCACAGCGTCATAGCATAAAACCGCTTTAAAGGTGATACACCATGAAATTTCACTTTTCCTATTTTAAAACCTTTTTTTGGGGTCCCGCTAGCACCTTCTATCCTCACAAAGTCCCATTTCTGACCGTTGTGTCTTTCTCTGGTTTTGAGAAGGCGAAGGTTAAAAGTATCCCACGGGTTCTCAAAACAGGCTATCCAGATTTGCTGCCGATTGTGACGTCATCTGCCGATTGTGACGTCGTCATAAAAAAAAATATTATTATTTTTTTTTCAAAAAAAAAAAAATTGTTTTCATTTTTTTTTTCTTTTTTTTCTAAAGGATTTTGGGGGGGTGGCGCAGTTCAGGCCAAAGGTGGTACTGCGGCTGAAATGCTCTGAGAGCCATTCAAAAATGAGAGAGGCTCTCTATTCAGGAGTGGTAATTTAGCCTCAAACCTTTTGAAAAACGTCTTTGGGACATAAACAATATGACATAAATACTTTTTAAATGCATGGTGTATCACCTTTAATGGAATAGGATGTTACTTTTACAAGACAAACACCATGTATTTGGTGTTGTTTGGGCACAGAGTGTGTTGCACCCTCTAGTTACACATGAGTGCACTTTCCATTAAACTGCATAAACACAACCAGAGACCACACATTAATATATCTGTCTGTAAATCGATTTGGTCTCCTACATGTTCAGAATGTTCATTAAATCCTACCAAATTTTGCCCAGGGAACTTGATGACTCATTTACCGGGCTTAAAAGCTGACATTTCTCAGTTCCCTAGACCCGAGTTCAATGCACCACTAATGACAGAATTGTGCTAGAAGTCATTTCACCTGTCATTGCCTTGATTGCAGTGTGTCTTGTATAGTCATAAACCGAGTTGCAGTACTAAAGTAATTAACATTCATGAGCTGTGGCGTTGGGTTTATCTTTAGCCAAGGCTTAGGCTGCACTGCTAATATGGAGGCCAAATCATAGACTATTGTATGTGCCCTATTTATGACAAAAGTTAATAGCTTCATTTCATTTAAATTAATACTGAGTGTGTAACTTTTTCAATTAAATAGGTTTAATAAGTTATTTGTGTCCACAATAACCATTAACTAAACATGAGATGCTAATGTCAGAATTTTCAACTGATGACTTCATACCAGAAGTGACATGAGAACAATTTGACCTTTTAGCAATGAAAAGGTTTTGTATTATTTACTCTACAGTCAGTATCATACTACACGATAAGCAGGGAAAGTCTATTTTCTGATAAGTGTGTCACAAATGTCTGAGTCTGAACATTTGGTTTATCAAACTACAACCCATTTGAGTGTGAAAGAACAGATATTATATAGCCTAGAGACCTTTAAAGTGTATTAGTGAGTACATTAATTAATTATTAATTTTTATGAATTGCTACTTTCTCATAAAAAAATAAATGATTGTGTGGGTTTTCCATAAAGTCATCCCAGTTCAAGTGTTGTCTAGATGTGTGCCAATTCATGCGCAAGTTGAGTTTGAAGTCTGTCTGTTGGTCCCATATACTGTATGCACATGACCAACTGCATGGCGGTTGGATCTGTGGTTCTGGACAACCGGATCTCCATATATAACTATATATGGGCATATCGGGAGTGATGTGGCCGTTCCTGCCTATATAGTCATAGTGTATCAAGTTTGTCTATGGTTATACAGTATCTGAGTCAGAGTGATGAGGCCGTGTTCCTGCCTACATGTTTTTTTTATTTATTCTTTATTTCTCGCTTTGGCTCGCTCAGCGGTGTCTCACATGGCTCAAGTCGCTTGAGACGGCACGCCTCCGCCATTGTTTGGTTAATACTGTAACTATCCTTGTTTTCTCAAAAAAGTAATAGCGGTGTCCATGTTTTCTTATTTTTGCATTCAGCCAATGAGAACGCAGGGAGGGCGGCGCTTGCCAGAAGGGCGCTACCAGAGCAGAGTGACGACACGCTTTGAACTCGCAGCAGACCGGAAGTGGCTTTGCATGGAGTCCTAGCGAGCCTCTGCCCCATCTGCCCCCATTCTAGCCGAGGCATTTTCACTCGCTGGAAGTAGACCAAATCACGTCTTTTTCACCATTTTAACGCATTCATGGGCCTCTCTAAGTTAGATAACATTATTAGAAGGGTGAAAAAGACGTGATTTAGTCTACTTACCAGCGAGTGAAAATGAATGGGGGCGGACGGGGCAAATGAGACGGGCTCCATGCGTGCATGTGTGCGCATGCGTAAGCTAGGCTAAGTTAGCTTAGAGTAAATAGGCTTTCCACGTTTACTATGGGAGTCGACTGAAGTGTCGCCACTCTCCTTAGACCGCTCTGGGTACTACAATTCACTATTACGCAATAGAATACTAATTTTCTCATGTTTGTTCTAAATTTGGGTGGTACCAGATCGTGGTTGCTCCCTCTAGTGTTGTCTGTGTTTCACTCAGGAGAAGTAGATCGACAGGTGTGAGGGTATCGTGGGCACTGTCTCTTTCAATCCCATCCCGGGCAGTACTCCCTTAAGTCCCTTGTATGTACTGTATGTATACCCAGCTTGATCACCTAAAGCTTTTGGTATATTCAGAGTGAAAGAAAAATCATTTAATTGACTAAGCAGTAGATATCCCTTGCATATAGGTTATACTGTATGTTCTATGAAAACTTACTTCTGTGAATTGTTGCTTGTGTGGTGTGCTAAGGTTTTATGATTGTGTCAAGTGTGATAAGTTCAGTCTCAGCACCAGTGTTTCCAGTTGATAACAATAATTTTAGCTGTTTTAATACCACTGCATTAAGATGTGTGTGTACCTGTGGAATTACTTTTGAAGAAAGAGAGTCCTTGCCATAAAGTGTTTACAATATTTATTATATTGTATTAACAATACACCATAGTGAAGTGAAACATCTACCATCTCTGACCGTTACTAGGTCCATTACTGACCATTTAGTAGTCTAAATCTGTCATATAGCCAATAAATCAGACAGGAACTTAAACAAAGGTTTCCACCATTCAAGCGTAAAATCACAGATCACTATCAACTCAAAGATAGAACAGATAATGTGTTATCATTTGAAATTATAATGAATCCATTTTCTCTCTTAATTTCTCTTTCTAACTCGCTACCTTGAGCCTGCCTGTTGCCATGGCAGTCTCTTCTGTGAAGAAAAGCTCCGCTGGCATTATCAAGAACTATACTGTAGATTCAACACTCATCGTGCAATAGCACTCTGCATGTGGATAGCATGCACAAATAAAGAAAAGGAAAAAAAAGTCTAGCATTTCCCCTCTTGCATTATTCAGAACAATGGACATCCATGATGACATACAAATAACATCGGTCTTTACACTATTGATCAGCACCTGACATTGAAGACTTAAAAGACACTGTTGTCATTCAATACAAATCAATATTTCACCTTAAGACTAATGGGATGGTGCAGAGCATCTGAAGGGGCTGTAAAAAGAAGAGAAGAGAAAAAGAAATAATGTCTCAGCAATTCTAGTGGCATTTATTCTTATTCAATGGCACTCTGCAATTAATTTAGATTTCAGATACAGATAGGTTAACCTAATATATTCAGTCATTCGAGTTTGTGGACAAAAGGCAACAAAATGATCTTAGCAGTTTAAATATTCTGTCTGGTTTTCTTCACACATGCCTGCTAATATCTCATGATAAATGTTATCTTCAGAAGTGCTCTGGTAGGCATTATGGTTAAATATCGTACAGTGAATTTCGGATGCTAAATAGTATATTCGTTCATGCTCGTTTGCACAGCATGTGAACGATACACAGCAGGACAGCTGTAACAAGTACCATTTTATTAGCCTTTCCTGCATCTTTTTGTGTTTGGAGGAATGCGACTCTGCTCGCTCCCCAGATACTCATTATGACTCAGACACTGGAGGATATGAAATAATGGCTTCACAGGAGACGTCAGCATCTCCAGTTGCACCTCTGAATTTAAAGTACTAAGTTACCCTACTGTACGCATACATGTACAGTATGCTCATCTTTTCATGGTGAATGGCTGTCACGGCATTGATACTCAGTTGGCAAATCTGCTTTCATGATGAGAAAACAGTGAAATGTGCTACATTACCACATATCATGGATGACTGTTGTCATGGGTGGTGTGGTTTGTGTTAAACAGTGTTAAATTTTGTTTTAGAAATCTGAATGGGTTTGACTAATCACTTGAACCCTAGCGTAGATCGGCTATGTTCGGCAAAGATATTTTGGAGAGGGCTTATAGACCCTGGGTGACTCTGGTCAATGGAGTATAGGGTTTAAAGGTTAGAAGCCTATACCGATTCCGATTTAATCGGAATCGGTGTTGTGTCACTTGTGAGCACCATGCAGAGGAATGTGTTTGTTCTTTTTGTCACTGTGTTCTACAAATAACAGCTGGCTTAAAGACCTCCAATTTGAGGCGTTTTGCACAACAATGCATAATGGCCAAGCTTCTTGCCAAGCAACGTGAAAGACTTGGGAAGATTAATGATTTGTGCAATGAAATAGCATTGCAAGCCTGCAAAAGGCAGCAGGATAAAATCATGCTCTGAAATCTAGCAACGTATTATCTGTAATTGTTAATGACCCTACCTGAAATATGTTGTTCTGACCCTTTATGAGGAGGAGTGGTGAGTCATCTAGTTTGCATTTTCTGTAACTGTGCTTTATCTCCAAGTGTCTCTCTCTATCCTGCAGCACAGTACGTGTCTGTCTGTGTCACCTCTCCATGAACTTGATCAACCCATTCAGCCTTTGCACAATGTTATTCACAGCTTAGAAAATGTCTTGGACTATAATCATTTGAATAGATCATAGTACCCTAAACCAGTGGTTCTCAATCTGTTTTGGCTTCAGTACCCCCTTTTCCTGATCTCTGGATCAAAGTACCCCCTTTACCCGTATACAACATCTTGCTTAGAAAACTATATCTAGCATGTTGTAACAGTCAGGCAAAAACCTCATATCTCCATATTTTACCTAATGCCCTACTTTGCATACTACAGTGTCATACAAAAGTAGCTACTTTTGAAATTGAATCCTGAAAAGTAGACGTTTTGGACATATTTGGTATCCACCCGATGCTATGAATGAACGATAACCCACCTTGTGAAGAATATAACCTTAAAAATAAGAAAAGTAGTGAAAGACTTGAAATTAGAGCATCCTGAGCACATTTATTAAGTTCAGTTTTTCCATTCTCTCACGCACCCCATGTAGTACCTCCGCATACCCAGAGGGGTATACATACCCCATTTGAGAACTACTGCCCTAAATGGTTCCAACTGCAGTTTCTTTCTGCAAATTACATTTTTGTAACTTGATATCACATACAGTATATATAATAAATTGCTGGCTAATATTGTGTTCATATTGTAGCCATGATTTCATTACTGCAGTAAAAACACAGTAACTTGATGTGCCTAATTCTATTTTATGACATTGCTTGGTTGTCCTCAGACGGGTGGCTGGTATCTCCCTTAGAGATAGGGTGAGAAGTTCAGTCACCCGAGAGAGACTTGGAGTAGAACCGCTGCTCCTACACTTGGAAAGGAGTCAGCTTAGGTGGTTCGGGCATCTAGTACGGATGCCCCCCGAGCGCCTTCCTAGGAAGGTCCTCGATGCGTGTCCCACTGGGAGGAGACCCCGTGGCAGACCAAAGACCAGATGGAGGTATTATATCTCCCAACTGGCTTGGGAACGCCTTGTATATACTTCCTGAGGGAGTGGAGGAAGTTGCTCGGGATAAGGAAATCTGGAGGTCTCAGTTGGAACTGTTACCCCCGCGACACGATTCCGGATAAGCGGTTGAAGATGGATGGATGGATGGATGGATGGTTGTCTCAGCATACAGTGATAACTAAAATAATGTAGCACTGCTATTACTATATCCACTTTTTAGGACTAACTTTGTGTGAGTGATGTGTGTGTGTATTTCTTTTTCCTCAATTTAGTCATTGCCAATTTCCCCCATATGACATGTCTGCAGTCTGTGACTGCCAAACCCTACTTTTTGGTCTGGGGAGGGTGTAGACAACCACATATTCCATCGCACATGCAGTTGCCAGCCACATGCAGTTGCCAGCCACTTTGCGTGGCGAGGAACAGGCTAGTGCAGTGCAGGGACAGGGAACGCTCTGCCTTGCTGACTTCCCACCTTCGAACGCGGACAGTAGTGTTCGCTGGAGTGCCGGGCCAATCCGGAGGCACCACAGAGAAAACCAACCCCATTCTCCACAGTGGTGGAAACGTACCCCTGCACCACGCCCCTGCAGTCAGATCATTTATGTAGCCTACATCCAGAAAGTTCAGCAATACCCAAAGGGAATCTCTCCCTCTCCCTCTCTCTCTGAATCTCTATCTCTGTCTTATCTGCCGATAAAGTCTGTTAAGAGTCTCTGCATCTCAGCCGTGGGGGAACATTCTTTTTTGGAGACACTTCACACAGAGCCAGTTATAACATAATTATTGTTAAGAAAGCACCGGCTGTTCCATCGTCCCTAATGGCTGGATTTAGGCTTTATGTCCCCCTACACGCAGTCGTCATGATAGTGTGACTCATGTCTAGATTCCTGCAGTTAATTTATCCATTTGTAACTCAGAGATATGAGACATAATGGGCTGTATTTTGATTGTCTTAAGTACCAGCTCTTATGCCTTAACTTAAAGGTCTGTCCATACTGTCTCCGAACACCAAACTTTTCGTCAGAGAGTTCCGACTTTCTGACATGCAGCTTTCCCAACTCTAATTCGGAGTAATGCTTTTCAGACATTTTCGACGAAAAATGTGGTGGTCAGAGATAGTATGGACAGGTCTTTAAGTTAAGGCATAAGAGCTGGTACCTAAAGGTAATTTTCACTTTAATTAAGAAGAACTTTGGGTCATTTTATCGTTTGATCAGGGTTTTGGGAACACCCAGGACAGTTTTTAAGTTGCTTGATTCAATATTTCAATATTTAGTATTGATTTTATCAGACACGCCCCCTTCCTATACAAACCCATTGTAACTTCAAACTCCATTTTAACCGTCTCTGTCTGAGACGCTGTGTTTAAAGCAATATAGCACTATTTAAAGCTAAATATTTGCAGCCCTGTGTAGACAAGGATTTCAGCATTTTTCTTTTTTTATGACTTTATTTGATAGGATAGTAGACTGACAGGAAATGGGGAGAAAGATGGGGAATGACATGTGGCAAAGGTCATCTGGATCGGGAATTGAACCAGCGACGCCAGCAGGCATCATAGCCTAGTATGTGGTATGCGCCTTGACCACTAGGCCAGCGGGCGCCCTGGATTTCAGCATTATTAAAGTGAGCTGTCTGTGCAGTATGCTCATTTCAGCAACACATAAACAAGTCAACAACTAATTATTATAACTATGAACAGACATGGCTAGGAATTGTCAAGTAATCGTTATTGTAAATATAGCCTTTCATTTTTAAACTATGGCTTTGAAACAATAGGGCTTTGACACAAATTCTGAACATGATGGTGGCAGACACTGGCAGTTAATTGAAAATAAAGAAATAATACAGTTTTAACAAAAGAATCCTGATTACTACAATAATCGGTCATATCCCTACGCACGGAGACTACAGATGTAATCGGTCCATTCTGTTTGATTTGTACATGCTGAGCACCGTCGGCGTGAGCGTCTGGGAAACCGGGGATTTCCCCGCTGGGCCGCTAGGGGGAGTCCGGCGAGCGGGCCGCTGCAGGTCACTGCAGTGTTTCAATTGAAACGGGCCTCGGCCGTCAATGCGAATGATCGTCGTCCATCAGAAACCCCCATTGGGGCCCCCTTTCTGTAACGTGCTAGTTCTGCCTATGTCCTGTTGCCAGGGGGGACTCCGACTGCCAGTAAATCTCAGTCCAAATAAATGACGCTCATATGTGAATGACACTCTATCGGAAGCCCCCCTCAATGGGCCCCCTCTATCACGCTGTGCCTGTGAGCTGTGACGCTGCACACCGATTGGCTTCACTTTGTGATACGAGCTAGGCGCGCGGTTTAGTTGTTGGATGGACTGTCAAAACAAGTTGTTATTAGTTAGAATACATCACAGAGCCTTTCAAACGAGAGAGCATTTGTGAGTAAAGTTGGCAAGTTGTTCAACCACTAATTAACAAGAATGCACGCTCATTTTAAGATGGCAACAACAAACATGGACGCAACACTGGTCTGTCGCATCCTATGGTCGCATCCAGTCAGATGAAACATGTCATGTGGACAGCTGGACACGTTAAAACGTTACCTTGAATGGAATATATCTGAGGAGCAATTATGTCAACTTCCCCAAAAGGCTGTCCTGTCTTATTAAACCAGACGCTGGGACAGCATCCACTGCTTGTATTGTATCCACAATATAACTTGTGAGTATCCTAATTTATTACCTTAACATGTCACGCCAATGCGCAAATGGTAATGTGGGTAGCCTACAGTAATTAATGTACAGTATTTGTGCAAGTTGGCCCTACATTTGTGGATAGCCTATGCATTATGTTCAAACAGTTCAATCCAAAACATAATGCTTATAGTCCAGTAATTTTAGGCCAAACCTAAAACAAATTGCAATAGTAGCAAACTCAACTGATTCTGTATCCTCATTATATCCTTAGTGAGAGAAAAAAAGTCCCAAGGAATCCCATCAGGGCAAAGTTTTAAAAACGACCTACCTAACTTCACATACTATACACTATAATATAAAGGAAAAAATGACTCCCAAAAAAATCTGCTTTAAGTGGGATGTGAGGGATCAAACTAGGGGTTTTTAATTATTCGGAATCCATTGCAAGCATTTGTTTTGCACGAAAAACATTCATTGGGCAAGAAATGGCCACTCAAAATGATGGTTTAGTGATGAGTCATCAATTTTCACAGTCTTTTGGGGTCCGTTTTTAGTGTGGCGTTGGAACCGTTCATTTTGAGGAGGGGGTGCTCAAGTGAAAAATTGACAATTAATTAATAAATAATGCTCAATTTTGACAATTAATTAATAAATAATGCTCAAAATTTTTTAAGCTCACGCGCTACGCGCGTGAGCATAGGGCCGGTCTGATGCAAATCCCAGGTCTGAAAATTCCTCCCACACCGAGCCTGATGCTGAGTTACTGTTTATTTTATTGTACAAGCCAACACCTTATGATATACTGCTTGAATCACTTCTCCGTGGGCCTTGGATGTCTCTGTTCGTCTGCAAGCTGACCCAGGAGGTCCAGAGATGAGAAAGTTTGTACTTCCCCAGGGGGGCTGAGAAGGTTCTATGCAGACAAGTCAGAATCTTTCTCGCCGTGCTTAGTCAGGCCTAACATGCCCGAGGCACATCCCTCTCTTTACTGGATATACATTAAAGGAGATGGTCTTGTTCAAGCTTTATTATCTGGTATGCTGCTGAGTGCTGTTTTTAACCTGGTGTGCAGTAAAATCCACAGTGTTACTTTAACTCTGAGAGTGTACAAACAGAACCAAATGGAACAGTAATAGATACTTTGACAAGAAGTAAGTTGCGTTGATTTTGTGCAGATCTGTTTACATTCCCCAGGCATGAATACTGTTATGATGAAGACAGCTTCCAGTGGAAGTACATACAATGGAAGTCCGCCCCATAGACGCTTTTGACTGTAGTTCTTTTCCAGACTTTTCTCTAGGCAGGGATGGAGGTTACATGTGTAGTGGTGTAGTGCTGGTGTTCATTCCAGTGAGGCTGATGACAGGAGCTTTGAACTAGTCTAATTTGTCAAGCTGGGGATGAGTAATGATGACAAGCGCAGTGTATTGATTGACGCATGATTCAGTGATTCATTGTCATTCCACTTTTGGACATGTCAATATTCCATTTGCAAAGTAATAATGGTTTGTTTACCCGAGGTACTGTTTGTGCGGTGTCAAGTTGACGAGTTGTGATCAATTACACTTTCAAAGCAATACAGATGAGTTTTTCAAATAGGTATAATTTTGCAAAAGGGTCATATTTTGTAAGGAATTAATGTCACTATTCTACTTGACATTTCTATATAACAATGTATGATATTTACTGTAGCTATGCATGGATATCAAGTTTGTTATTCCGGACGGATGTGGGAATTATGTTTTCGCCCCTGTTCATCCGTGTGTACAATCTGTCCATGTGTCTTGACTGTCTGAAAGCAGCTAATCTCAGGTACACCTTGACCAATTGCCGTGACACTTTGCATGTAACGCTCCTAGAAGGCCAAGGAAGAACCGTCATGCCAATTCTTTCGAATTAATAATATTTATAGACCTATTTGATCCTGCGTCGGAAATTGAGTTTCAGCTTTACTCAGTTGATTGCTGCCCAAGTGGTCAGACTTGAGCGGAGGGAGACACACACACACACACACACACACACACACACACACACACACACACACACACACACCAGAAATTGTTCCTACAGTATAACCTTTTAGAGTTGGACTCTTGGAAGTTAAACTCTAGGGCAGGGGTCTTCAACAGGGGGTCCTCGGAGTACTTGCTGCAAGGTGTTGTGAGCTTGTAGATCGGCTATTTTCGGCAAAGAGCTTCGGTGTAGAGGGGGAAAAAGAGCAGAAGGTCAAGTTTTAAAAGTAGGCTAATGACTGTTCAAGCGGTTAAATATCTAAACACAAATTGACATGAATCAAACGATGACACTATGGAATCTATGAAAAAAGGTTGTGGGGGTCCCTTCTTCATCTCTCTCTCAACTAAGGGGTCCTTGGCCTGAAAACATTGAAGACCCCTGCTCTAGGGGCAGAGATCTGAACCCAGAGGAGCGCACCTTTTTAGTTTCCAAATGTTTTGTAGTTAACTCCCAGCCATTTACAATATGCTTGTGCGCCTATACTGCCAGGATTATTATTATTTTTTCAGTCCTACAATACAACAATCAATGACCAGAATATAATTGTAAACTGCAGTCTATTTGTATACCACAAGAGTGCGCCAACGACTAAGTGATCAGGCTGACTCATTAGACTGAATGAGAATGACCTGCAGCCTGTGTTTATAATGGAACTGACGGCCGGCCGGAGCGCCCAAACAAACAGCATCGTGCACGCCCTCACGGGCGCAATCAGTTTATTTCAAACACTCGACCATGATGCTGGGTGACCACTCTGTCAGCCTCTCATTTTTTCCGAATGAAAATCCGTCTACATATGGTAAAGTTTGATAAGAAAAACGTTGGCTTTCAATGCTAAAATTTGCATATGCTATGCTATATGCAAATGACTTCCGGGTTACGTCATCGATGACATCATTTCCATCGCATTATCATTGCTGAAGCTTAAATGAAGCTAGAATGGTCATTTATGGCTCTAAAAATGTCAAAAAAATACCCAAAAAATCAGAAAATCATCAGGAAGGCGACGTTTGGCGATCTGGCTGGCTGGGCCTCCTCAAAATGGCGACGTTTGGCGATTTGGCTGTGAACTAGTTAAGTTCAGCAGTTACCGTTTTCTAACGTTCAGCAGTTACTGTTTTCTAACCTCCATGCGTTGGAGGTAATGCATTTTGGCTCTTATCTGCCCTGTGCATGTCACCTGTGTTGGGGTTTGCTAATCTAAATTGCGAAGTGTAGAAACTATAAATGCTTAAGTGTTTAAGATAGAGTGGGTCCATTATCAACTAACTCAGTGTAACTACCGGTATCCTCTTTTGGCCAAACTGTTTGACAGGCAAAACGTTGACAGATCATATTTTACAGCTAATTTGTCTTCTGCACTGTGGCATTCTGTTCTATTAGATGGAAGATGACTCATTTCCAAGACATGTCATTTCTAGGCAATGCTTGCAATATCATATGGAGTAGGATTCACTCTGCACTCTTGTGCATTAATCACATAACCCCCCCTCCCTGGGACTATACTTAGTACGCTCGTATTTCCCTCTACACCAAATCTCTTTGCAGAAAATCAACGATATAACAAGCTCACAACACAATGCAATGCATTGTGAGCTTGTATATAAAGATGATTATGCCTACTAAAGAGATGCTAGGGTTCATGTGGTTAGTCATTGAAAATGAAATATGAAATATATGAAAAAATTGATCTTTGCCTATGAGATCTGAGTATGACAAATCAAACAGTAGTTATATAGCACATTGCATGCAGCATTTGCAACCCGGTGTTCACATTAACAGAAATAATTCAAAGGAAAGAAAAGAGAGGCTCTTAAGATTCATGTTAAAATGTCTGAACAAAAGGGTTACATTTCTCCAGAGAGGCGCGCGTCTGCCAAATCAATCCAGAATGATAATGAAAACCTCCCCCCAGCCCTGTCTACATGTACAGTCTCCCCCTACCCCATGTATCAGACAGGGGTCATCATAGAGGTACACGCTATGGTCCCAGAGGTGTGGTTCTGTTTCAACATAATGGGTGGAGAAAAGCTTAAAGGCAGACAGCGCTTGACTGTAGAACGATGCCATTTACCATAAACGCCTCCTATACAGGACCTGTGTTTTTGTCGCCTCTTGTCAGGGTCATTTATGCTCAAATCAATCTCCGGGCTCCCTGAACATAGGCAATTCTCCATGTTCCTGTTATTGTTTGTTCCTAATTGGTTGTGTTAAAGCTCACTTCATTCAGCCTCCTCATTTACTGTCTTTGTCGTGTCCCTTTTTTAAGAGGATTTAAGTCAAAGACACACACACACACACACACACACACACACACACACACACACACACACACACACACACACACACACACACACACACACACACACACACAGAGAGAGAGAGAGAGCCCACACACACATATACTCCTCCAACTCATAGCTCACACCCAATCTCATTTACCAGACCCGTTTCCTCTCTTGTGTGCCAATTGCAGTCAATACTGTATCCTTGCCTCTTGCGAATGTGTTTCAGCAGGCAGGCACTGTCAGAGTTGACGCCGTAACTTCGCGCAAAGATCTAATATGCAAAATGCCCATATTGTGTCTGTCATCTGACGGTATAGAAAACGTTTTGATTGTACTGTGTGGGAGGAGATTAATCATGGCTCCTTCGGGAAGAAACATCAACAGTAATAACAGACTACTGTACATAGAGTGTTATGTGCAGTCAATGTTACCACGGAGATACAAGTCTATCCAAATAACTAAATGTACATAATTAAGAATGTTAAGCATACAATGAATTTGAGGAAGATTCTAGAACAGCCGTCTAGAACAAGAGACACAAGAGCATTAAAGTGTGTTAGAAAAAGATTTAAAGGGGAAATTACTAGAGGCAAAGAAGACACATTGTAAAAACCTCAGTGTTAAAATAATTTAGGAATTAGTTAGAGTTAAGTTATCACTAAGGGGTTTACTGTGTACAATTAGAAAAGGCGTTTAAAAACAACAATGCCATAACTGTTATGGTACACTATGAAGTGGATGACTTCATGAATAGACTGTCAACCACTCGGAAAAGCATTTGTGGCAGATAATGAGGCACACAGTTTGCAAATTAATGGGGGGGGAAAAGGTCTCCAAGTTTGATAAAGGAAATGATTCAGATCCTCTTAATTCAGTTATATCTGTGCAGTCAGATACTGTATAACTGATACTTCTGTTTAGCAGGTGAGGAGAACTTTTAAACATTTAAATCAGAGGAAGGCCACAGAACCAGACTAGAAGCAGTGCTCTTCCGAGCACAGGTCTCCACCAGGCCGTGCGTCCTGGTGGTGCTACTGTATAATAGGCCAATGTAAAAAGGGTGGCATTATGTTCTTCACCTTAGATCTTTCATGGCAATCTGATGCTGCATGCATGATTTGAAGCATTGTGTTCCAAAAATGAGTTTTGCTAAAGTCTACCTGCTGGTGGCGCTATAACAAGCCAATGTGAAAAAGGTAGCATTTGTTCCTTGACCTAGTGGGAATATGTGTGGCAAATTTCACGGTAATCGCAAGCTGCGTTGATGATTTGAGGCATTTTGTTCAAAAACGGAGCAATCCTACAAGCTTTGGAAGCCAATATTAGCCAATCAGGATGGAATATGAAATACAGACTGATCGGACTTGATCACATGACTATAGAGATACTGTGTACCGATTTGCGTGATCTCTGGATAAAATCTCAAGGAGTAATATCCAAAAATGTGTTTTACATAAGTCGGCCCAAAGGTGGCGCTATAAAAGGCTGATGTGAAAAATGCAGGGCAAAGGTTTATCCTTAGCCTCTAGGGAATGCGCTTACAAAGTTTGAAACTGATCGGTGGAGTTATAGGTAAAACCACAAATCGGCCTGTTATAGCGCCACCATGAGGCTGATTTCAAAAATGTTAAGTGGCATTTCCTCTTCGATCTAGTGGGAACATTTGTGCGCGATTTCATGATAATTGCACTTTGCGTTTGGGATTTGAGGCATTTTGTTCCAAACGGCTCAATCCTACAAACTTTGGAAGCCAATCTTAGCCAATCAGGATGGAATATGAAAAATCGGACAGATCCGTGTCGATCACATGACTGTCGAGATACTGCCTACCGATTTGTAGGATTTTTGGACAAAATCTGTAAGAGTAGTGCACAGAAATGTGTCTTGCGAACATCAGCCACTAGGTGGCGCTAGAAAAAGCCCATTTGAAAAATTTAGGGCAGAGGTTCTAGATTGGCATCCAGGGAATGTGTGTGCTCACTTTGGCAGCGACCGGGCCAACGCCGACTGAGATTAGCTGCACACAAACTGCGAGGACGCACGGACGGACGGACGGACGGACGGACGGACGGACACACGGACGGACGGAGGGGAAAACATACTCTCCCCCATGCCTTCGGCTGGTGGAGACAATAATCACAGTACATTTATTTGTATTTGTTTGCAGCTGCTTGCACCTGTGGGGTAGCCTATCATGTGATTCAGTGGTACCATTCAGAGCACAGATAGTTAACGATAATCAGACATATTGAACCCACACTTTACACAGGCAATTGTAAAACTGGAAAGAGGCACTGAAGATGATCCTATTATTCATCAGTATTATACAGGTATAGATTAATTGAGTGAAGAAGATTATTGATTCAAAGAAGACACAAGAATTCACTTTATAATACAGACTGAAGACACAATAATTAACTTTATAACACTGATTGAACAAGTTTCCTCCGATAAGTATTTGGCATATGCGGATGCAGCTTATGAAAATGATGAAATGAAAACAGATTATTCTATAGTTTTTGCAGTTAATAATACAGTTTTATGCAGTATTATGGAATCGGAGGCAGTTATACTACCTCTACTACTCTACTACTACTGCTACTAATAACTAGAAAAATGCAATTATGGTAAATTGCAAGTGTGGTTACCGTGACACAAGACATACTTGCAAATCAATCCTTGTCCCTTTTATGCCCTGATCCCTGCAAGTTTGAACATAAAAGTGATTGGCAGTCAGTGTAGGGAAGCTGAAATGGGTGAAATATGATTAAATGTTTTAGACCCAGTTAAAAGGTAATCTGCAGCATTCTCAACCAATTGGACACAACGAATAGACTTATTTTAAAGGCAAGTGTACAGAGAGTTGAAGTAGTCTAGACCAGTGGTTCTCAAACTTTGAAATTTGAAGGTTCCCCCTTAACTTTGACAGTGTACAAATGGAACCAAATGGACCTGTTAGGGTCCATTTGGTTCCATTTGTACACTGTCAAAGTTTGATTTGATTGAAGGCTTTATTAGAAGTTTGCATAGGAAAATGTACAGATTCATGACGGTACAGTTCACTGGTACAAGGTCTACTAAAAGGAGATCCATGAAAAGACTAAGCTTATTTCAACAGGAAACCATTTAAGTATCTCATATAACATTGAATGACAGACAAATAGAACACAGTACTATGCAGTAGATATGTAAAGAAAAGGGGGGAAAAAAAAGAAAAGAAAAACAGTAAATCTAAATAAACAGTAAGTATATACAAGGAATATACAGTAAATCTAAACAAACAGTCAGTATATACAAGGAATATACAAGTATACAAGTATATACAAGGAAGGGGCAGGGAGGGTAGGGTTGGGCTAGGTTTTTTACCAGTTGCGAACGGCTGCTGCCTGTAAGTGGTTTTTCAGGGCATTTTTAAAGGATGCTAGTGATCCACACTCTGACTTACTGACTTAAAGGGTCAATTTAGACCCCCATAAAGGAACCTAGAGAGTCCCTGAAACCCATTGGTATAGACGTGAAAAGGCATGAACAACTTTTGTTGGATCAGAGATAGTCAAGAACCATTTTATTTTTGAAATGTTTCTCAAATGAACACCCATAACATGAAGATTGAATGACCCTCTTGACGTGGTGTTCAAGATTGAGGTCAGAATCGAAATGGACACCTAGTTGTCTCTGTTCAGTTTAAAGCTGGAGTGTCTAGACTGCTACATATCTGCTGAAGGATTGTAGGTCAAAAAGGCTTGAGTCAATTTTTCAAGCTGCGTGTAAAGAATTCTGACGGGTAACATTACATCTGTCCTCTCTCATATTTTATTTGAAGAACCTCAGCTTTTTTCAATCAAACAGAAGACTTACATTTCCGCAGACTTGCCTGAGCAGACAGGAACTAATTTGTAGAGTTGGCCTCAGTGTTCCTGTGTGGACGAAGCAATGAATGTAAAAGGGAGCAATTAAATTGATGCACTGCAGCCACTTATTTGTAATGGCTGGTATAATATTTGTTTAGTAGTTTGGTGAAAATATAATAATGTGAGAAAGGTTTTTTTTTTTTCTAGGTCTCCTCAGCTGTGAATTCTACCACATCATCTGCAGCTTTTGTGTTCGGGAGCACAATTCTTGACTTTGATATGATGAGTTAATTCTTGCTATTAAAGTGTCAAACAAGGTCGCTCACAGTGACGGCGCACAATGGCACTTTAGCTTGTGCTGATTGGTCAGCTATAGCTTTACCAGTCCTACAGCTGATATGGCTTATCTGTCCTTTCATCACCGTCTTCACCCAGGGCGAATGAAGCCTGGCTGGGTATGTGATAATACGAATTATTACCTGGGTAACGATTTATTACAGTACATCACTGTTTCTCAAACTTTCAAAAAGGTCTCCCCTTAACTCTGACAGTGTACAAATGGAACTAAATGAACCTGTCAGGGTTCATTTGGTTCCATTTGTACACTGTCAGAGTTACAGACTTAAAGGAACCCACAGAGTCTCTGTCAGCTTAGATGGTTCGGGCATCTAGTAGTTTTTGTTGTTTTTTGGATACTTAAGCATGTTGGAAGAAAAATTATAGTGTCACCAAAGCCTATGTATCTGCCTGATAAGACAGAAGTTCTCAGTCCCTTCCAGACTTGGACACAGGCCCACACACTACAGGCATGAATTTGGCACAGTGGTGCTCAGCTTGTACTGGGGGGGTTGAGAAACTGCTTCCACGGCCAGCGATATAACAATCTCCTTCCCTCCAGTCTCACTACACCATCTCCTGCCAAGAGCCTCCCACCGTACAGCCACCTGGCCCACTGTTGCCCATGTCCCATCCGTCCCTCCAATCACCCTACTATTAGGTTGATACTATACTCCCACTGTTAGACCTTAGACTTGACCCTGACAAGAGCTCATATGGATAACCCCCCAGCAATGCCAAGTTTTTAGCTAATCTGCATTTTACAGGAGGGTCTGAATTACAGTAATGAAAGGGCAGCAGATTAATTTAGTGTAGATTGTGCCTCCAGCTCAATGCTGAATGCCTATTGTATTTACCATAAAGAAGTATACACTAGATTTGAACAAAACATAGTTTTTAGATACAGTAGTCATATTATAGATTATTGCTGGCATCATTAATGACATGATCATTTTTGATCTTTCAGTTGTTGTTAGGGAAATCATATTCAAGCCAGGTCAGTGTATTTGTATTGGAGGCCAGAGCAGCGGCAGTGGGACTTAGACATTTAGTTATTCAGCAAGAGAGTTGAAGCTGACCTTTTTAAATGGATTTTTCCCCGAGAGCGGTCACATTCAAACAAATTTAGGTCCTCAATCTTGTAGATGTAAACTCTGACATTCAGAGCCGTTATGTTTATCTCATTGATTGAGCAAACGTCAAGCACGGGGACCTAGTGAGCCGTTGATTCCCGGCCATCATCCTACTTTTGTTGCCTCGCTTTAGTGCCGTGCAGAAGCTGAATACAAATGATAGGTGATATTTAAACGGCCACAGCATTTGCCTAAATCATTGTCCCGGACTCCCAGTGCAGGTAGCCTGTCTTTCTCAGCAGCATGTTAAAAGCATGCAGTATATTAGTGTTTGTAAATTGCCCTACTGTCTTGGGTGAGACCACAGAACATTAGCATTGTGTATGGATGAGCTGAGCCTTCTGTCACTGACCTTGACACAAACTACCCCAATCTGGTGGATTATCAATGACCAACGTATGCAAGTCTTATTGAAATTGAAACCTAATTTATCACCAAGTCTTATTACAAATGTATTACCACAGGCAAAAGCGGTTTGAAAAATGTCACTGGCAAGTTTTAAATCGTCCATTTAGGTTGGCTTTCTTCACTCATTTGGTTGGATGATATTGTAAACAACATGCCCACATTCAGGAAACACACTTGGCTTCAAATAGTGTTTTCCTTTTAATTAAATGTTAATTCCAGAATAGGTCCCTGTAGCAATATCCATCCATTGCCTCTTTTCTCTGATTGTGGAGCAGCCATGCATGTCAGGTCACCCAGGCTACTACAGTAACGCTGCCAAGCTCCGTTAAGAGAAGCAAAGAATGGTGAGTCACACCACTTGCTTCTCATCTCAATCTGAGTTGTTTCAGGGAGTGGACCTGCAGATTCGCCTGAAAAAAAACAAAAACAAATCTGTGACACACTTAACTAATTTCTCTGGGCTCTGTGCCATTGGGGTCTGGCACGGCCTGGGGAGCACTGCTTTACTGCTTCGCCACATGCACAAACACACACACGCGCTCGCACACACACAAAATCCATCACAGAGATACCACTATCAGTTATCAGCCAGCCAGTTAGAAAACACACTCACCAGATTAATGGACCGTTTGGGTGCCCAGTGAAGGTGTTTAAGTAACACATATTCTGAACAAATTGCAGAACAACGCTAACATATTTCATGTGTTCTTTGTCACCTACATTCCAGTGATGGATCACTCTTTTTGTAGTTATACTATTTACCTACAGTCTTTAAAAGGTTGAAGAACCTTTTTTTTTTTTTTTTTTTTTTTCCAGCAAACACTTGACACTTGACGTGACAAACACGATGATGGTGAATTGCATTGTCATGGAAATGAATCGCTGATTTCATTCCATACAATACTCCTTATGCCTCTGTCATATGCAACAAAATCCAAATGCATCTATCTAAGAACGTCAGTCCTCTGTGATATAATATATATATATATATATATATATATATATATATATATATATATATATTATTATTATGGGGTTAGAAGAATCCAGGGTGTCTTGTTGAGTCACTGCGCCATTCATTTCACCGAACACTATCAGACATAGAACAGCATGAAGGAACAAATGGTGAGGCAGCAGGATTTTTCCTTTGTTCCAGTCTGAAGTCCAAACAGACACAGTACATAATGCTGCTGGTCCTCGGCTCAGCTCTCCTGCTATATTGCAGTGTGTGGACCCACTGCTGTAACATCAGTAATTACCTAGGCTGCTGTAGGTGGAATTATGATCAGGTTAAAAATAGCCCAGGTGGCAATGGGGAATAGAGTAGATACTCTCAGACAAATCAAGCATTAGTGTTTACACTGTAGCAATGTCATTATCAGAACAGCGTGCGTGCGTGCGTGCGTGCGTGCGTGCGTGTGTGTGTGGCTGTGTGCGCGTGTGGGTGGGTCTTTGCATGTGTGTTTGTGCTGTGCGAGTGGGCGGGTGAACTGTAAGGTAGCAGGATTTCACTGACACTACACTTGATGCATTTTATATGCACTCGCCCCAGCTGTGATGCTGCATTGTTATTTTCGTGATGGACTGTATTGTTGCAGTGGACACACGGCTGAAACCAGCCTGTACCGTCAATCTGTCTTCAGGTGTCACCATTGTTTACAGAGGCCTTAGGCATAAGAGCTACTTTCACTCTGTAACCTGTTCCATTAAGGTGCTTTTGTATATTTCAGTCAGGCTACACATGAGAGTACCTTATTTCACATGAATCTCACTGTTTAGCACTTCTCTCCGTTGGTGGCCTTAATCGCAAGCAAGGGCGTCACGGGAGGGTGAGTGGGACTGAGTTACTAGAGCCCAAGGTGGAGGGGCGTTAATTATTTTATGCTTTAGTGATTGAAAAATAGCAGATCTACAAGCTCACAGTGCGGCACTCAATGCCGCGCTGCAAGCTTGTGGATCTGCTATTTTTGAAAAGTCGTGAAAATGTGTGCAAATCTTTGAATATATGTATTTTTCAAGCAAACATTTGTAACTCAAATTTTGCTTATGGGGGGTCCCACTCCCTGGAACTAAATGTTTTTTTTTAGATGGGGGTCCGTGGCCAAATACATATCATTTTGGGGGTCCTTGACATGAAAAAGTTTGAGCACCACTGACATATAGAGAAATATGTTTAAAAAAAGCAGATCTACAAGCTTGCAGCGCCGCTGTGAGTGACCTTGTATATCTGCTAATTATCAATAGTTAAAGCACAAAATGTGAGTGAATCCTTGTACCCTGGGCCCAGAATTTGGTGCGACACCCCTGAGCATCAACATAACAGAGTAGAGTACAAGATGACATGATGATGGGGTGTTTGTAAAATTTACTTCCAACTCAAACGTCCACTTTAATGTCACATCACAACACTTTATGTGTATAACAGTTACATATATTTTTTAACAATCAATGTTTTGCTGTTTCAAGAGAAGACGTATAAGGGTAAAGAGTAGAGAAAGAAACAAGGGAAACAAAGCCAGATAAAAAAGAATACATAATGTCAAATATACAATGTAAAAATATAGATTGGAAACATAATTTAGAAATAAAATGAGGCAGAGAATGCTTTTTGTGCAAGTAGAGAAACATTTGCAGCAGATATAAATAGCATCAGTTACTTGTGCTGGTAGAGACATCTCTTAGCAGCAGATATCAAATGAAGTGATAGCGCCTGCAGCAATGTAGTGTAATCATAGTCATATACATAGATAGTGCCACTGCCTGCAGCAATGTAGCGTAATCCTAGTCATATACCGTACGTACAATACATAAAGTGATAATGCCCCGTGTGACGGCCTGTGCTGCCAAGACTGACATGGCGACACGGCTCAGGGCTATTTGGCTTAAACACAGAGGATGTGTACACTGTGTACAATCACTACAACAGGGGCGTCACAAGGGGGGGAGCGGGGGGGTGGGGGGGAGGAGTTACTAGGGACTGAGTTACTAGGGCCCAAGGTAGCAGGGAGGGGTGGGACTTAGTTACTAGGGCCCAAGCAGATATACCAGTAAGACTCCCTAATCGGGAGATAAGCGACCGTTGGTCGCTTATCTCCACAAATATCACAACCTCCACCTCTCACGTCATACGGGTAGCCATAGTTACACCTGGAATGTTGAATCTCCATATATGGAGATAACCTACGCATCACACAAAGTCTGACCTCACCAGCCCATACTTGGGCATGGACGACTTATATCTCCATATACGGAGATGGCCATATATGGAGATACGATGACATCACAGAGTCCACAGCTGATGATGTGGCGTGATGTCATACAATACACAAACAAGCCCTATATAAAGGGGCAATTCTCACCAGGGAAGAGAGCATTGCCTGGAATGTTGAATCTCCATATATGGAGATAACCTACGCATCACACAAAGTCTGACCTCACCAGCCCATACTTGGGCATGGACGACTTATATCTCCATATACGGAGATGGCCATATATGGAGATACGATGACATCACAGAGTCCACAGCTGATGATGTGGCGTGATGTCATACAATAAACAAACAAGCCCTATATACTGATGCGATACGATGACATCACAGAGTCCACAGCTGATGATGTGGCGTGATGTCATACAATAAACAAACAAGCCCTATATACTGATGCGGAGATATGAGCAGGGCAAAGGTGTGACGTGTGACCGACCGACGGACGGACGGCCGGTGGAGGTTTTCATAGTAAACTGCTCCCTGACGGTCGCAACAAGCTCACAGCGTGGCACTGAGTGCCGCGTTGCGAGCTTGTAGATCTGCTATTTTTGAAAAGTCGTGAAAATGTGTGCAAATCTTTGAATATATGTATTTTTAAGCAAACAATCGTTACTCAAATTTTGCTTCTGGGGGGTCCCTGGAAGCAAATATTTTGAGATGGGGGTCCGTGGCCAAATACATATCATTTTGGTGGTCCTTGACATGAAAATGTTTGAGCACCACTGACATAGAAACATTTAAAAAAAGAAAAAAAAAATCTTAGAAGGATTTGAAATATTCAAAGACTTTTCGTGATTTTTCAGAAAATAGCAGATCTACAAGCTTGCAGTGAGCTTGTATATCTGCTATTTTTTCAATAGTTAAAGCACAAAATAATGCGTTCCCAGTCTAAATGGGTTAAACCCCCTCCCCCTATGAAGAACATTCATGGGGGGCCCGCAGTGAATCCTTGTACTCAGGGCCCAGAATTTGGTGCGACACCCCTGCACTACAATGTGGTGTGTGCCTGCACTATAACCACCAGCATGCTGTCAACAATCCACACAGAAAATGGAAGGGAAGTTGAAAGTAATGTGCTCCTCAACTTGCAAAAAATGCACGCAAGTCATCCATTTTAGCTTCCATAACTTATTGTTTCTAGTCAAAGATTTGTGCTGGGGGTTTAGAGCTGCTCTAGAGCAAGGATACTCAAACTTCTGAACCGGTGGGCCACATTACAAAAATGACAAGGGGCCGCGGACCAGTTGATAAAATTACATTACTTGATAACGTTTTACTTTATTTCCATATAACTCAAGACAAGTGCAATGTGCATTATTTTATGGCTTGGAATTCCATTTATATTCTGTCAATGACAACATTTGTAATCAAAGTAATTTGCTACATTTTCTCTCTTTTTAATAATTCTGTGAAATTAGCATATTCCACAAAAACACCAAAACAAACTAGTGTACGTTTGTCTGCTATTTGTCTGGGTTGATATCTGTCTGCCTGCTATCGAGTGGGATAACATAAAGATAGCTGAGCACAACTCTTTCAATTGCTTCACAATGTCATGTATGATGTTGCCACATTCAGCACAAATGGCTTTTTACAGAAAATAAACTTGTGAAAATTGATAGCTAAGGAAAATAAAAAAATAAAACAATCTACTTAAAATAGATTACCCAGACTGTTTAGCTACCAAATGGCTAATGATGCAGTTGTTACAGTACGTCTCTTCATTTGAATTAGGCCTACAATAACATTTTGGGTATGCTAATTAGTCGGGCACTGACGGGCAGAGGCAGAGACACCGGTAAAAAAAAGAGAGAAAGAAAAAAAAACTGCGAAAATCGGCAATTTCTATGGCAGTTTTCAAAATGTTTTGGCCATTATCTCTGGAACGCAAGGTCCAATCTGCTCAGTTTAAAGCTTGTTGGATGCGCAACCCCATCATCGTGTAAGCTGGTGGCCCAGTCAAAAGGGCCGGAGTTTGAGTATCACTGCTCTAGAGCATCACCTTCTAGTTTAACCCTGATTTTCAAATCAGGATACCACATGCAGCCATCGTTGTTTCTCTAGTCTGCCTTGCATTTATGTATTTATTCACTTTATTCATTGCATGCAGTTTGGCAGTCTACCTGACATAAATAAATAAAATATGTATCCTAGATTTGTTTGTGAAAGTAGGCCTACTGTATATAATCATAAGAACTTGTGCAGCAGTTGCTAGAAAAAGCTTGTGAGCCCTTTGAAATTGCCTGTATTTCTGCATTAACTTCTGTGGAAATGTGGCCTCATCTTCATCTACAGTAAGATTAACACAATCTTATTCAA
The DNA here is from genome assembly GCF_963921795.1 of Nannobrachium achirus. Taxonomy (NCBI): domain Eukaryota; kingdom Metazoa; phylum Chordata; class Actinopteri; order Myctophiformes; family Myctophidae; genus Nannobrachium; species Nannobrachium achirus. The sequence goes on from NC_137814.1 coordinate 36,565,349, forward strand.
CCAAAACTAGAACACCATTTTGGCAGCACACCCCTTTATCCTCTGTAAAACTCTATTTGGCACTTTGTGTCCACTCTCAAATGAATAACTAACAACAAACATGTTGAGTTGTGAGTTACATCATGCTGTTGCAACAAGAAAATAATAATCTTAGATTAACTTTTCCTCTGAAATCTACTTTACATAGTTTGTAAACATCCACAAGCTTGTAGATCTGCTGTTTTCACTAGTTTGGGTCACAGGCGAGCGTCTAATTTCTTTTGGGTCTCGGGCTAAACGTTTTGGGAACCGCTGATCTACAGCACCCATTTTGAAGTTTGTTTTATTTAGCTGCCAACCGTCCTAACATAAACTCCTACAGTAGCTACATACTAGCTTCAGTAGCTTGTACAGAAACAGTAACAAAGATCTTTATATTACCAATAGATTTCTTGCATGCTGCCAGTAGGCCAAGGAAGTAACTCCATGACCATGACCTGCAAATATGGATGGATACTGTAGGTAACTGACATCATAGACTGGCCTCTTCATTTTCCCAGTGGCAGAAATAAAGGATGGCTTTTTGCTTCAGAAAACTCCTGTGAATTAATGGATTAAATGATCATTATCCATCATCAAAGACAAGGACACAGGATGCTTCTTATTTATGGTCATAGTCATAGTAAAGAAGTGAAATAAAATGCTCTAGTGATGAAGACAGCTAAGGTGTGTGTGTGTGTGTGTGTGTGTGTGTGTGTGTGTGTGTGTGTGTGTGTGTGTGTGTGTGTGTGTGTGTGTGTGTGTGTGTGTGTGTGTGTGTGTGTGTGTGTGTGTGTGTGTGTGTGTGTGTGTGTGTGTGTGACTGTGACTGTGACTGTGACTGTGCGCGCGTGCGCGCGTGTACAAGACTTTTAAAGAAGGACAGGCCATGATGACTGCATGAGGGATTATTTCACATGCCGACAGCTGTTACCTGTTGACAGAATTTAGAGTGGTGGCCCAGAGAAGATTTGCTGTACCTTCTCTGTGGCTTGTTGCCAGAATGTCCTTGTGTACAAATTTGGTACAGACTGGAGTAGCTTGAGCTGCATTCTGTGGCTAAAATGGGGCTATAAGTCAGCTGCAGCCATTCAGCTAGTTTAGATAAAACCAAGTGGAATATTGACTGAAGCTCTGCAAACAACAGAGGTATTATAACACTTTGGTCAAATCTTTTGATGCCTCTTTTATCTTGGTTAAATGCTTGAGTGCCTCCAGTGCCTTAAAACAAATACAACACCTGCGTGCAGTGAGACGCAAAACTGAAGTATATGGACAGGTTTGTAGTTTGACTGAGGTTTTATTATTCTATTCTATAAGATACCCTACCTAGAAAAGAGCTGTACTGTATAAGTCTGAATAATAATAACGGGGTCAGCCCTAATGCATTCCGTACAAAATATAAGTTAGGCTTTACAACAAGATTACTGTACAGAATGTCTAGTCGGTATGGCTCCTCCCCTCACAAATTATGTGTTGTCACTGCTGTTGTATTCTAGCCTACTGACTCTCCTGTCGGTGAGGAGCCCCCATCGGGAGGACGTAGAGCCTTCGTCCTACTCCTTCCATCCAACAATCCCAGCTGACAGGTGGCGCCCCAGCTAGGGCAGTCACGATTAATACATAATCGTCTATTCGCGATTATTTTTCATATTCGCGAATATTTTTGATATTCGCGATTATCGTCAATTATCCAATTTAATTAAAAAGTTTTGACAATAAAACCATTCTTAAACCTCGCACGCACACACGCACGCACGCACACACGCACGCACGCACACACACAAATGTATGCACAGCAGCAAAGCCATCACGTCCTGAACCTTCATATAGCGGACTCCAACGTGTCATTAAATCCTGGATCAGAGAGCCTTTTGAAGCTTCACTTTCTTCCTTTCTTCAAAGAAAGCTCTGCTGGTCTTTGCCAACTAAAAGTGAGACCTTATTGAATAATTTCTCATTTATTTTCATTGTTAAGTTAATGTGTTTCTCTGTGTGCTTTTGAGGTTATGTGTGCGAAGAGGGTTACGTAGTGAAAGTCTTAATTATTATTTTTTAAACATTTGTTCAATAGTGTTGAAGCTTAATTGAGCAGTTTGAGCTCTGTGTTGATTTCTGCCTGTATGCCTGCAAAAAGATATAGATTTTCTGCCATTTACACTGTTTAAACAAATGATTTGTTTTGTATCTCCCTTATATTGAAGTCCGTTTCTGCCACTGAATACATTTAAAAGGAGGCAATTGCCTCTCACATTTGTGACAAAGCATGCTGAGATATAAAGATTACAATTGCAAGGATGACACCTGGAGTAAATGATGTTACCTAAACAACACAGTAGCTTTGGAGGACATTGGTTCCAAAGAGGTGCTTTAATAGAGGTTAACAGAAGGGCCCTATTATGATCCAGGTCTTATGCCTTATGCCTTAACTTCTTTACCCTTTTTTCACTATTTTGAAAAACATTTTTAAATAAAAAGGCAAAGAAGTTAAGGCATAAGGCATAAGACCTGGATCATAATAGGGCCCTCAGTGTCATCATGTTTGAGGTGTATTAGAATGACATATTTATTTGATTGACATTATAAAAGCTTTAGGATAATAAGATAAGTAACTGCCAACATTAAAATGGCAGATCTACAAGCTCACAAAGTGTCGCATGGCGGCACGCTGTGAGCTTGTAGATCCATTTTATGTGTCACCAAAAAGCAGTAGTACTCTGCCTTCACCCGATGACAACTCCAAGAGAACTACATGGCCAAAATCCACATCCGCTTCCTCCTCTAGTGGAACTGCCCACTTCCCACAAAGCATTGTGGGAAATGGATTCTTTTTTGGAAGAGACTTTGATCCAACTTTGAAAGAGCACGCATCATTAAGTGCAAATAGTTTAATGTGTGATTGCGGCCTCTGTCCTTCCTTCAGTCAGTACACATTTTTACAGTCTATTGGTTCCCTTGTCACTGTGACACCACTCTGACATCATGCTCTGATGTCACTGTGATGTAGGGGAACCACTCTTAACAGAATGGGTTTGCTGTTCTGACATCACACTCTGGCTTCATGTCCCTTTTATGCCCATATATTTTATGCCCATATATAGACGACAATGTGATGTCAGAACATGCCCATATATGAGCATTCCCAGATCACACTTGCAAATTAATTACATCCTTGTCCGTTTTATGCCCATATAGAGATCCCTGTTCCAGTGTCATCATATTAAGGGCATATCTGGGAATACCTGCATGTTCTGACATGCCCATATATGGGCATACCCAGATCACACTTGCAAATTAATTACGTCCTTGTCCGTTCTATGCCCATATATGGAGATCCCTGTCCCGATGTCATCCATATTATAATTAGGGACATATCTGGGAATGCCCATATATGGGCATGTTCTGCAAATCTCAACAGGCACTGTTGAGATTGGGTAACTGGTCCAATATACATCACTGGCGAGGTCGCATGTTGCCCTGAGGCGTCTTACTAGTAATATTCTCTGACTACTTCAAAAGGTATTGAAAAACTAAAGATAGCTGGTATTGGTCAGTTGTTTGGTTAAATATTCTTTGCAGTGAATGAGTTAAATATTATGAACCGTGGCAGTTTTCTCTCAGCATTTCCAGGAGAAACCAAGGCCTCTTGTCTGACTGGCAATGACTTATCATTTAGATGCAAGCCGGTATGTCATTTGTATTCTGGTTTAAGAGTGCAGAGTTCAGAGGTTCAAGACTACCACTTACCATTTGCAAAAGCGGGCCTCACCTACCCTCTATAGCTGCTGGAGGCGCAGGCAGCTCTATCTGCTATCTCTGTTTAGCAGAAACGTTTGTTAATCAGCCACTGTGTCACAGAGACAGGTCCCCATGAATCATCTTAATTCTACGGGTGGAACCGAACCAGCGCCCCACTGTTTTACCACATCCATCTATCTATCCTACTTTACACTGCCACCTACCCACGCAATCGATACTTAAAAACTGTTCACCTTGTCTCTTTTCTTCTCTCTGTTAGAGAATCGCACAGTTGTGGTTTTAAGCCGGGAAAAGAAGTGTCACTGCATGTTGCAGTACACATCCACAAGTCTCAGTGGGAAGTCCTTGGTTTCAGTATTTCTATATTCCAAATCTGCTGGAGCCCGAGACTCATTTGTTGATGTTTTGTGGCTTTTTGCACTGTCTCCAGAGTTCTCCCCCTAGGGGCTGAAACTGTAGCATGGTGATTGATGGAGCCTCTCTCCGTCTGGGTGATGTGTTCACTGATGCAGTGGTGATGGAGTGAGATACCCCTGCTGAAGCCGATCTAGTGAGCAGCTGTCCCTTGTTCTCTGCTCACACTGTGGCTTAGCACTTATTTCTCACATCTCGCCGCCTCATTATTATGTGACGAGGTTTTCTTTGTTGGCCCAGGAGACTTTTACTTCCACCCCATGCATCACCCCTCTTCATATTGTATGAGCATTCAAATGTGGATGTTGGGGAGAAATTCTACAATACATTATGTATTATATTGTCGCTGTTGAGTGGAAACCTTTTGTATCCATAAACCTTTTATAAATCCATAAATTACTTTTAAGGGAATGCAAAAAGAAAAATGTTCCAATAGGAGACAATGGGGTTATTACTTAGTGCTTGGTAATACTTTTCATTGGTTAAATATTTATAAAACTAACAGACAGACTTAAACCTCTTTCAACCTAGCATCCATATTTGTTATTATAGGTGAAATCTTTCAAAACGCCTTGTGATGTGACACATTGTGAGCTTGTTGATCTGCAATTTTTGCTACTTTTGTGTATAAAAGAAATACATAAAATTATAAAAAGATGGAGATTGAAGGTTTCCACCAAAAGTGACTGTTGATTGATACATATCGATGGCGTTAGGCTGCGGTTACAGACTAAAGCTCACTTGGATGCAAATGTACACTACAAGGAAGTTTGGCTGTGTACGTGAGATGATGCAGAATACTGTAACTGTATTGTTTCTTGGTGTCCTGTCCACTAACACTGTGGTGGATGTTTGTTGCTGCACTGAGGCATAGCAGGAACTTCTGCACACTGCTGTAGACATGCCCCCATAGGGATTCAGGTCAGTTCTTCCTGCACACTAAAAACTACTGGGTTAAAAACAACCTATTTTTAACCCAAGCCCCGGGTCAAATAGGGACCGATTTACTTGTTGGGTTATTTTAATGCAAGGAATTGGGTTATTAATAAATTTTCACCCATAATCTGGGTTAAATAAATAACCCAATTATTTGTTTAAAATGACCCAAGATTGTAGTCAATATAACCCAAGTTTTGGGTTGAGTGGGCTAAATGAATACAACCTAAATGTGCAGGTGCATGGTCTGGAGAATGACCATGTCAATATTATCTGACATTAACATAAGATCAGGAATGTTTCAGGTTTTCTTCTCAGATGATTTGTTCAAAGTTTAGTAATATCAACATAAAAGTACATAATTGAATATGCAATAATGTTGATAATACTATAATCAGAATAGTTTAGAGAAGATTAACAAAATAATCTCAAAATTACCATGAGCCAGAGTGTTCTTTCAGACTAGCAGGGGGAGGGAGCTCAACCCTAAGCTAGCAGCCTAGCAGTTGGGTTAGGGTTTAGGCTCAAATACTGACAAATCAAATTCAGACATAATGACAGTCAGCTTGCCGAGGCAGACACATGGATATAACATATTTAGCATTTTTAGCTCCTAAAAGCTTAGAAAATGTCTCTAGAAACCTAGACAAATGCTTTTCCCAGCATGCTTTGCAAACAGGTTTATGGTGCCTGTCCCCTGATTGGCCCAAAGCTAGACCACTATCCCAAGTTAAATGGGTTTTTACTCACCAATCGCCAAAATAAAAGGCTATCGGCCAATAACAATGATACTTCCTGAACCGCACGTATGCAGTATACTCTTTATACAGAGGCAGGGGTGGGCTGGCCATCTGGCATACAGGGCATTTGCCCAGTGGGCTGGTAGGCTAGGGGGCTGGGGGGGCTGGTGGCAAGCCTACTGCATATTGAGCAATCAAATACAACTTGTTTGTCCAATTCTCAGATCAATATGCTTATTTTCCATTCATTAGCTATAGCCAAAGTTCTGACACATTTTGGCACTAATCATGTTCATACTCCACTTGTTGGTGGTGAGAACTGTACGCTAACTTATACAATTTATGAATTCTGTAGTTATCATTTATGTTGTCTGTAAAAGTTGTGGTATTAAACACTTGTGTATTTATATGTGCCGCCCTCAACCGGTAGAGTATCTTCGCGCGCGCTGGTTGTGGGGGCTGGTCTGGGTCAAGATGCCAGGGCTGAATTTTAGTCCCAGTCCGTCCCTGTACAGAGGTGAACTTTAGACCGGTGTCAAGAGAGATCTGGTTTGAGTCAGTCTAAAGCACAAGATGAGTGGGAATTGGGAACACCATTCTTTCAGTACGTTTGTGGCTGACTATACAATGGTACTACCCTAGAGTCCTGGGAAGATGCCCAGTGAGTATTGTGGACATGAGAAGCTCTCAAAACACTTTTAAAGGCTTTTTTGTGTTTTTTTTTGGACTGGATACAGAGTACAGAATGTGAGGGAAGAGGAGAGGAATGACATGAAACATATGGTCCTTGAGAAAGAAACCAATTAACCCAGGATGTTGCAGTTACGTTAATAGTTACAGTGCAAGATGGCACCAAAGGGCAGCTCAATTATCATTGCTATCTTCCGACCAACACAATTATATTTTCCTTGCTATTTTGACAGTGCAACGCTCAATGCTCCATCTAGGGCTGTCACGATATGACATTTTACATTACGATTGTCACTCAAATAATTGGCGATTAACGATTTAATTGTGTTTTTGTCGTTGATAATTACATTTCTGTTTGGCTTTTAGGCTTTGAAGTTGTACATGGTAGATATGACACATAACCTAAATATACAAAGAAATTACTGACATATTTGACAACTTACTACTTAAAAAATAACTTTGATAGTGGAAATAGCAGATCTACAAGCTCACAACGTTGTGAGCTTGTAGATCTGCTACTATTTCGGACATTTTTCAACATTCACGATTATGACAAAATAATTGCGATAATGTCAAATAATCACGATTAGACGATTATGTAATAATGGTGACAGCCCTAGCTCCATCAAATTCGTGGCTTCCTGACGCAATGAGTGTGGGTAACATGGCATTGGTTCGACCTCCCGTTGGTCCGACCACCCTAACCACAGTAAAACTATGCCTAACCCTAACCTCAGTAAAACAATGCCTAAACCTAACCTTAACCTTAACCCTAACCTCAGTAAGACTAAGACTATGCCTAAACCTAACCTCGGACTTCTGATTCATGGGAAGTCCTCTGAGTGTGCAGCTGTCCATCATGCTTTAATAAGTGGTTTAAAAACAACCTACTGTAACTGAAAGTGAGTATATGATTATTACTTTGATAATGATATATCAAGATTTCACATTATGCCTCTTGGACATGAGGAGATATTAGGCTACACTATTAGCCATTATGCTATTAGGAAGATGTGAATTTTGACCAACGTTACAGCATGGCCCCATTTCCATCCGAATTCAACACAATAACACTCATTTTAAACATGATACATGACATTTCTGAGGTAAAAAAAAACGTAATGATCTAGTTCAGATTATCAATAGATTGCATTGCAAGTGTCTGTTTTCTTTGCATTGCCCTTATTTTAAAAATATATTATATCAGTAATAAAGTGCCTGCACTTTATTACTGATAATATCTTTCTTTCTTTATCTGTCTCTGTTCAATGGACAGTAGTCAACAGTCGTTAATATCCATACAGTTGCGATGCAAGGACGAATGGCATGCACATACTGTATTGCAGTGTATGTCATGCTTTAATTGGTGGTTTAAATAAAGAAGAACATAACTATTAACTTGATGTGTCAAGATGTCATGGATGTGTTTTGGACATAAATGAGGAGATGTTATGAGCTAGAGGAAGGTGTGATTCTTTGCATGCACAAAATGTCAGTTTCCTCCGTCTTCTGAAATAATTAGACACACTCACTTTTCCTCAGAAGATTGTTAGCATTTCTTCCAATCCGTCATATAAATACCAATGTGCCAAGGTTCAAACGTACTCCAACGAGAAGACATGGTTGATCTGATTTATGTTATGCCCAAAACACCACCATGATGAATTCAGAGGCTTTATACCTCCCCTTTGCGCTTAAAACCTAGCTATGGCTTAAGCCGTAACGTTAACATTCAGGATTTTATTGTGTAGCCTCATTGTTGATATGGGCTGTATTATTGACAAATACCTGTCTGGGGATAGCATGGCAACAATGGTGATCAAAAATGTAAATCAAAGAACATGATTCCTTAGTCCGGCGGCGGCGTGCGGTTAGTGTTAGAGATAGTGTTAGTCAATGGGGAAAGACGGGCGAACGCGACCTCAGACTAATGACACGTCGGAACAACGCTACGCACCCCAAGACACCAACCTGCTATCAGGAGCTTTTAGGGGTTCAGTCAGTGTCTTGCTCAAGGACACTTCGACGCAAAGCCAGGAGGAGACAGGGATGGGACGGCCAATTTACCTCCTGAGCCATAACCTCACTCTACATTGCTATGACATCTATCACAAACACGCATGCTTGATCTCCTCTCAAGGATGTGCACAGAATTCTGGGCCCTATACACAAGCAGTCTCTGTGTGTCCACCACGCCACCTGATCTCTTGATCAATGTCTCTCACACATCTGACGTGGACCATTTGTATCATGATGTTACTTTAACCTTTATATAAGAATTATAGCTACACCTACAATGTTAAATTGACATTGTAGCTATCATATGATAGATAGAGTCCCACACATTGCATATTGATACCAGCTGCTGCTCACAGCACATGACGTATTACTTGCATAAGAGGTATGCCGTTTTGTTTTTTGAGTACACAATTATATTTGATACAGTTCTGATGTTTGATTTTCTTTCCTCTATTTTTATTATTTATGTAACTGCAGTACGTGGGTAGCTTGTATAAAAAAAAACATTTTCACACACTCATTTACAAATTATATTTGTCATGTGACAAATAAAGTTAAGTTGGAGTTGAATTTAAATTGGCGTTCAGTATAAACAACTGATCTGTTGACTGCATTCTTAAACTAGAAGCAGTGCTCTTCCGAGCACATGCTCACCAGGTCAGGTAGGTCCTGGTGGTGCTAAATGTGAAAAGGGTGCCATGTCTTCTTTGGCCTTTAACGGCAATGTGCCGCTGCATGTATGATTTAAGGCATTTTGTTCCAAAGATTAGTTTGGTTAAAGTCGACCTGCTGGTGGCGCTATAACAGGCCAATGTGAAAAGAGTGGCATTTGTTCCTTGACCTAGTGGGAATGTGCAATTGTGCATGTGTATTAGGCTGTAGAGATGAGGTCTACCGATTTGCGTGATTTTTGGAAAAAATCTGTAGGAGTACTGGCAAAAGTTAGTTTTGCAAAAATCGGCCTCCTGGTGGCGCAAGAACAGGCCCGTGTGAAATATTTGGTGCAGAGGTTCTGAATTGGTATCCAGGGAGTGTGTGTGCACAATTTGGCAGCGACCAGGCCAACGGCACCGGAGATTAGCTGGTAACAGACAGACGGACGCACGGACACACACACACACACACACACACACACACACACACAGACACACGGACAGACAGACGGACGGACAGGGGCGAAAACATAGTCTCTCCCATTCTTTTCGGCTGGTGGAGACAACTATCACAATGGAGGTGCTACAGCATCAGCAGCCACTTGACTTGGTTAGCTGTATTTAGAGATGAATCAAATAACCTTGTGGTGTCACTTGGCTTTGCACTGCACATCAGTGTCTGTGAAAAGCCTGGGTTCCTGTTCAGTGTTCATATCCAGTCTAGAGCCCTCATGCTGTCATCACTGTCAGGCAATTTCCACACAAACATACTGAACCAGACCGTTTCCATGTCCATTCTAGACTGATGTGCAAACTGACCTGATGAAGCAAATTGATCCCTGTAGGAATCTACCGCAGGAGGCCCTCGGGTCGTGCAGTGGTCCCTGCCCACCACCACGTAGGGTGTGGGTTCAAATTCACCGTGGTGCAATTGTCAGACGTTTATGCAAACACAAATTGGTGTTCGCGGGAGGGAAGCCGGTCGGGGAAATGACTTTTTTTCCTATCGATTACTCATCCCATGGAGACTTGAAGTCATGGATATTGTTTTGTTTTTGTCACATTCCTAAGCCTAATAATTTGATGACCAGCAGTGGTTCCCTATGGAGACACAAACCTTTGTATACATGTGAATATCCACACACACAAAAGCATCAACCTTTATGAATGAGGCATCACCACATTGATAGTTAAATGTTTGCGATTTTGCATCATTATTTTCGTATGTGTTTTGGTCTGAACGACTCCTTTAAAAGTTACATACCAGAATGTCAACTAAAACAGACAGTGCTAAGGCTAAGGAAGAACACAACTCAGTTAAATCCCCTTTAAGAGACTTTGGCATTGTGATACAGGCTGCAGCCCATCAAACATATAATTTTCCAAACAACTCACTCACGCTCTAACGCTCTAACGCTCTAACGCTCACGCTTATCTACGTTTATCTATTCACTCGCTTCAGCAACTGATCCCAAAGTTCACATGGTATTGGCCATTAGCATTATACCAACGGTGACGGAGCCGAATTTCATTTCTCCCAAATTAAAGCTGTTTATTAGCGTTTTCTATTGTCTGTTGCCAGGGTTACGGTCTGTTCCTCCAGGCCATGGGATCTGGAGCCCCACACACACACACAGCTCCCTCTCTCACAGTTAGGAATGTGCATTCTCTCAGGAATGTGCACTCTCTCTCTCTCTCTCTCTCTCTCTCTCTCTCTCTCTCTCTCTCTCTCTCTCTCTCTCTCTCTCTCTCTCTCTCTCTCTCTCTCTCACCAGGTGCGTTTGATGTGTGTCTCATCTTCCAACGGGTAAATAAATATACACTCCTCCATGAGCTGCTCCTTACATTATGATGCTCTCACGCACGCACCAGTTACAGTAACTTTCCCCACAACCCACACTCTGCACATATTTTGGAGCACACATCTTTGAACGGGTAAGGTCTAGTCAAAACTGAAAGGATTCAAGTTAACTGAATCTATGGAAAAGGCCATTGTACTGTTTCCTCCCCCCTCCTTTCTCTTCTATTTCATTTTATTTCATAGCTGTTCCGAAGGGACGTCACATCAGTGTTTGGATACGTACTATACAGGATGTGTGTCAGCCGAGTGGGAAGATTATGTTTGCTCTCGGGAAAAACAAAACAAAAGAATGGAGATAAACCCCCGATGGCAATTTTACAGTTATATCAAATGTTCTTTTGCATGTCATGACCTGTATTTGGGCATTATATTCATTACACTGCAAAGGGCGTTGAGTCACCCTCCTCCGTGCATTGCATATATATATTTTTTCTTCTGGGTGTTTCAAACACTTGATCAACTCACTGAGTCTCACTCTGTTTCTTCTCTGTTCAGCAACTCTAGTAGACAGACTACCTGATATACTCCTACTGTCTTGCATATGAATGAGTCAGCCCACCACATATCAGATGGGATCACTGTCAGCTGGCTCATTAGTTCATTGTGAGTGTGGACTGTGTATTAATACAGAATACATCCATCAGCACAACACCACAGGTCAAGACTGACTGCCGATATTGAGGCTGTGCCTGATGATTTTTCATGTTTAACCTTTTTTATTTTGTCATCTGTGATGAGAATGGGATAATAAAAAAAAGACCATAATCCATTAGTATTACATTCCAGATGTACATTGAGTCACTTGTTGGGAGCTTTGCATTTAAATTAGAGTGTGGGACTGGCGAATTCTATAGGTTTATCTCTGCAGCAAGAATTGGAAGCAAAAGCACCTCCTGGCTTAAGATTTGTGCTCCACTGAAGCGAAACCATTTAGCCTGATTTATAGTTGGTTACCTGCCGTGTAGCACACCAAAAATACATACAAGTTCACAACATGTCGCAGCGTATTTTGATCTTGTAGATCTGCTATTTTCATATGTAAATCACACTGTTCTCTTCCATAGACGCACCTCCAAGCCACACACGTTCCACTGCACGCAGCCAATAGAACAACAGATTAAATGTGTATCCTGTATGACTGTGAATGTCAAATTTCAACAATATTTAATTACTCCAGAATTGATTAAACCACTGCTCTCCCTCAATGTCGAGGAGTAAATGGAAGCACCACGTGCTCTTGTATCAGAAAATGAGCTTCTATTCTTTCCCGAACCTTCAATCAAGTAGTGCTGAGAGAACAGGATGGACGAGACCTGCTTCATAATTAGGAAGAGCTTGAGAAACAATTTCACTCACAGTGATGAAATAATTATTGTAATGAGGTCTAAATAACGACTATGTTGCACATATTTAGCTGAATGCATATACTGTATATACTGTAGGCATACATTTTGTGCGAGTTTAATTAATTGTTCAAATGCCAAGTCCTTACAATTCCTCCAAGATCAAAATTCAGGTCACGATGGTGGCTCTGCTGCTGACTATTAAGTGATTTTTCAAATATGGTTATCTAAGGTAAAAGCATAAATTTGACCCATTCTCTGAGGAATGAGCATAGAAATGATCCTTTACTGCTTATTGGAGACGAAAAATCATTAAATTGTTAGCTGTTGCTCTTAAGGATTAGGTTTTGTTGTTGCACATTTCACATTTGACATGTGGGAATTGTTCCACTACAACAAGTGGATTTGCATCATATGTCACATTGTGTAGATTAAACTGGTGCTTCCTAAATTAATTCATCCATTGCTACCATGGTAATGACCTTTTCCCTCTCCACAGCATTGACTGTGAATCTTTGGTATCAGAATTATCGCAGTGAATGCATTGCTGTGGCATACCATTTGCACATAATCTTTCTATAATTGATCATGATGATAATGATTTGCCTGCGCAGTTTGTATTTAAGTTGTGGTCTTGAACCTCATTTATACTAGAAATCATGTAGCTTGGCCAAAATAAAGCTTACCTCTCTCTGTAAGTGGTAATTTAGACCCCTGTGATTTATTTTTTACAATGTATAAATCAGGCTCAAAAATATTTTCTCGTTGGCTGTCGTGAATCTTTGGCTTAGGCTTATTTATCATCTAATTAATACAAAGATCGCCCACTAAAGCAGAGTGTAAAGGCCACTGCTAATTTCATGCATTCATTCATTCAGACACAGTAGCAACCGCCCTCCAGGGAAGCACAGTATTCTTTAGTCTGGGAGACATGAATGGGGGCGATTAGTCAGACAGCCCATTATTCTGATGTCCCAATAGTCAGACAAATATTAGTTTAATATGAGGTCAGGGTTAGGCTTAGTTATAATGCGCGCTGTAGGACCAATGGTACGTACTAATGGGCCCAAATGGACCCACATAGGTTCATTTAATTTCATTTGTGCATTCTGGGAGTTGAGTTACCACTAAGAATGTTGCTGTGCATTTGAAGATGAGTGATTCTTGGTCTTATTACTGCAAGTTACTGCCAGTAACTTGCAGTAACTACACAGGTCTAAACAACGAAGTTCGCAAAGACAAAGTGTTTATAGTGATAGGTCAAGGGTGTCAGACAAGAAGGTAATAATGACTCATTCACTGGAGAATGAAAGGGCAATAGTTTAAACATGATAAGTAAATTCTTAGATAAGGTGGGAAGTTTATTGTAACCGCGGTAACACAAGAAGAGGAGAAGAGTGAAAATTGTTGAGGTTCAATTTAATGAATCATGAGTTTTGCATAATTACTTTGCCTCAGAGGGGTTATCAGCTTGGGGGATATGTTCCTCTTCATGAATAACTAATTTAGCTTTTTGTTGTGAGTATTAATAGGTTATGGGCTGAATAATTGCTGAATAGGCTCTAAATTGAAACTAAAATGTATGGAGAAAATAATATCACCCAACGTCTTTGAGAGTAACTAAGCTACTGTACAAACGTCTTATCTTAATCAACAGACATATTTGACCGAGGTTTTAAAAAACATTGAGACTAGCGGCTATAAAGTAGCTGAACAAGAACAAATTATTAAGTAATGGCTGGATTGTCGATGTGCAATTTATGGCATGTATGAATCCTGAGCTACACTCATTTCAGTTGTTGTTCAGACAATAATCCATTTATACATATTCTATTGTTCAGTTGCTAGCTACAGTAAAAGCCATTTACAGTAGCACATGTAGCTGGTTAAAAATCATTATCTGTTAGGCTTAATTGTGCCTTATTATAATATGTGGCCCCTATCTGCCTTTAAAAAGTGGCTGTAGGAGCCAAAAGCATTAAAGATTATCACTAAACCATAGGTCTGTTCACTTTAGTACCTTTATTCCAAGTCATCATATTTTCAATTTACATCTAATCTGACTGACACAGCAAAATCCTATCCCATCGGCTCTGCACAGAAAACCCTTTGGAAACAACCCCTAGTAAATCTGCTCCAAGGGTTTCTGCACTATGCTGTCTTAAATCACCAACCCGCCCATCACTATGTTTCTATAAATAGCCCACTGGGTTTTATAACCAAGGCTTTACATTGATGGCTGGACAGCCTGCAAGACATGGGTGAATATCTTACTTTCACTAACTAGCACATTGATCAGTGAACCACCTCAGAAGACCTTCTTTTAAGAGGGTCATAACATACAGTATTATTAAATGTTTACCCTTTTCACATACACTGCAATACCTTTTGCGATGGTCTTGGCTATAAAACAACCCTGGCTATGCTACTGTATGAATACATTCTAGCTCCAAGAGCTATCACTGTGAAGAACTTGGATTCATTAAAATGAGCGGGGAGCCTTGGGCATTTGGTTGTGTTTCCATTCTATCGATTAGGGGGAAATCGAAAGTTATCCAATGAGCAGGCTTGAGGATAAAAAAAACACTTCCATGGCATGGACTCAAAGCATAATTTACTTTTCAAAACGGGAAGCAAAAGTTAACACTTCCTTTTAATCCCTACTGTACTTCACTGCACAATACAGTGCTCCACAAAGCCCCATGCACATTTACAGTACACAGTAAAAATCATCAGTGTTAATGTAATTCTGATGGTGTGCAAATGTAACATTACATTTTTACGCTCTTTGGGGATAAACTGAAGAGTGCAGTTAGCATATCTGTCACTGACTCACTGAGGAAGGGGGAGCAGTGGAGTGGATGCTAAAATCATATACAACTTACAATGCTCTAAAGTACTGTATCAAATGAGAATTGGCCTTGACTCATCGTATTACTGTATATTCAAATGTTTAGAATAAACTCCTTTGTGCTAAAATCATCTGCTCAGCAACTAAACAAATGCATGTATACGTGGATAATGACAATGACAAAGTATCACAGTCACGTAACATAAATAATGCACAATTTATAAGTGTAAATGTTTATTTGTGCCGCTTTGACGCGTCAAAATCAATTGTTCTCACTGCATGTGTGTCTACTTTGCATAGTGACTGCGGCAGTAAGTGAGACCCCAGCTTGACACTTCATGCCCACACACCTTGCAGTGTGTGTGGGTGGAGGATCGGATGACAAGACCAGTGTATATCATTTTTGGGACTTTTATGTTCTCGAGCCCA
Source organism: Nannobrachium achirus (assembly GCF_963921795.1). Taxonomy (NCBI): domain Eukaryota; kingdom Metazoa; phylum Chordata; class Actinopteri; order Myctophiformes; family Myctophidae; genus Nannobrachium; species Nannobrachium achirus. The sequence goes on from NC_137814.1 coordinate 36,581,062, forward strand.
TTTGCTATTCCTCTGCATTTTGAAAGAACTAATTCACACAGGAAAAGTATTCCTGGTAATATTCAGATTTTTGCATTTAACAGTAAATGCATGAGAAATACTGCTCTCTCCTAGCTGGCTCTGTTTGTCATAACGCTGGCTGTCTGGATGGATGGATGAGGAGATTCCGCTTTGTGCTGCTTCTCTTCCTTCCCCCGCCCCCACAGCCAAGGCGACAACCATCTCCAACTAATGATCCTCCACAAATTAAAAAGCTGCAGCTCTGCGACCAAAGACATCCTCCTCCTATCCATCAGAGCCTGTCTATCACAGGTCCAGTCTGTATTGAAATAGGCCCCAGTTCTGTCTGTCTCTGCCCTGACAAGGACAGCTCTGCCTGCAGCCCAGTCATGTCATTTGTGTGTTAAGACAAAGCGATCAGAAGGCCAATGGATCATTAATTTGAACAGGCTTACCATAAGATGTGGCATGTTTGACATTCACTATGAGTATTACAAGGGCTATTTATAGGCGACACACAGTAAAGTCCTGATTGAATGGGTCCATTTTTAACAATCAGGTGCAGACATGCCTGCAACTAAAGATGCATGCCGAAGCACCAAGTCCCAGCAGCTATTCTGTGTTTACGGTTTCACACTTCAGGAGAAGTGAACATACTGTAGTGTAAGAGAAAAATGATGGACCCTTCAAATTGCAGACTGTGCTCATGTGGACAGGGTCCTGTAAATGGCAGTCGTTTCTGTCACCCAGAGATTCCACCCAGAGCATTTATCAAGCGTGGACAGGCTTGTTTTCTTGCCTATATGCTATTGGTCACACAGGCTTGAGAGGAACAGGCAGAAAGTCTAACCCGCTTCCACTCCCATGTACCAGCAAATCTCACAGGCGCATAGACCCCACTGTAATCTCCCAGATGAGTGAACTCAAATGAAACTGAAATTCCTCTGTGTCAGGAATCAATGCGTGCTCTCCACAGCTACCAATCTAACTACCTGCAGGCCCTTTTTCTTTATGTCAGGATTCACCTCAGTATAGCTAAATAATTTTGCATGCTTCTGATGGTTTCATCACACCAGACTGTTTCTTTGGCTTTAAAATGATTCTCAAAAGACAAATGGCAGTAGTCAGTTATGAGAAATTGTTTAGACAATGATTTGTTGTAAGGTCAGTAGGTTTAAGCTAATTTGTCAATAATATTGTTTGTCCAAATAAAAATGAAGAAAAATGACAGACTACAATTTCACATTATTATATATCTGTAACATCTGCTTTGATACACACAGAGCACGCTTCAGTCTAATCTACACATCTGCTGACATGAGCCCATTCTGGGCAAGGATAGATAGCGTGTTTGTGAATTCTAACACAATGATTTGTTGCTCAATACTTGCTGTATGATGAATACAGTATTATTGGTCCTAGAGCGGTGTGTATGCTTGTGTGGTGTTTGTTTGTGCATTGCTTTGCTATTAAGAATGAAATGGATCTTATTAATCACACAGATACCATAATATGTTTTTAGAAGTATGTTCACCCATAAGCTGTGTACAGCCAGGTAACACAGCTGCTTTAGATGGGTTTCATTCTGTTTTGTAGATGTGACATGCTAATGAGTTATAGTTATCTTGAATTCTGATTGAATGTTGTTTTGAAGGGGAAATGAAATGTAATGAAAATGAATTAGTTATTAGAATAAATTGTCCAAGGGACCCCACAGTGTGTTTTCAACTCAAAAGAGGTCCTCAACAATTCTAGGTCTCTGATTAAATAAACATTGCCACCTGCTGCCAGGCAATATTAATTCAGGTAGAGATATAACATGATTTTTTTTTTAAATTAGCTTTTGTTTAGTGTAAAGGTATTGATTGGCCTCACAGTGAGAGATGTAGCCAATTTACTTGTACCAAAAGAAATGCCAAGCACATACTTAGGGAATTCAATACCTTTCACTTCAGGTCTACTAAACACACATTTAGTAATGCTTAAACTTAACTAAAACATCCTTTTCAGCACTTAAATTATTATGCAGGCATATATTGAGAGTGCATCTACTGTACACTACACTATTTGACTGGAATAATGTCTCCCAGGTGATGGACGTAGAGTGGGTTACTGAAGATGGCAGAGAGAGATTGTCCCTGGAGAGTCTTTGGTAGATGCACAGTCAGGGGTGTCGCACCAAATTCTGGGCCCTGGGTACAAGGATTCACTGCGTGAATGTTCTTCATAGGGGGAGGGAGTTTAACCCATTTAGACGCATTATTACACATTATTTTGTGCTTTAACTATTGAAAAATAGCAGATAAACAAGCTCACAGCGCGGCACTCGGTGCCGTGCTGCGAACTTGTAGATCTGCTATTTTTGAAAAATCTTGAAAATGTGTCTTTGAATATTTCAAATCCTTCTAAGGTTTGATGAAAAAACCTATGTTTCTATGTCAGTGGTGCTAAAACTTTTTCATGTGACCCCCACAGAAGCAAAATTTGAGTTAAAAATGTACATATTTAAAGATTTGCACACATTTTCATGACTAGCAGAAATAGCAGATCTACAAGCTTGCAGCGCGACACTCTGTGCCACGCTGTGAGTTTGTATATCTGCTATTTTTCAATAGCTAAAGTAAAGTAAAGTAATTAAGGCCCCTCCACCTTGGGCCCTAGTAACTCAGTCCCACGTTTCCCCCCCCTTGTGACGCCCGTGTGCACAGTGAAGAAATGTAATGCCTTTTACCTCAACAGTTGCTATCAGGTCTCTAGATAATTGTTCCATTATCAAACCCAACACAATGGGCCCTGGCATGAAAGCCTTCATCATATAGGCTATGGCAAATGTTTTGTTTTCTCCTGAAAAGAGGGGTCATCTGTAAGTGCAATCATAACTTGCTCTGGTTCACACACAGTGTTAACTGTTATCGTACATGGCCACCATAATACAGTATGTATTAAAAACGAGTTGCGGTGTGTCTAAGGGCTGCTGCATACACTGCTGCAACAAGCTGATGTGAGGGGAAAGGTCTGGTTTGATTGCTGATTCTTATCAAAGCAATGACCTGTTGTTTCTGAGGGTTAGGGTTAGTCTCAAAAGCAGAGCAATTGATTTATTGTTAAAAAAATAGTAATTCACAGTAGAACATATGTTTAGAGCATTATGTCTCATACGAGTACCTACAGTGCCGAATGTCAGCTAGCTAAACCAAGAGAAAGATTGATTTCAGTAAATCCTGAGGGAGTAAAGGAAGCGAGCCTCATCCGGGTGGTACCATGGATTAATGTCACAGGTTGTAACTAAGCGGATGTTTACTTGCCCACTTTAATTGGATTTCTCATGCCATTTACTCAGCCATTAAGGGCTGAGCATAGCCTAATTAGTTAGCTCAAGCCTTTAGCAAAGTAAAAGTTCTTTACTACACTAGAGGAAGTGATGTTAAAAATAAAGAATAAAGAAGAATAAAATGCAATTGGCGCCTCAGTGGCTCATCAAGTAGATATATAGACTTTATTTCATCCTGAGGGTACTGTAAGAGTAGAGGGATACAACAAGATTGATGCAAATACAGAAATGTCAAAATACAAGAATAAAGTAAAAAAAGAGGTTGACTATCAAGTTATCATAATGAATAAACTATTAATTATTAAATAATATAGCCTTCAGCATTATGTACAAATTATTACCAGTAATATACATATTTAGTCAAATCAATATATAGTAGGCTATGTGTACAGACTAGATATGAGGCTGATATGTTACTGTGTCACCAAGCCTGCACAGAGTGCATGGATAATACGGTGTATTTGCAGTCAATTAACAGCAACAGTGTACAACAGCAACGGTGTATAATGAGCAATATACCATCTGTCAGCAGTAAAACATTTATAGCACTTAACCTAAGCAACTCTCCTTGTGCTCTTGTACAATGTACATCTGATCCCTGGCCTAGCGGAAACCAGTGCTCCGAGGAGCAAATCTTTCTTGTTCTTGTGATATTGTAGATTTTACTTACTTTTTCCAATGGAACTGCATTCAACATTTCAGCACTAGCTATCACTCCGACCTTTCTGAGGCCCCATCGTAAAAAAAATGGAAAAACTGCACCCTCCGCTGTTTTATCATATTCTGGACAAAAATAGACATGTTATGAGTTTGTAGATATGCTACTTCTCGCAAAGAGCTTTGGTCCAAGTACAGCGTTAACTTCCAACCGCCAACGCTAAGGTCCAGTTTACTAAGAGGGTTTAAGTTGTTAACTCCAAATAAATGTAATTTTACTTGACCGCAAGCAAACTGACCTTGAGGATCACTAGGTCAAATGCAACTTTTATACCATTATCTTTCTTGTTTTGTGTACTGGGACCGACCCCTACTGTATGATCACGCAATTCAAATCCAACAATGTGATCATTGCCTCTGGCAAAGTAATAGACTCACCCCTTTCATCGTCCTACGCTGTTTTATCGCTGAAACTTATTTTTCCAAAGCTGTCAAAACAATCAAGCCAGATACTGTAGGCTGTTAATTGGTCAAAGCAGTTATAATTAATGGCTGTGCAAATGAGGGAATAAGATGGAAATGAGATGAAGAGGCGATGAGAGGGATTCTTTTTTTATTGACAAAAAGTGTGCTGTGGCTTTCACTCGTCACTGCAAATCCAGCAAGGTCCTTTTAGGATAGGACGGCAAAGTGAGTGCGAGCTGTGCATGGCATTGTACCGCGTTGTGGGCTTGTACATACCGGTATGCAATTTTCCACTTATTTGAAACAGGGTTTAAGTGGTTCATTCACAATATACTTTTTCACAAAAGTACAATATTTGCCTTTGAAATATAATGGAGTTAAATTCAAAAGTATACAAATACAAAAAGTAAAGATACAAAAAAAATTGCTAAAGTAGTTGTACTTTGTTACTGTCCACCACTGGTTAAGGCCCATACTTCTTAAGCATATACTGACTCATTTATATGCTTAGGAGCATTAAAGCTATGTTTCCTTGTCACTACATTGAATTGACATTTATTTATTTTTCTCTTAACTTTTTATCCCACGATTTTGTAACCCATTTTTCACTCAGTGCCAATTGCCTAAGCTGTAATCCTGGGTGATGCGCTCCCTCTGCCAACCTGGGGAGAGCCCCGAACTGAGCTCATGCTTCGTTCAGTGCATGAGGAGTGAGCAAACCGCTTCTCATCACCTTCTTCTTCTTCTTCTTTCGTGTATCATCGTCCTACCAGAGGGAGTTTCCCCAGCTGGTAGCGCGTGGAAGGAACACGTTATTCCAACCAGTTCCTTTCCCCACCATCAGGCGCCCCGGCTGGCCAGGGGAGGCGGCTGGCCAGGGGGAGGCATTATAGAGACCAGGATTACTGCATGTTTTTGTGAGGGTACCTAGCCTAGGAGACACTGGAAGAACATGCAAACTCCACACAGAAAGGCCCTTTGGCCAACTAGGGTGTGGGCGCTGATGACAAGGAGGAGAGAACATGACCCCAGCGCCCACAGTGTCCCCCGGTGGGAATCAAACCCAGGACCTTCTAGCTGTGAGGCGACAGCACTACCAACTGATGTGCCACCGTGCCCCTGTGAAATTGACATTTAACATAAAGTTTTATGATCTTGAATCAATCTATACTATAATTTTGCGAATGTCTGACTGAGTGAGTGAGTGAGTGAGTGTCTGTCTGTCTCAGCGTTTCTCCTCGGTGGCTGGAGCGATTGATCTGAAATCGCATCACCATCAGCATATGAACACACCTGACAGAACTGTGAAGCCCGTTTGTCACTTTCACAAATCGTATGCTGTAGATTAGCATTTTTATGGTGTATCTATATCTATTTAGCCTACAGTACCTTTTGTGACCACACATGTTAAGGGAGGGGCGCTGTTGTTCAGGCCATGCACAATCACACACAAACCCACACACACACACACACACACACACACACACACGGGGGGGGGGGTGGTGTGTGCAGGCGGGCGGGCGGGCGGGCGGGCGGGCGGGGGGGGTTCTGGCCCTGTTACAGATGTTGTCCAAAATCATGCAGATCGGTACACAGTATCTCTGTAGCCGTTAAATGGAACGGGTATTTCTTACATTGATGCTCCTACATATTAGCATGCAAGCACCAGTTAAAGTTACTTTCCATCCCTCATATACTGTGTGCACAGTGCACATCCCATAATCCACACACTGCACATCATTTCGGAGCTCATATCTTTGAACGGGTAAGGGCTAGTGTAGTTAAAATTATGGTATATGATTCATTCATCTTAAGGAAGAGTAGTTGAAAAAAATACTTTTTCTATTGATTACTCATTCCATGGAGACTTGAGTTCAATAATATTCTTTTGTATTTGTCGCATTCCTAAAATGTGAATATGGTAAATTTACCCCCATTGATTCCGGATGGGGACCCGAATCCTAAAATGTGAATATGGTAAATTTACCCCCATTGATTCCGGATGGGGACCCGAATGCATGTCCCTGGATGGGGACCCAAATGCATGGCACTGGATGCGGAAACCATCAGGGTATTTCTTTTTAAAATGTATTTTAATAAAGTTTTTGTCTTAGGAATGCGACAAAAAAACTAAAATATTATTGAATTCAAGTCTCCATGGCATGAGAAAAAAAGGGGTGAACTATTCCTTTAACAACTTGGCGTAAACATTGTCAACATTTTCAATTTCAGGCAAACATTGAAAAATAGGTGAATATTCAGTGAAAATAGCAGATTTACAAGCTGAGCCTGTAGATTGACTATTTTTGTCTGAGATTTGGTGTAGACGGAAAAAAGCAAGGAAGGGAACCTGTATAGACCTCTGGGTCAACTAAAGTATATCCACAAGTTTCCGCAGGAGTTTACTGGAGACTATCGGGACCAAACTTCCGGGTTTAACAGCAGACATACAAGCTCACGTCGCGTCGCAGATGCAACCCGTTGTGAGCTTGTAAATCGGCGCCGGAAGCTCGGTACAGACGTCTGCGCAATGCACTATGGGGCGTTGGAAACTCGTGGATATAGTAAGGTTTCGTAATGGAGTTCACCTGATGACAATGCAGATTGGAGGCTTGGCTCGGGTGTTGGTGTTTCGTGTCTTGGACACTTTCTGCTATATGTAAGATAGTGCTTCACAATTGATCCTTAGGTCTTAGCCAAGCCAATAAAATCACTAGCTTTTCTGAAAAGTTCATTCTTTGGAGAGTGCAGGTTTCTGCAGTCCATGGATAAAATGAAATAAGAAAAATATCTGGTTTTGGGTTTTAAGACTTTATTTCTCTCTCTCTCTCTCTCTCTCTCTCTCTCTCTCTCTCTTAGTATTGGGAAAAAGTCACCCTTTTCACCTTTGTACAGCTAATTGGGCCCTTAAAAGGACATGTTGTGAAGTACTCAAAGTGAATCTTTTCCAGACTTTTTACTTGTGTCGTATTATTTTGGCAGCTTTATCAAGTCACTGTTTTCCTAATTTATGGCTCTCATCATGAATTGAAGCATTACAAAGGTTTTATTTTGCACAACAATGTACAGTGCTCTCACCAAAGCAAATCTATATGCCACTTCTGTACATGCACATGGTATACCATCCCCTGCATCAGCCCTCAGGAGGCTTTTATAGTACCCTATTTATCAAGGATTCTCATGTCTAGAGTTAAACGCTGAAATATTGAGTGACTATTTGTTGGCCATTCCATACTACTTTGCTAGCTTCCATCTACCCTCACTGCATTCCCAGAGGCCTGACAAAGAGTCCGAAGTAAAATTATCTGCCTTTCAACTTTTAGAATATCATCATTGTGAACAGAAAATCTATAATAGTGAAATGACAGCAGTTATTACAGTATATAAAAAGTAACATTATGCTTCAAGAATGCTTGTAGAGAACCTATAGGTGAAAATGTCACCAACGGGTGGATGGTGGGGGGGGGGGGGGGGGGGAGCCAATTTAAACCTTTTGGAAACATTGCAGAAGCCCTAAGCAAGGAGAAGTCACTTCTGGAACACATCCAGAAATGTTGTGCTAGGAAAAGAAAGCAATATATTTTGTAATTCATTGCCTTCAGGTGGTCGGGAAAAAAATACACATGGCTGTGCTTTAGAGTTTCACATTTTAATAGGCAGGGAAAGTCCGGAGGTTTAAAATGTCTTAGCATCCAGGGTGTCCGGGTAGCACAGGGGTAATCCTTGGCCGGGCACTCTGACAAACACAATTGGACGTGTTTGAAGGTGGGAAGCATGGCAGGGAGGGCAATCTCTGTCGCTGCTAGTGACTCCTACATGTTGGTCAGGCCAGCTAGGTTTAAGGGGTATACTGTCTCTGCAACACTGCCTTAAACACCTAATGTACGTTAGTAAGAAAGAATACCACAGAAGTAATCGGGTGGAAGTTGACTAAGCAATGGGAGGAGCCACACAGAGTTCCTGTTTTACACAAAAAAAAAAAAAGTTGAACAGAATTGTTGAAAATTAAGTTTTCATGCATTGTGACTCTACTGAAGGAACTTAAAGTATACTACTTTAGCTCCATCAATCCAAGCAATTGATTGATCATAACATGCTATGATGCACGCGCACCACTTACCACTTAACACGGCAGCCATTTGGCTGCCATGCTAAGTGGTAAGAAAGGGAAAGAAGATTGGTTACTCAGGTCTAAGTTATGTTTATAGTTGTTGGTCATTGCGACCGCCAGGTCACACTTAGTAACAAAACGTCCACCTCATGTCCGTGACTTAGGCTCATGTCCGTGAGTCACGCTAATACACAACATGTCCGTGACTGTGAGTCACGGTAATACAACATTCCGTTACCCGTTACCTATCGACTTTATTTCCTCCCATAGTTCCTCCCTCCCATTCCATCCATGAATGCAGTTCACAAAAAGTTGTAAGTAACACTTTTGGTGTAACAGTCACTCACATGGTCTGTGCCGCATCGATGATTGAAAATAGTTCTCACCTCTTTTGTAATTGTAATATCTCATGTTGGGTGGCTTTCTAGATGCAGCCAAGCCTTCAGAAACATGAGAGGTCATTGGAATCCCCTTAAATACCCACAACACATGTCATCATCACACCCAGCATGATGGCTCTGACATTTCCCTCACAGACGTAGCTGGGATACAAAGTGGTTGCTGAGAAGGTATACTTATAGTCTCAGAAGAGATCAGTAATCGTGACACGTGTGATTGCATCTCCAAATGCTTCACACTGTAGAGGAAAATAAAAAGTATTCTCAGGCCACAAGAAAAACAGACAAACAAACAAACAAACAAACAGGAAATCCTGAATTGCTGATGTTTGCAGGGCTGGGCATATTAACCACTGCACCTTACTTAAAGCATGTGGAAAAACTGCATGCCCTATTGACTGGTTATCCCAGTGAAACACATTCATTTTCAGTGGTGTAAAGTAACTTCTGTACTAACTTCTGTAAGTACTGTACTTAAAAGGGGGCCTGTCACCTAAAGGGTTACTGTCACTTTAAGAATCATCTTAACCCTTTCCAAGCCACGGGGAGCCCCTTAATGTTAAAACCGTACTATATCGAACTTCCTAGGGGGGGAGGGGCAGCCAATCGTCTTTTCCCGTACTTTCCCGTATTTACCGAAATAAATGATTTTCATCCGAAAATCGGCGATCGTCTAACCTTCCCTAGTCACCACTCGTGCATCGATAGCTCATGGCTGGGCTGAGATGAAGCAGAAGTGATGTCCTTTTCCAAGGCACATTATCCCATTCGGTTACTGTCTGTACCCTGGTGCTTCTACAGCAGCCATGCTAGGGGCTATGCTAGCGAAAATTTTCAGTTCTGCTCTTGAGTCACACATGGATTATTTGCGGGGACATTTACGTGAACGGATCGCGCACGCGAAACGCACGGGGAGATCGATGATCGGCCAAAACACCCATTCTATCCCAACGGAGATCGAGAAAATCACGGTGAGTTACTGACCTGGGAAAAAAAAAAAAAGAAAAAACAACGGCGCTGTTCAAGATGGAGGGGCTGCGGGCTCATGTTTATAAACATAATATTATGTCTCGATCACAATACAATAATAGAAATTTCACGGCTAATCTACCAACCCCCATTCTATTTCGGCTTAAAACAAGTTAATATTTTTATGTCATTGTGGGGATGTGCAATTATAAGCCAAGCAAATACATTGTCTGTATAGCCTGACTGTATGACTACTTACTGCACTGGTCAGCTGTTGTTGGGGGGGCAAGGGGCAGATTACACTGTGACATGAGCTTCAGACTGTTTCAGACCGTTTTCAGAGAAGCTCATGTCAGTGTAATCTGTCCCTCAACCTCTTTAGGTGACAGTACCCATTTTATTTTGAGGTATTTGTATTTCTATATACTTTTACTTCTACTCTACTACACCTTGGATACTGTATCATGGCCAGTATCATTTCAGTAATATGGTCAGTATCATGGCAGTATCATGTTCAGTATCATGGTCAGTCAGTGTCATGTCAGTATCATGTCATTGTCATGGCAATATCTATTAGTATCATGTCAGTATCAAGGTCGGTATCATGGTCAGTATTAACCCCCAAGCTCCCCCTTTAACAAATATTGCTTCTAGCACCCCCCTAATTAAGAGGTCTGTAGTGCCCCGTTTGAGAAACACAAAGACCCAACAATTCCCCAAGCCATGACTGGTTGGCAGAGAAGGACAGAGGAGAAAGAATGAGAGGGGGAGGGAAGGAGACACAATGATGCACAGCAACAACTACTGTATTACCATAATGGCTATAATAACAGTCCACAGCCATAATCAATGGAAACCCGTGATCGATATGTAGCTTGGGGGTCCTCAATCACGATCGATAAAACCCTGCTTGAAGAGAAGGCACTATTCACTATTCAAATGCAGTCCAATTCTTTACTTGTTTTCCCCTTTTTGGGGGGTGGGGGGCAGAGATATAATCAAGCCCAGAGAGATCAATTATAAATTGAAGCAAGTATTGAATTGAAAGCCTATACAATTGTGTCGCCAGAAGTTATTTAAGTGTATAGTGCTTGTCAAATGTATTTCCTTGGGCAAATTAAGTTTAAGACCTTTTCGAATGCCATGTCACCTTTAATGCAAACCATCTTCCCAGGCCTTATCGCACCCCCTCCTCTGCCTCAGGTCCCTTGGAATCTATAGACCTTTCCTTGTTCATTCTATATCTGTCTCTCTTTGTTTGGTTGAATCCGTCAATACTTATTATGTTCACCACAGACTTCAGCAGCAGAGCTTACATGTGGAGAGGAACATCCAAGTCCAGTATTCAACACCACAGTCTTCTGTGCCATCTTGCCTGGGATTTCCAAAGTCTTCTAAAATGTTGCACCTCTGACTGTAACTGTAATTGTGTCTATATGTGTTAGAAGCTTAGTTTTAATTGGACAGAGCCAAGAAAAGAAAATCTAATTATAATATTATAATATCATAACTAGCTAGTGATGGCGATCGAAACCTGGTTCTATTACATAACCGGTTCTGAATTCATCGAGTTTAGCGGTCCTATAGGTTGCATGATTATTTGCTTGTGCGGTGGATCAAAGTAAATCTCTCAAAATGTGTTCAATCATGCCGATACCTTTCCCTGTTTGTGGACAGAAACACCATTGTCGGTTGCCACTGTGTTACAAAAACATCTGTCCTTTTCCACCCAAGGTACAGTATGGTACATGCAGCCCAACATTTTGGCAAGTCTCCGTTGACAATAATAATGCAAATGTTAATAATCTGTTTAGGATAATTAAATCTCCCCGCTATAATACCCAAAGACTACTAGTGTCGAGTAGTTACTTACAGTACTCTTAACTCATACTGTGCCGGGCCACTTGGGGGCGCCAAAGTCTGTTGAGTGGCCACGGTCCCTCTCATAGAGGAGCGTTGCAACATACAGGGACTCATGTAGCAGTGACGTGCATGGTCACGTTTGTGCATGTGATGAAAAAGACCCGGATGAAAATGGCTACAGGATTGTTATGACGTAACCGGAACCCAAACAGCCTTTTTTTTATAAAAAGAAAAGGTTCTAACCAAGTTTGAAGTGAGCGGTGGTGCGTTTGTGTGTGTGTGTGTGTGTTCGTGGCTGTGTGTGTGGCCGTGTGTGTAGCAGTTCATTTCAGGGTTGCGTGTGTGTGTGCTGTGACTCAACAGCGCCACTTGGTCAGTCACCAGCGGTATTGCAGCTCATGCTACGGACAGACATGCATAGATGGTAACAAACATACTTACGGACAAAGTCACTCTTAGGAGACGGTGTGACCCTCCGCTCAAAAATAGCCCAAATGAATGTGTATGGGAGACAGGGCTGTGCGCATGCTGCACTCAGAAGCCTGTATCTTTGGAGCGTATCATCGTGAGTGGACAGGGTTTATTTTCTGATTCTACAAGACCCGCGGTCGACTTTGAATGCACCTTTGAAAAATCTATGAATATTCGGTGTTGCGCGCTTCCGCGCAACACCGAATATTCATAGATTTTTCAAAGGTACGTGAAAAGCGTTGTTTTTCATGGCAGTCAATTAATATGCATCAATAATACTTAAGTTGGTCATTTCAATTCAATCCAAAACGAAAGTCAAATTAAAAACGTAATTTCCTGAGAAATAATCCTGAAATTAAACAGATGCCTGATTTTTTATTTGCAGAATTAGAGCACATTGCTGTTCTGTTTCCTGGGATGACACAATAAAGAGGCATAAAACTAGTAATTGCATGCACAATCAATGTCTTTTAGAGAACGCTGCTGATGAGCATGGCCTACCATTACCTCAGTGCCTATATTCAGCAAATATCCCCAAATGACCCCAGCTGCAATGAAGAAAACGTATTAATAGTCCATACTGTTGCGTTAGAGCTGCTGCAGGAGAAGATACGGTGGAATTCTGCAGACTTATGAGCTCCTTCTAGTTGACATATTTTCACAAATTCTTGTGATGCTGCATTTTTTGGATGAATGGATGCTGCTTGGAAGAAGGTTAGAGAATGTGCAGATATACTGTATTTGTGGGATATTTCCACTTTACTATTAACTGCCATGTATTGTGTTTTATTGGCAGTATATTTTATGTTATAATCACGACGGAACAGGTGTACAGAAGTGGACTTACTGCAGGACTAGAGGGTCACCTTGAATCCCTGGCCCAGCTTTGATGACCTGGACTAGAAATTGTGAATGTCACTCATCAGCTACACGCACTGCTTCCCAAGCACTGGCTCGGGACCCATTTGTGGGTCGTGGACACATTTTTATGGGTCCCTTAATTTTATGTTTCCTACATTTTGTTTTTAATTATTATTATTTAAAAACATTCCTAAAAAAAAGCAATTTCATGAATAAAATAAAAGAAAAATCTAAGAAATTCTATAAATTATAAAACAAATGTTTATATTTTTTTTCTTTACCAGCTCACAACACAGCACAAAGCTTGTAGATCTACTGTTTTCACTAGTTTGGGTCCCAGGTACTGTAAACATCAAATTTCTCTTTTGGGTCACAGGCTAAAGCGATTGGGAACTACTGAGCTACTAACAGTACCCATTGTAAACGTTTGTAACTCTAAGAATGTGAAGCAGAAAAAAGGATCTGTGCTCAACAGAGATGAAAATGTGAAAATAACAGATCTACAAGATCAGACTATAGTACATACTTTATTCTAGTTTCCATCCATGTCAGATAAACTTTATTTTGCACTGCAGTGCTACTCCTCCCACAGTTTTGGTGGCACGCACTTGGGCCATATGTCAAATTGACCGGCTTCATCAGGACATTCAGGGGTGCATTTGATATGTTATTTTCTCCATTGACTTGAATGGGAAAATGTCTGACGAATGGTCTATGTCTGATGTCATATAGACCACATGAGACTTGCAATTTCCAATTCCATCTTTCTAGTTTCATTCTTACGTTTGTTGGGTGACATTTAATGGGCTATTGAGGATGCTTCAGTGTGTATACTATACACACCCTTACACCCTTCTGATCGAACCTTTCTCTCAGCCCACTGTGGGACCAAGTCTCAGATCCCACTGAAACCCAATCTCTTGGCTTCAATGTGCCCTCTAAGATCTCGACGAGGATTGGCTGAGTTAACAGTCCATCTTCCCACCTCTTCCTCCACCCTGGTTCTCTGGGAAACTACACTCTTCCTGGTTCATCCTATATCCGCCCCCATTAGGTTGGTCGAAACCTCTCTGCATCAGTACTCATACAGTCTCCACAGACAGCAGCGGGAGGGCATCTGGTGAACACGGAGTTTACTTGGAGCCTTTTCCTTTCCCTTCCGTTGAAAATGGGTACCCCTGAAGAGGAGGCTGAACGTCCACCTTCGGACATCACAGTCTTCGGTGCCAATTGCACACTCCATGGCCTAAGCCACATCTTCCTGCCCGGTGGTGTGACTTTCCGACGGATACTCTGGGCCATTGCGTTCAGCAGCTCCCTCTCTTGCTTTCTGTATCAAGTGGCCGGTATGGTGATTACGTACTACCAGTACCCTCATGTCACCATTTTGGACGAGATGGACAGCCCTATCATGTATTTCCCGGCCATCACCATCTGCAACTACAACAGCTATCGAAAGTCCCAGATTCGTAGAAATGACCTCTTCTGGATGGCTTCGATGCTGGGGGTCGAGCAAGGGGACTTTGATGACTTCCTGGCAGCCATAGGACAGCCCACAGACAACACCAAGTTTTTCCCCAGCAAGACCTTCAACATGCTAGAGCTTGTGCAAAGGGCAAGCCACGATATAGAGGAAATGCTACTGGACTGCAGATATAGAGGCAAGGAGTGTGGTCCTGAGAATTTCACCACTGTAAGTATGGTTCCATAATGTGGCTCTGTCTGGTTTCTATACTCTAGTGACAGCTGCTGCTGTGTAAAGTCACTGATCCCTGGCTGGCTGGTAAGGCGTAGCCCTGTGGAATTACAGAGTATACAAGTTCCACAATCTGAGCCATTTAATATAAATTACGTTTTCAATTTAGTTTTTTAACCATGAAATTGTTGTTGTGAATCATCAAATAGGGAAATATTTTGTATGATGAATTTCATGGAATAAATAAAAAGTTAGATATAAATAAATAACACATTAACATCACAAATGCCATTGTTAGACAGTAGATATTTACACATGCAATATTCCAAGGCTTCTTTTTGAGGATAAACCATAATTTACTGGGTAATTTGGGGAAAATTAGAAGGTTTTGAATATGTGCCAAAAACACACTGAGGTTGAACCATCAAATGATTATTAAAGGCTATAATTTGAGTGCTTCATTTGGTACGTATCATAACAACTATGATTCCAGTAATCATGCACCCTGGGAGATGCGTTTGGATGCAGCTGTTTTGAAACTGACATGTCTCTTTGTAAAAATGTGCTTTGTCATAATGAGGCACATTAAGAACTTAGTGGCCAATATTATACTTTTGCTAATTCCTGCCAGGTTTGGTTTTTTTTCTCACATCAGTCCTTTTTTCTATAGGGCAAAATCACAGCTATCTCCTCAAAATGTGCCTTGAGTGAAATGTACACTAGAAAGATGCCATCTGGTGCAAGCAAATCTCCACTGAGCGCTCGCTTCATGCATTATGAAGCAAACATATGCTGGTTTCCAGACCAATAGAGATTTTAATTCATTACTGTTATTCTTTTTAAAATACCAGAAACCCATCCTCATCCTCAACAAAGCTGCATTAGTCACAGCCAGGCACTCTAAACGTTTTTTTCTTTTTTTTCTTTTTCTTTTTTTGTCTCACAATGTGGGGGCATGGTTGTGCATTGTTGATTTAGACAAAGCATAACATTGTCATTTTTGCAGAGGTAAGGTCATTTATCTCATCTATTGGGACGTCATTTATTTTGGTATGTGGGCTCAGGTTTAGGTTTTCCTCCACTCCCTGCCCCCTTACCGAAGAGATAGAAATCACGTCAGCAGAATTTGAATGGAACTTAATCGTCCTGCTGCAGAGACAGGGGAAGGATTGTATTTCGATGAAATGGGCCATTGATTTGAGTGATGAAAACCCAGCCCCAGGATGGGCTTGTCACACTGCATCTCTTTAGAAGCCAGCAGAAAGGGAAATTGAGAAGCAAATGACTAAGAATAATATTTCACAGTAGTTACCAAATGGCCGTTACAATTATTTTGAACGTAACGTTTTAAATTGAAAAATAACGTTTGGTTATTCAAGCTCTGACAAAACGAATCCTGAGTGGTTCCCTATCCGTCTAATTTATGAAGACAAAATTCTGTTAAGAAAGATGAGAATTGCCGAACAATGAAGATGGAACAGTCACAGTACTTGCTACTGCCAAGGTGTTAACATTTTAGTATGAAATTCTAATAACAGCAAGCAGGCTGGATGCTGCATGCGTTCCCTTGGCTGACCTTGACTTATCACGTCCTCGTGGACAAAGGATAAATTTCAGCTAAATGTCAGAAATTGGAGAAGCTTGGAGGGCCTAAGTATAGAGGCGTCTAATTAAAGATTCATGGTGCTGCCTGAATTCCCCTCCTCGGCCTGTTATGACTGTGGGAGGCTTACAGCTATGTGGTCTGACTAGAGATGTGATAGAATTCAGATTACCGTTATGTAGTCGTAACAACATCAGCACCAGTTTGACTCATGATGTAGACATCCTCTGATGTGTTGGTTTGTGCAGTCGGTAGGGCTGGGAGGGAAACTATTCCAGAAAATACTTGAAATGTATATTTTGCTAGCACAAAATTATTCAACATTACCCCAAATAATGAATGACTTTGTCCTATTATCACAATTTCTATACACAAATGAGTTCAATATTCTTATTTTATGTGAATTCCCTGTATATCACATCACATATTGGCTCATACTGTGTGCCTAACATTCATAATTGCAGGAATATTACTGTATGCGTGTGTGCATGTGTCTCTTGATATGCCCAAATATGGAAATGAATGATGCCATAAATGGTAAATGGTGCATATCCGAAGAGCCTTTATCCAAAGCGCTTTACAACGTGCATTACATTCCCCCATTCATGAATACATTCACACTCTGACAGCAGAGGAAACCATGCAAAGCACCAACCTGCTCATCGGGAGCAGTTAGGGGTTCAGTGTCTTGCTCAAGGACATTTCGACACTAACCCAGGGGGAACTTAGCCTCGTAAAACAGCCTCCTCCTGAAATTCTGATTCGATTTCTGGAATGTAGCTTTCTGGAGGAGGAGGCTGGTTTACGAGGCTAGGGGGAACTGGGGATAATACCGGGAACTGGGAGCTTACGTCATGTTACTGACGATGCCTGGCGTCAGAGACTGGCCTCCAGTACTCTGGTGACAGGTGCTAGCCACGACTGACGGCAGTTGCTTGTGAATTACGATACTACACACAAAAAACACTGTAGTTGTTAGGATACAATATGCATTATAAAATTGCCCTTTGTGTGTGTGTGTGTGTGTGTGTGTGTGTGTGTGTGTGTGTGTGTGTGTGTGTGTGTGTGTGTGTGTGTGTGTGTGTGTGTGTGTGTGTGTGTGTGTGTGTGTGTGTGTGTGTGTGTGTGTGATATCTGATGGATCTGTGTGCACCAAATGAGAACTCTAGATCAGACGTATAAGGGCACCAAGAACAAAAAATCTATGCCCAATGATATCACTTAACTTTCAACCCGGTATTGATCGTATAGTTTACAATTTTAGATTTATTTTATGTTTAGTTATTTTTTCCCCCCTGTTTTGTATTGTAGCCTATTGTTGTTCCCTGCCCCCTTCTATCTGTCGATCTATCTGTCATTGTACGATTTTTCAACCCTACTATACCTCTGTGTGAAATGTCTAATCTTCCTCTCCAATGTTTGACACTCAAAAGTAGACAGAAGAAAACAAAACATGTCACTTGAGTTTTCAGACCTCATCAGAATCTTGGCTAAGCAAATTTCTATGTGGAGGTTCTGTTTGATTATCAAAGTGAATCTTTAGCTTCCCACCCGCCTTACACAGCGTCTGTTTGAGCTAGTGCATGATTGATAACCTCATTAATACACAAGGCGTAAGTGTCCAGCTTAGCCTTACTCCCTGCTCTGGATTAAACCTGCAAGATTGGTCCCGGCCAAATAAATCACCTGTCACTGAATGCTACTGCATATGCAGGATGCATGCTGTAGTTGGCATAATATCATTGCTATCGATCAGCAAGTTAGCGTGTCAGTGTGCCAGCACCACAGTAGGTGGTTGATACTAACACGTTTATCCCTTCATGGTTGATATTGTGTGTCATGATTAAGCTTCCTGTGTGGGATCGGTGTTGTCCGATGGCTATGTGGAGGCCAAAGAGAGAGCTTTTGTAAATTTAATTAAGGTCTGTCTGTTGTGGAGAGTGGATTTGTTCTCTGTAACAAAGATTACTCTCTGTCGCCCCGGTTGAGGTCTGCCAAAATCAAATCAGGGTGTTCTGTCAGTTCACCCATTGTGTGGTTGTCGTCTCTGTTGCCCTTTTTAGAGGCTTGTGCTGCCTTTTGGAAGCCCAGGGGGGAGGAAGTGAGGAATGCGAGTTGGAAGAGAAAAGATGAGGTCAAGAATTACATGTCTGATCAGAGAAAGACTCTTGGGCTGCAGACTCAAGGCAGGGATGAATGGTGGTGTGGAGTAGGGCTGGACGGGGAGAAACAAATAGAGTGGTATTAGAGAGATATGAAGACAGGGTGACAGAGAGACTGGTGGAGTCAGTAGAGCTTATGACTGATTTATACTGGGTTGATGATCTACAAGCTCACAGCGCGTTGCAATGTGACTTGCTATTTTCGGCGTGCAACCCTGGCACTCAACTAGGTATAAAACATGCTTTAGGGAGTGATGGAGGCAGCCACAGAAAGAGATACAGATACAGGGGAAGAGTAGGAGGAGAAGCTGTATGAGCCTTAAGCCGATTTATGCGTCAGTGTACTGTATGGTGGCCCGAAAATCGGTTGTCTGAAAATCTTTTATTTCAATTTGAACAACAGCGTCATACGACAAAGTATAAATGGGACTTAAGACAGAGGCGGGCCCAGGACTTTTAGCTGAGGAGTGACACCACGGCTATGACTCATCCTGACTTGGAGCCTAGCCAGCAGCCCGAACACACAGCTGGAAACGGGGCATTAGGAGAGCTGAAGGGAAGAGACGTGCGAAGGGGGCTCAGCAATTAGAATGCCGCCTGGAGCGTAACAAGGGGAGAGATGGAATAAATCTCTATAGGGCAAACAATGAAGTAGACAAATCCCACAGCAGAGACAGTGGATGACATGCAGTCCGGATAGCAAATACCTAATGTGTTTGTCCCATTACTCAATGTCAGCAAGGTCCGGGCCACGGAGCCGCAGTTACAGTAAGTGCAATATTGGCAATCAAATCGATAGCGCTGAGGAGGAATAGTGAAGGAATCTGTGGCTGGAGGCCACCGCATACAGAGGTGTATTTTTTTATACAATTTTTGCTGACTTTGCACGTTCGGGAGTTGTCGAGTTCAGAGGCAGACACTGGAGGTGGCAGTTGACAGAACCTCTTAACCTAATTAGCTAGATGTTGAGCATACTGTAAGCTTGTGTGGCCAAAACCAACACATTACATTACATTACAATACATTACCTGTATTCTGCCATGGCCTGATGGGCAAAGCCTTGTTATACCTTATGAAATACTGAATAAACTTTGTAATGTATAATGCTATATAGTCTTAGTTAATTGTAATGGCTTAATATCAAATATCGTCTGATCTAGAGTTGCATCCGATGCCGATAGCTTGGGTTTTCACTAATGGCGCCTGGGATCCATAGCACATGATGCACTCTAGTCTTAACCAATAGAAAAAGTGCTCTGCACCTTCCCTGGGTGTTGCGTATCCTTCTTCAAGTAAATTGAGATTCCCCTTGGCGCCCTGACTCTTGAACTGGGGAAGACCTTAATAACCATTTGCTGGTAAGCTGAAATACATTTTCAATTTGGCTGTGATGTAACCCACTCTGAGATTTTTAAAGGCTGATTTATTACTTTATGATGCGACATGTGAGCTTGTAGATCAGTTCTTGTTGCCAAGCAACATAGAGCAACAGCATCTTACAAATTATGAAGTATAAATTAAACTGAAGTCATTAACATTTAGAAAATGGACAGCTGGGAGCTTAAGTGTACCTTTTCATGCTGGAAGACAAGACAGTATTTGGGTTTGAATACTGAATTGCAATTATGTCTCTTACGCAAAAAATAAAAGTGTAGCTCTTGCACTCATAGTGGAGGAACTGTTACTGTCCATACTCAGTGAGAAGCCATCAGATTCAGGGCCTGGATAATCAGGATGGCCATTTATTTCGTTTTAAAGGATTATTTCAGAGTCCACCGCAGCTCTGATTGCATTATAAGGACCAAATACTCTCCACAGTGTTTGTGTCCCAAATGAGCCGGCTGTTGTCGCCTTTTTTTCTATGACCTACTGTTAATGAGTTATAAGCAAAACATAAAGTGGCCTGTTATAGCGCCCCCATGAGGCCGACTGGTGTAAAAACAATTATATACTGTATCTGCCCACCTGGGGAGAGCAATGGACTGATCTCATGCTTCCTTCTATGCCTGAGGAGTCCAAGCCACTTCCACAGTGCCCCCTGAGTGAAATTCTTTCCTGTGCGCAGAGTGAACATTTTTAACCCACGCTTCTGGGGGTCCCTGGAACAAAATATTTTGAGATGGGATCCGCGGCTAAATGGATTTCGTTTTGGGGGTCAGTGGTCCTCAGAAGCAAATATTTGAGTTAAAAATGTTCACTCTGAATTTGGGTCTTGCCAAATGCGGGATGCAGTAAGTATACACGCTGTACAGACAGGATAAACAAGACTATGAGTGTCACATGGCATCATGGGTACGCAGCGCGCATCAACCTGGTCCTGGACTGAGGAGGTGGTCTATCTCTGCTTTGGCGCACAAGAGCAGGGGCGTCACACCAAATTCTGGGCCCTGGGTACAAGGATTCACTGCATGCGGGCCCCCCATGAATGTTCTTCATAGCCCATTTAGACTGGGAACGCATTATGTTGTGCTTTAACTAATAGCAGATATCCAAAATAGCAGATATCCAAGCTCAATACGAGCTTGTAGATCTATTTTTTAAAAGATCTTAAAAGTGTGTGCAAGTCTTTGAATATTTCAAATCCTTTTGAGGTTTCTATAGTGGTCAAAACCTTTTCATGTGAAGGACCCCAAATTGATGTGTATTTGGCCATCTCAAAATATTTACTTTCAGGGACCTCCCAGAAGCAGAATTTGAGTTACAAATGTTCGCTTAAAAAATACATATATTCAAAGATTTGCACACATTTTCACAACTTTTCAAAAGTGCTGTGCTTTGAGCTTGTATTTCTGCTATTTTTCATTAGCTAAAGTATAACATAATAAAGGCCCCTCCACCTTGGGCCCTAGTAACTCAGTCCCACTACCCCCCCCCCCCCCCCCCCCTTGTGACGCCCCTGCACAAGAGTATGCAGCCCTGCTGACCAAGCCAATGACTTGTAGAGCTTGCTGGCCTACAGAGATGACTCGCCCCCACACTTTTCTCCCTGAACGAAAAAGAGAACATCCTTTAGAAAAGGACTCATTCGTGTGTTTAACCTAACATGGCAACCAGACTTTCGTCCTTGTCCGACTTTCTTTCGTTCCATCTTTCCGGATAAACTGTATTTTGCCGCGCTACTCCTCCCTCAGTTATGGTGGCACGCACTTGGGCCATATATTAAATCGACCGGCTTCATCTGGACTCGTCTGCTTGCATTTTGCTAAGAGATATGTTATATAGTTTAATTATATTCATTTATTAGTGAATATCTTATGTACTTTTCCCAAATCTGGAGATGACGTCATAGACCACATGAGACTGACACAGTGGACTGTATTTTGATTGTCTTAAAGGACAACTTTGTTTTTTTACAACAAGGGTTCATATTTTAGAATGTAATTAGGGAAAAGAAATGGTGAGTTTTAAAATGTTTTCATTTGCTTCGTTCTATCGTTTTATCACGTTTACCGTGCTAAAATGTGGGGGCATGCGTACGCATGGGGGGCATGCGTACAAGTGGCTAAATATGTCTTTTTAGACACAATAAGCCAGCAGTTTCTTTATTGCTATTTACAGTAACACTACTAGCCCCCATAGGTCACATCCAACCATGAAAGGTTGTGTTGTATCTTGGTAATGGGCTTATTCTGTGTAAAATTACATATTTAGCCACTTGTACGCATGCCCCAGCCACTGAAATAAAAATCTCTTAAACAACAGAAAGAAGTAAATGAAATCATTTTAACACTCATCTTTTATATTCTTAATTACAATCTAAAATATGAACCCTTGTTGTAAAAAAACAAAGTTGTCCTTTAAGTACCAGCTCTTATGCCATAACTTAAAGGCCTGTCCATACTGTCTCCGACCAACAAACCTTTCGACGGAGAGTTCCGACTTTCCGACTCTAGTTCGGGGTAATGCTTTTCAGAAGATGCGAGTGACGTAATTTTTTAGTTGAACTGGACCTTTCCGACGAAAAGTTCGGTGATCAGAGACAGTATGGACAGGCCTAAGTTAAGTTAAGGCATAAGAGCTGGTACCTAAGACAATCAAAATAGAGCCCTTTATGTCCATACTGTATATGGGCATTCCAAGATAATATTTATGACATCAGGGATCTCCATCATGTGGGAATAAAATGGACATGAATCTTAGCCTTTTCCCCTCAACCCTGTTACTGTCACCCCTGTTACAATCCTATATCACCCCTGTTACTATCCTGTCATCCCTTTTCCTATCCTGTTGTCAACCCTGTTACAGAGGAGTAAGTCCTGTTACTTTTATAAATTGTATAACTTAATAAATTAAAAGGCAAATGTAAAATCAATACTTCTCATATGTTAAACGTGAACAGTAATTTTTTGTAATATAATATATTTTGTTTTGATAACTTTTTCTTAAAGGATAAGGTAGGCTACTGTAGGGGTATCAATTGCAAAAATGCAGGTTGATCTGTGAGAAAAGAATAAAAAACACAGTCTAACAGGAGGAATGGATCTTTCATATATGTGTTCTAAATAAATATAATATAATATAAAACATGTTTCAATGTTGGTAACAGGGTTGACAAAATGCACATAGATGCATGGCGATTAAAAGTGTGGAAAAATACTAAAAATAGCCTGAGATGGCACGGTTTGTTTCTGATAGATAAGGATCTACTTCATCCAAAAGAAACGTGTTAAAAACACTGAAAATGGAAAATGGCACGTTTTCGTTGAATGACCCATCTACACAATGGTGGATTTACAATCTTTATTTGATTTGTTATCCTTGTCAAATAATTCTGCACATGGTCAATTTTCATATAAAGTGTACTTTCCACAAATTGGAAACAGTAGCACAGTAAATACAAGCTTCAGTTACAATTAAATCTAAAATGAGCCAACTGAAATAGCATTAACTAGACTCCCACAAAAAAACATCACATGTCCGTCCACATCAAGTTCTTCCAGATTTCACCAGACATGAGGCAGTCTATTGATCGAATAAACCTGATTTATAAATTACTTCGTCAATAAACCATGTCACTCACTGGAAATAATTGATTTCTTAGTTTTTCTTATTATAGATTATTTTTAAATCAGTTCTTTTCGGTGAGAGACACTACCGTAAGATGAAGCATACATTTGTAATTACTGCAGGGCATTCTCTCTCTGTTTCATTTCAGTCAAATTATGAAATTATAAATTGGTTTCAACAATGGATACAACATCCCTAAAATGTTCAGCTGAATGAATGAGGGCATATAAGGGGATACGAAGTGATGACATTTTATCCCAGGAAATGGTGGTATTAGGGAGGAATGTAAGGATTGGATATATCAAAGTGCAAAAGCAGGCTGCTCTTCAACAAATACTTGAGTGACAGCACACTTATGTTTTCTCAGATGGGATTCGGTCTGCACTGGAGACCGGGGAGAAGAGGGTGTTGGCGACACCATCTGTTATTTATTGATACAGAGTGCCTCTGCTCTCCGTTGAATCTGGCAGACACAGAGACGTTTCAGTTTGATTTCAGGTTATAAGTCAATATACACCTATATACCTCTATTACACTATAATATATACTAGACCTTACCCGTTCGAAGATATGTGCTCCAAAATATGTGCAGAGTGTGGGTTGTGGGGAAAGTTACTGTGGTGCGTGCGTGAGAATATGTGAGAGCATCATAACGTAAGGAGCAGCTCATGGAGGAGTGTATATTTATGATAACAAATAATTTAACAGCAAATTTAGGTGAATAGAAGTATGAATGCGCTTGCTCCACATAGTTTTTTCATACCCGTTGGAAGATGAGACACACATCAAACGCACCTGGTGAGAGAGAGAGAGAGAGAGAGAGAGAGAGAGAGAGAGAGAGAGAGAGAGAGAGAGAGAGAGAGAATGCACATTCCTAACTGTGAGAGAGGGGTGTGTGTGTGGGGCTACAGATCCCATGGCCTGGAGGAACGGACCGTAACCATGACAACAGGCTAAGAAAACGCTAATAAACAGCTTTACTTTGGGAGAAATGAAATTCGGGCTCCGTCACCGTTGGTATAATGCTAATGGCCAATACCATGTGAACTTTGGGATCAGTTGCTGAAGCGAGTGAATAGATAAACGTAGATAAGCGTGAGCGTTAGAGCGTTAGAGCGTGAGTGTGTGAGTGAGTGAGTTGTTTGGTGGTTTATCTGATATTACAATATACTTTGTATTGTACGTTGTACGGCAAATAGTGAAAATAGTAGATCTAAAATAGCAGATCTACAAGCTAATGATTTCCTTTCACAGAATGATTTTTAATTCTTGGAAAATATTTGTAAAATAGTAAATATAATATAACTGTATAGGCTAATAATACATTTTAGCATATAATGACATACTCAAAGCAAAGTGTTTTTGGTCCATTTTAGTATTGTGTAATACTCCAAAACATGATTGCATCGACTGCACTCACTAATGAACCTTAAATATCTCATTTTTTCTTTTCTCTTAAAGACCGAAGTATATGGCAGTATTGCCCCTTTTTGATGCATTTTATATGACTAATATCACAGTATGAACGCTCTTAGCAGAAAATCTATTCTTGCTTTGCTTGCATTACTGGTGTAGCATACTGAGTGCAGTGAGAGGATTGTCTCATTTTTAAACAAGCCACCAGATGTCTCCCTCCACCAAGGAAGAGAAGTAGCCTTGATGGTTCCAGACTCCCCTGATGGTTCCAGACTCCCGAGCCATGTGGCCCATAGGTCAGGAGTATATCTCCTGATGTACTGTACTAGAATATCGCCCGCCTTTGGCGGGCGAATCCTAGTGTTCGCACGCTTCGCGTGCTCACATGCACACACGCACAACTGCTCCAAGCCATGTTGCCCACAAAAAGCACTGTTTCTTCATGTATTTTGAGTGTGTGTGTGTGTGTGTGTGTGTGTGTGTGTCATTAATTAACATTATTTATTATTATTATTAGTAATACTAATATTATTATTTCACTTAGCTAAAAGTAAGCCTACTGAAATTGATGTGATGACTGAAGCAAAAGAGTTATGTTTAATAATAAGCACTAATTACTTAAATGTGACTATCTCTTCAATACATGGAGTGTATGTGTACTGTAGACTGTATGTGCATGGGACTGGAGTTTATCCAGACAAAATAGTAACATTCCCACTGTGTCAGTTGGGGGGGTGTGAGAGAGAGAGAGAGAGAGAGAGAGAGAGAGAGAGAGAGAGAGAGAGCGAGCGAGAACACTATGACTTACACCTTTCAACAAAGAAAACACTCAAATACATGATACTGATGGTTCCAGACTCCCGAGCCATGTGGCCCATAGGTCAGGAGTATATCTCCTGATGTACTGTATAGTACACCCCCTGGTCACAGGACACTTACCCCAATCCAGCCCTTGATACAGAGTGCGTAGGTGTGTACGTACTGTATGCGTGCATGCGTGTTTCTGAGGTGTGTCTAATTATTGGCAGACATCGTCGCTGTCGTGTGGAAACCTTGTATGTCCAAAACCATTCTTTTTGTGTTTATCATATTAAAAAATGATTTAAAATAGTGAAAATATTCAATTTACAATCACACAATGCCTCACAATGCTATTTTCAATAGTTTTGTGCAACAGTCTTGTATGATGAAGCACGGCTTTACGAAAAAACGTATACATTTGAACCTTGGAGATACAAGGTTTCTGCCCGACAGTGACGATATATTTTGGTGCCTGGTGTTCTCACTGGTCCTTGAAAGAGCTCTCTCCACTCAGTCAAAACCTCTAATGAGACCTCTGGGGGTTCAACAGAGATTTGATATGAAAGAGGAAGGGTTTTGTCTGTCTTTGTTGTTCTTCAGAACTACTAGTCTAGTCTTGAAACTCTGGATAGAAATGTACAAATGAGACACATTTTCCACATTTCAAATATTTCTACTCTTTCTCTCTCTTATTCTATAATAAACAACAGCTAACTGTTCGTTTCATAATCGTATTATCCTCTAACCTTCTAGTTAGATGCTTGGATAATTAGATGAAGCAGAAATGACAGCAGAAATGATAGCAGTGGAAATGTGCTGGCAAGAAAAATGCTTAATAAGCACAGCAGCGATTTTATAGACCAGAAAAGTCATTAACTGTTGCCCAGAGCTGTTAATATTCCTGTGTACATCCAACACTGCCTTTGATTGTTCAAGGCGATAAAATGGCTTATCAATGAAATCATATCTCACAAACAAATGCAGTGCAAGGCTCTCATGTTTTGTCCTCTGCTTATAATGTTTCCGTATTTAGGGATAAGGAAACGTGCATTTCGCAACAATGGCACAGTTGTAGAATATATGGGGTAGGGTTAATATCCAGATTTACAGAATGCAGTAAAGTATACATATATGGTGGTGGGAATGACAGAAACAGATTAGCAATTTGACTCCAGCTGCTGACTAGAGACATTTCTGAGACCATGGCTCTCTATGGGCCCCTGACCCTGCAAATGAGCTTTAGCAATTAACATAGCAGTTAAGTGTGCTCCTTCCATGCTGCATATTGACATTTTTCCCAAGAAATTGAGAACTAAGGAAATGGAGGCAGGTGATCAATAAAGAACCAGGCAATAAGCTTTTCACTCGTTTGAGAAGCTATTGCTCAAGTAATTTACTTGCCTGCATGGTCCTCATTCTGAAATAGTATTTTGCTTTTCATTATTATTGAGTTTGAAATGGACATCCCAGGAGTAGTTGTATTTTTCAGTGATGACTAATTGGAGAGCACAGTTCAAATTGAACCTCACAATGAAACAGTAAGAGAGTCTTACTGTCAACGTGTGAGGTCTCTTTGACATACAATTTGTGGGCATACCCATGACCCTGTAATGAGTCAGGGTGACGTGATTAGCGCTCATCATGTTGTTCCTACCATGAACTAGACTACTTTTCCTACTTACTTTTCCACAATAGCATTACTCTATAGGAGTGTTATTAGGATTATGTTATTATTTATGTTAAGACTCCTTTAAAAGCAATATGAAAAAAGATAAGACATTTGGATGTCATTGTCAAACGTGTTGTGGACTTTTGTAATCATTAGTTGGACGCCTACAGTAAACACTAAGTAAACAATGGCAATAATAATAATTATAATAATAATATGTATTTATTTATACAGTTACTGTACAAACCTTTTGTAACAGTACTATTGTTACAAAATGTTGTAAATTGAAATAATTGAAACAAACGGTAAAGAGGGGGGAAAAGTAAACAGACACCTAAATAAATTATAAGTGAAAATCTGGGGTAAATACCAGTAATAAAATCATAATAAAACAGATCTGAAAGCATCACATAGATGATAGGCAGAAGGTCTCTGTACACTGTTGGCTATTAAAGTGTCAGTGTGACTGTCCCTGGAGGGTTTTAGTTATAGGAATAATAATATCTCTAAAGTGCTATATTTTATATAGCACTTTACTTCAGTAAGTACTCATCAAAGTCACTTAAAGGAGTAGTTCACCCCCAAAATGACTTTTTTTTCTATTGATTACTCACACCATGGAGACTTGAGTTCAATAATATTCCGCGCATAATGTAGTAATGCGCGGAAGCGGGGATTGAACCCGGGATTCCCACTCGCCAGTCCAACGCACAACCAGTCGTGCTAATAGGGCTTAGCCCAATTAGCAGGGCTGTTGTCGCTGGTTCATGGCTGGTACTAACTGTAGGGTTTGGGAACGATTCTGGCCTTTGGACAGTAGCTGTGCACTATAGTGGTTCCCAAACTTTTTAGCTCGAGACCCAAAAGAGAAATTAGACCCAAACTAGTGAAAACAAGCTCCAAGCTCACAGCGCTTCGCGCCACGTTGTGAGCTTGTAGATCGGCTCTTTTCACTACTTCTTAAAAATGTGTTTTTCTAATTTCTGATTTATTCACGAAATCACTTAAAAAAAAGGGTTTTTAGCTTTTTTTGGGAATAGTTTTGGAAAATGTTTTTACAAAAATGTAGAAAATAAAAAATAAAGGGACCCATAAATGGGTCTCGAGTCTCTCGACCCAGTGTTTGGGAACCGGAGCACTACATACAGTATACTGTACTCTACAGGTGTTGTTGAGAGAGGGAGGGATAGAGGGAGGGAGGGGCCAACTTTGAATGTTGCCGTGTTTACAAACCACAAGAAACAGAACCTACTCGCTGGTGGAATAAGGCAATAGCATGAAGTTTGTATCAAAGTCTCCACTGACTTTGTCTACCACAAGCATAATAATCAGAAACAATAGCATAAGATACATGTTCAAGTTGCTGTATTCTATTTCAAGTTGCAAGTTCACTCCCCCTCAATCCCTGGGGAAACAGCATATTTTTTACCAAAGAATCAGAGGCGTTTTCATTAGTCGCTGTCTGAATGAAGATTATGAAGATTGTTTCAGTTTTGACAAATAAGTTGGGAATCTCTCCCTGCCTCTCATCTATCCTGTACCACAGGAGGTCTACTCCATCACTGGAGGAAAACAATTTCATCCACTGGCTCCACCTCATTCTCCATTCGACTGTAGAGAGAGTGTGAGGAGGGGGAAACTAGCTCCATATTCCCCTCTGCAACCTGCAAGTCAACAGACTAAACAGCTGAGAAGAAGGAGTTGGGTTCTGGGCAGCTACAGCACATAAAGAAACCCAGACGAAATCTGCAAGTATTGTCTGTCGGTGAGCTGTACATGGTGGACTGAAAGATCTGAGCAACAGGGGCAGGTCTCCGGCTTTTCAAAGTACGTGATTGCCTTTGGAACTGAAGCAGTCGCTTACATCTGCAATTTCCTCATCCATTTATCCATTGATGGAGGACTGCCGCTAGTTACGCTTGATGATTTTTGTTAAATGGAGTGATTCAGGGCTTCTTTTTTTTTCTTCTCTCTCCTATAGGAATCATTATGTAAATCAGTTTTACATCCCCGAAGGAGTGAAAATCCTTTGTTATGATCTTCACGGCAGTTTACCAAGCCTGAGCAGAGGGATAGCGGCGCATCTGGCACATTTACTCGCTGTTGCATTGGATTATGTACTGTTGAATGATCCTGAAAACATGATTCCTGTGTGTAAAATAAACAAGACAAAGGTTGACACCTGAGGAGACTGTATTGGGTAAGAAGCACCTGCCTGGGGATAAGTAATAATGGTTACAGCAGGTCCTATATCAGAATCAATCACCCTCGGGTCATGCCAGTCAAATGGTGCCCAGGAGACCCCTGTCCAGAGGGCAGAGACCCGCACAGCCCAGCCATCATGGAAAGAGATCACAGTCGCTTTCATGAGAAAGACCAAGATCCACGGCCTGAAGTTTGTGTTTTCTCCGGACAAGTCGAGACCCCAGAGGGTCCTCTGGATTCTGGCCTTCTTTGTATGTGTTGGGCTACTGGTCACCTGGTCCTTGAACCGCATTCTCTACCTTATGTCCTACCCGGCTGTGACCAAGATCTACATGGTCTGGGCTCAGAACATGTCATTCCCAGCTGTTACTTTATGCAACAAAAACCTGTTCCGCATTTCGACTCTCACCAAGGCCGACCTTTACTACAGCGGCTATTGGATGGACCTGATGTATCCTAACCACACAGTGATGGAGCAGAGCCTGGCTATCCTAAAGGACAGCCACAAACAGGGTCTGCTGAATCTCCTGGACTTCAACGGCTACTCTCCGCCCCCTGGTGACAGCGTAAACACCACCGAGATGATTGGCAGACTAGGCCACCAACTGGAGGACATGCTGTTGGAATGCAAGTTCCGTGGGGAAAACTGCACCTACAAGAACTTCAGCACAGTATGTAAAGAGAGAGAGAGAGAGTCTGTGAGGAGATGATGGAAATGTTATGTTGTTTACAAGGCAGGTTAACAATGTAAGGCTTTGAATGATCCTCTCTGTAACAGGCATTAATAGGCTGTAAAAGGTTTACAGAATTGTACGCTGCACAGTTTTAATTTAACTCAGAGAGTGTAAAAATTGATCTCATGACCACATGACTTGTTTTATGTGCAATACTATTGTACATTTTGATTGTTTAACAAGGCATTCAAAACAACAAATAATGTTCACTCATGTGATGTTTTGCACATGAGCACATTAGGAGGTGGCTTTTCTCTTTCATCTTTTTTGTCTCTATCCTTTAACATCCAAAGCACCTAGTTCTTTTTGTCTCCGTGATAACAACTCCAGAGACGATAGATGAGGACATTAATAATTCAGACGTCGTAGATCACTGCAAATTAAAATTTCAGCATCCCTAATTAAACATCTAGAGGCTCTTATAGACTGTATACTTCACTTCCATTTATGTTCACTCTCCCGAAACGTGAATGGCTTTTCTGTTTAGGTACATTCATCTGTTAATCAACATAATTATTTCCCCTCACAATGCAATATCGCATTATGATGCATAGTACATATACAGCACAGGTTATAGAAAAAACATCGAAATAGTATAGCTTCATACCATTTCCAGTAAAAAGGAGATTGAAAATATTTCTATCCTAACGAGGAATGTGAAACAATATTGTGACATCCTGTCACAAGCAGATTTGAAAACATTGATTCTATGGCATAATTCAAAACAATGCACCGTGCAGCTTTCCGAGAGAGAGAGTGCATTAAACTTGCATATTTTCTGTGCTCAAATTGAAATCTTTGAAGGTGCTGTCATGAGCCAGTTGCTTGAAGGGTCTCATTACGGGTGGCAGGAGAGAGGAGCTGACACTCCGTCATGTCTGTCTGTCTGTGCTGCATGGGGGTCTGTCTGACTCTGGATATGGAACACTGCATCTGATCTTTAGAGAGCAGCCTTTCCACACTGTCTGACTCTGAACCATCTGCCGCCTTGTCCAAACTACCACCAAATAAGATATTGGAAAAAAGATGTATGTGGATGTATTCATGGTGTATTGCAGGGGTCTTCAACGTTTTCAGGCAAAGGACCCCTTAGTTGAGAGAGAGATGAAGCAGGGACCCCCACAACCTTTTCAGAGATTCCACATTGTTTCATCGTTTGACAGCACTCATCAGTGTATTTTGGATTCATGTACATTTGTGTTTTCAGATATTTAACCACTTGAACCGTCAATACTTAAAAAATGTACCTTTCACTCTGTACTTAGTCTGCTCTTTTCCCCTCTACACCAAAGCTCTTTGCCGAAAATAGCCGATCTACAAGCTCACAACGCCTCGCGCTGCGAGGCGTTGTGAGCTTATAGATCGGCTATTTTTGGCTAAAGTTCTCTGAATATGGACACTACAGGGTGGTTAATATAAAAAAGGAGAAAAAAAAAAGGTTTCACACAAAGATTTGGAGGACCCCCTGTAGTAACTCTGAGGACCCCCTAGGGGTCCCGGAAACACTGTTGAAGACCCCTGGTGTATTGACTCAGTGTGTGTTGAACCTATACAACTGTGTCTTGTACACAATCAGCATTACAGTATCTGCACTGTTGTCATGCAGACTGGTGACGTCGTTAGTAATCTCTATTATTCTCTTCAGATAATCATAGTTCTCTGCCTACTTATATGTCTGGGGACATCTAAATTCACTGAATGGGTTAAGTGGGTAGACACAATTATGAAATCTAAAAAATGACTGCATTGCAGAACCAATGCAAAGACTTTAGGGTGGTCATTCATATTGGGACCATATTAGTATTGGTTTTCAAAGCAGTGGGCATAGGTTTGTCTGTGGTGGTTTTTGCTGCCGTTCTAGCCAACGCGGTATACATGGAATTTAGATATACCCTGACTTAACAGAGCGCTCTAATCATCTGGATACGTGAGACTATGTTGTTATGCTTAGTATTGAGATTGAGATTTTTGCAAGTCGACTCGACTCAGTAAAAAGTTGAGTTGAAGTCGACTTTATCGTTTGATGACATCATCACATTGACGGGGGACAAAACATAAAAATGACTTACCCCTGGACTTCATAGAATAGCCTGAAGCGATCCTTTCTCCCTTAATAAGGCTTTTGATTATAGATTCCACTGCAACCAGCATCACTGAATAATAATAATCCTGATTCCTATTTAATGTTGGATCCAACAGGATAAAGTTCGTGCAAAGGATTTTCTTCTTTTTTCTTTTCATTTTTTTTCAACTTTCGACTTTCCCTGGTGGGAGTCGACTTGTGTAATAAAGTCGACTTTTTGGTTAATGCCCCGCACGCACGCACGCACGCACGCTTGCGCGTTTGCAAATTTTAATTGTTACCAATGCAGTGTTCTGGTGAAATGCTGCTTACTATTTGCCCAGCATATTGGGATTTATCTCAAATTGACTTCAAGGCTTCAAAGAGCTTAACTTAATTTCTCTCATAGCCTTTCCAAACTTGTTGCCTGAGTTTGAGCTTAAAACATTGACTGTTCTAATCAGATGATACACTGTGAGAAACATCCAAGATTATAGTTTGTTTCTGCTTTGGCAACAATGATGGAACATATTCCGGTCCAGAAGATCCATCCAATTAAAAAAGGCAAGAAGCATCAATATGTAACCTGTGAGAACTGAACCAAGAAGCATAAATAACTCCAGAGAGATGCATTAGAAAACCAGGTGAACATTTGTGGCTGGAAAATCGTAGAGTAGCTATTGGACATCCATACTTAAATACCGCTGAGCTTTATTAACATAGACACCGTATGCTAATTTAATTTGTTTGTTCTAGGTCTGGTTCTCATAAAGAAAACTAAAGTGTACATACTGTACAGTACACTCCAAAGTTTCTCAGGGGAATTTCTGACTGGAATAGGGTAAAGATTGTTAGTTGTGGCCAAGGAAAAGGTCATTCATTTGATGGGATCAGCATTATGTATTAAGTTTGTGTGCTGTTTCCAATATAGTAAATAGTCACAAGACTACAGTAATTACCTCTCCAGTACTGTACTGACTGTCAAGCAATACATCATGTGGCTGTACATAAGTTCTTTATCGAAAATTACACTTCACAAATTTATTTTCACAACATGGTTCTGCAAGAGGTTATTAGCCATCTATGAGAGCGTCTGTGAGTGTGTCTGTGTGCCCAAAGCTAATGTCAAACTTCAAATCACAAAGGTCACAGCGCGTCGCTTCGCGCTGCATTGTGAGCTTGTAGATTGTCTATTTTCACTAGTTCTTAATTATTCTTTTTCCCCCTATTTCTTAAATGTGTGTTTTAAAATGTCTAAAAGTATTTGAAAAATATTTAAGAAATACATCTTTTGATAGATAGATTTTTTTAATGTAGGAAAAGAAAATGGGAATTTTACTCGAGTATAAAAATTGGTCTCTGACCCACAAATGGGTCCCGACCCACTGTTTGTGAAACAGCATCATAATAGACTACTGACTGTGACAGGCTAGCCACATGAAGTCCAAAATCTACACTGAAGCCATCTGAAATGAATCCCGAGATCTCTGAGTTTTCTTTTAAATTAAATGGTAAATGGTGCATACTGCATTTATATAGCGCTTTTATCCAAGGCGCTTTACATAGATTGTGCATTACATTCACTCATTCACACACACATTCATACACCGATGGCGCTGGAAACCATGCAAGGCACCAACCTGCTCACCGGGAGCAACTTGGGGTTCAGAGTCTTGCTCAAGGACTCTTCGACATTAACTCAGGGGAAGCCCGGATTCGAACTGGAAACCCCCTGACAGTTTCTCTACCCCTGAGCTAATTCCCCCCACACATCACAATGTCTTTTTCTGTGTTCTTTTGCAGATTTACACTCGCTATGGAAAATGCTACACCTTCAACTCGGGACTGGATGGCAACCCACTGCTGACCACGTTAAAGGGTGGCACAGGGAATGGCTTGGAGATCATGATGGACATCCAGCAGGACGAGTACCTGCCAGTGTGGGGAGAGACAGGTCGGTGTGAATTATTTTATACTTTAGCTATTGAAAAATAGCAGATCTACAAGCTCACAGCGCGGCACCGAGTGCCGCACTGCGAGCTTGTAGATCTACTATTTTTGAAAAATCAGGAACATCTGAATGTTTTTGACCCTAGTCTACAAGTGTCTTCTAAATGCTTCTAAGGTTTTTGAAAAATGCATGTTTTTATGTCTGTGGTTCTCAAACATTTTCATGTCAAGGACCCCCATCTCGAAATATTCTGTATCAGGGACCCCCAGAAGCGAATATTTGAGTTACAAATGCAAAACAATTCACAATTTTTCAGCGTGGCACCTGGTGCAGCGCTGTGAGTTGACCAAATACCTCTAAATTGATATTAAGAGTACAATACCTTATTTCTTTTAGGATTTGTTTTTGGGCTTTCATGCCTTTATTGATAGGACAGTAGACTGACAGGAAATGGGAAGAGAGATGGGGAGTGACAGGCAGCAAAGGTCGTCGGGAACGGGACTCAAACCCGCGACGCCCTGTCAGGCATCAGAGCCTATGTGGTATGCGCCTGGAACGTTAGGTCAGCGGGGGCCCAGATAATACCTTATTTTGACATATGAAATGTTTTAAACATTTTCAAAAATGGTGAATAATAATA
Organism: Nannobrachium achirus; assembly: GCF_963921795.1. NCBI lineage: Eukaryota > Metazoa > Chordata > Actinopteri > Myctophiformes > Myctophidae > Nannobrachium > Nannobrachium achirus. The sequence continues at coordinate 36,616,134 of NC_137814.1, forward strand.
AGCAGATCTACAAGCTCAGATCTTGTAGTATTACAGTATGTCAGTAGGCCTATCATATCAGTATTCTGGTCAGTATCATGTCCAGTATGTTAGTATCATTGTAGATTGGCTATTTTTGACAAGAAACTAAACACACATCTGAAACTTTTTGAAATTTTTCATAGTCTAAAACCAGTAAGATGCCTAAGGGCGATGTACAGTATGGAGATCCCTGATGCCCATATATGGAGATCCATGTATATGGAGATATGGGCATATTGGTTAGACTGGCATGTATGTATATTGCCATTCACAGATATGGGAGTCATCCTGGTGATGTCAGAATGAGTCAGCCATAGCCATATATGGAGATCCGGGTGATGTAGAGTTGATGATGTCAGTGTTGTTCAGCTCCATATACAGTATGGAGGTCCATGACATCAGGGATCTCCATATATGGGCATGTCAGCCTCCATATATGGGCAGGATGACTTTCGGTCGCAATAAGGTTTAAAATCAGTAAAAAACAACACTTATTACGTCATATCATAATATTAGGATATGCAAAATCCCAGACGATATCTAGTCTCATCACAATATCCATATAATATCTAAATATTGCCCTGCGATAATGCCTTAATTTATTCTTTACGAGTGTTCCATGTCGCAAGTATCACAATGCATCACGTTGGATGCACTGATCAGCTATTTAGAACAGCTATTTTAACACAGGACACCTTCGTAAGACAAAGTATAGAGCAGGTTTTATTCCCATGCCCCGAGTATCTATATCTGTTGACCATAATTCATACCCTGTTGGCGGGTGGGGTCAATTGTGAGAAATGCCAACATCATTTTAGGATTGTCTGAATAGCTTTTCTTAGCCAAGAGCAGCATCGGTGTTGATGTACTGTCCTGTAGTGCATGCTTAGAGCCATAACAGATCTCCTGGGCCTTTTCCAGACTTGAGGTAGATCTCATCCTTCACTGTAATGTTGTACGTCAGCAGAAAAGTGTTGACTTGATACGGCAAGGCTAGCGGTAATGTTTTATTGGTGATTGCAATGTTGATGTACCCCCCACTTACAGTACAGCATTAATATAGTTATACTGTCCATCTTTGTGTGTAATAACACTTATGAATCTATTTAATGTAGGCTCCAAGACTCTTAATATTCAGTACATATTATACTGTGGAGGTACTGTCCGTGTGCTTTACCCTTATGCAACCTTGGGGTGGAAAGTGACTAATTACAGGTGCTCTTATTACTGTAATTGTGTAGCTTTTTCATGTACTTTCATGTAGCTTTGAACTTCTTTAAATCTTTCTTATAAAGACTATTATATTGGGCCTCTAATGGTGACCATAGCATTGTTGTTAGCAGAAACCTTGTATGTCCTAAACGGCTACTTTTCAGGTAATGGAAAAATTAAAAACTGTGTTCCAATGCATAAAATTAGTTATGGTAATTATTGTTGTCAATACTTTTCATTGGTTAAATATTTATAAAACCCAGAGACAAACGTAACCGCTTTCAAACTGGCGTCCCTATTTTGGGAATGTTATTATACTGTAGATGAAATCTTTTAAAATATGAATAGGTGATTTAGATCAGCTATATTTGCTACTTTTGCACAACACTGTCACGGAAGTATAAAATAGGGCATTCATTTGTGAAAAAGAAATGGAGATACAAGGGTTGTGCGCACTGTGCAGCAGCGATTATGCGTAATTCATACTACTCAGAGTAATTGAGTAGTTTTAAGTACCGTATTTTCCGGACTATAAGGAGCACTTAAAAGCCTTTAATTTTCTCAAAAAACTACAGTGCGCCTTATAGTCCAGTGCGCCTTATATATGGATCATTCATTGACATTGACATTCCCTTTAGCACAGCTCCATCTGTTGGATGCATAACGCAACGGTAGCGTCTATTATGTGCGCCTTATAGTCAGGTGCGCCTTATATATGAAAACAGTTTGAAAATAGACCATTCATTGACAGTGCGCCTTATAGTCAGGTGCGCCTTATAGTCCAGAAAATACTGTAATTAAATGTAATTCTACTTGAGTAATATTGAAGTAAGACTAACCCTAACTCTAGTCTATATGCTGCTCTTCTACTCAAGTATTCTAATACATTTTCCACTCCTGACACTAGCCTGGTCTCAACAGTGCTGACCCCAGGGGCACCTGGGTAGTGCACAGTTGCACACCACTACAGATCCTCTGCGGTGCCTCTGGCTCGGCACTCCAATGAACACAATTGGCCGTGTTCGAGGGTGTGAAGGCAGGGAGGCCAGCTCTATCACTGCACTAATGACTCTTGCAGGTTGGTTCAGCACGGGCTGGGACTGGGGAAGATGGCGTGTTCCTCCACACGATTACGTCCTCCCCGGTGAAACTCGTCACTGCGCAGTGAAAAGAAGCGACTGGATGTGTTATCAGAGCGGACAAGTGTTCACGTACACCCTCCCACAAGACCAACTATAGATAGGGGTTAGCAGTGATGACTACTAGGCTACTATGTGTGTGGGGAAAATGCAGGAATTGGCATAATGGATAATTGGGGAGAAAAGGAAGAAGAGGGGAAAAGAATGCAGAGCTGACCCTGGAATGGAAGAAGGGCAGAACTGACCCTGGAATGGATAGAGAGAAAAAGGGGGTTCCTTTAAGTGACAATGTCTGGTTCTTTTGTATCCACATTTCTGGTTTACTGTATCCACAATGTCTGGCCTACTGTATCCACAGATGAGACATCATATGAAGCAGGCATCAAGGTTCAGATACACAGCCAAGACGAGCCGCCCTTCATTGATCAACTGGGATTTGGTGTGGCCCCTGGTTTTCAAACTTTTGTGTCATGTCAGCAGCAACTGGTACCTAATGTTTAGCCTCTCACTCCGACGCCTCCTCCCTTCAACTTCAACCTTTCACCCTGCATCATCCTGTGTTTTTACCCCTCCAAACCCCATTGCGTATTTGTCTCATATCCTGGAGCAAAATCTGTTCTGTTGAAATTTACTGTGCATGAAATGTGAAATCAAGTTGTTAGATGTTAGCGGAATCATCCAATGATTCCGGGTGCATAGCATCAAACAACAGTTTGGCTAGACAGGATGCATAAATATCTGACAGTTTGTTTTTCACATTTTTGAGCCATCACTACTTTTAGCTTTGGTAATGTGGTGAAAATTGTCTGCAGTGGTGCATAGCAACAGGCAGAGTTATACCTTTAGGGACATTTAACAGAAGTCACACAGCAAGTGAATTCTAAGTGAAAAGATAAACCCTATAATTTGGTTTGGGCAAAACATTAGAGGCACTATAATTTTAACTGTTAGAAATCAAATCATTAATGTCCAATAAGGCACGTGAATTATTTTCTTCACAGCGGTATAGCTAAAATGATCTTCTGGTAGCAGTATTTACCCTACATTACACATCAAAGCTTTCCCCCCCAATATAAAACTGCAGACTATTGATGACTGAGCAAATTTTGTTGCCCAGGACTTAACTCCCACTGCGGAAAGTGTTTAAAAAATAATCAGTTAAAGGATCCTCTCACTGTGAATAATATATGTAGTACCATGTGATGAACTGCAGGATCCACAACCATTATTTAAAAACCAAACCAACTCCCTTGGTTTATTATGGAATAATACATTTATATAATAAATAAGGTTTATTACGGAATAATAAACTACTGATTGCTATAAAGGAAGGCAAAAGGTTTCTATTTACTACCATATAGTAAGAAGGAAATGATTAGACCTCTTAGATGAGGTCGTTGTTTAATTGTAATCACCGGAGGGGGAAGAAGAAGGAATAAATACTGCAGGCTTTAATTATTATTATTAATGTGTTGTGTGCAGGCCTGTAACACTGATTCCTCATCTAGTTTGGACACTAACCTGATTGCATATTCTTCAAACCATAGGGCCTGTGCATCTATTTATAATACATGGTAGCAGTGACGTTTTAGTATCGTAGACTACACATAATGTTATACAGATATATGGCATAATTATGCCATAGGTCTGTTTATTATTTATGTTTATGTGAATGAAATTAATGAAAATGCATTGCATTATAACAATGACCAAAATAAAACTACTACTACTACTAAACTACTACTACTACTACTAGCTTAAGGGAAACCAAAGACAGGCTGATATCTCATTGAGTCTCATTTTAATCACTAGGATACATTCTTGCAGTGAGTTTTCACCTTTCAGATATTGCTGCAGTCAGTGTGTTGCCAGGCTACACGCTCCTCATTAGCATTTCCACTTGTACACAGTATCTGATGTAATAATCGTTCATACCTTGGTAGTTCAAATGAATTATTTACCAAAAGAAACGACAGTCTGAACTTGAACTGGTAAAAAAAAAGAAAAGAAAAGATTTTGCTCCCAAATAGAACGATCTTGGAACACTGACATTTTTCATTTTTGATTCAACAGACTAACATGGGGTGATGGAGGCAGAGCTTATAAATCAACATATTGGACACCACAAATCACACAATGTTTCCGTTTTGTAAACTTGAACATTGTGAAAACTGTTAGCCTAGTTCAGCTATTTTGAATTCATGTGATGTAGGTCTATTAATCGTTATAATTAAGTTACTTTTGATAGGGAGCAAGCCATTGATAGTTCTCTGTAATCCTGACATGAGGACCCACGAATGTGACAGTGATGACAATGTGTTTACAACCTGAAGGTTTAATGAATCAATTTGGCTGTAATTTGAGTCTAAAGGTAATAAACCCTTTTGCAAATCCCGCCCCATTCTGCCCTGTTACTATGATGGGACATTAACCCTGGGCAGATTGTTTTTATAGTGGAAGTGGATGGGATTTTTTTCCCCCTTCATAGCCTCATTACAGCTATATAAAGTACCAAGGAAAAACACCTAGGTGATATTAATAAAAAGGGAAGACAAAGGTACAGTAGTTACATTGCAAAACAGGGGGTTTACCCGAAAATATATGTTTTAATTTGTTTAATCCCAGTGGGACAGAATCCTCTTTGCAGATTCTTTTATAGTGGTAGTGGATGCGATTTTTTTTCCCTTCATAGCCTCATTACAGCTATATAAAGTACCACAAAAAACACATCTACGTGATATTAATAAAAAGGGAAGAAAAAGGTACAGTAATTACATAGCAAAACAGTAGTTTTCCCCCGAAAAATAACTGTTTTAATTAGTTTAATCCTCTGGATCAGAGATAGAAAGAGAAGCGCATTGCATCTTGGGTACTAGGAAGAGGACAGAGAGAATGTTTCTCCTCACATAATAGGCTGGCTTTTCGTAATTCTGCCCATTTAAATTATATGTACCCAATCGTGACTCTTAGACCATTGATAAGGTACATGTGAACTAGTTTGTTGAAGCTTATTCGTTATGATGAGCGAGATCGCTTGACGCTTGCCGTCGCTATCACCGTACCGGCCGATCTCCGTGTCGCGCACTGCGGACAGTTGTTGAAAGCCTGAAGCAACATTCTCCACTGCACAAACTCCACCCCCGATAGCAAAAAGTGAATGTTTTTTTCTGGTTGGCCAGTCAGGGAGTCTCAGGGACCAATCAGAAGGCTGACAAACGGTCTATTGTTGTCCACTTACTGTAAGTAAATAGCGATATGTTGTGAGCTTATAGATCAGCTATCTTTGCTATTTTTGAAAATAGTGAAAACGTATGAAATTCTTCAAAACATTTTGTTTTACAATTTCTGAAATGTTCAATCTATATAAAGACATGCTCATAATAGGGATGGGTTGAAGTGGTTAACCACTTGAACCCCAGCATCCGTATTCTGGGTGTAGCCTTTGCAGAAAAGAAGATCTACAAGCTCACAACACATTGCAACGCAATGCTTTGTGATCCTGTAGATGTGCTATTTTCAGAGTAGATATTTAGTGAGTCCCCAGAGGGACTTGGTCAACCAAGTAAAGGGTTAAAGTGTTTAATGAGGCAATCTCAAATCTTATATTACATTTTAGAACTGCAGCCAGCGGTATTTGTCACCAACAGACCAAATGCAGCACTCCAATTGGCTAGGACTGATCACGTGCCACACGGAGTTCCAAACCGGAAGTGCGTCCGGCGGTCAAATATGTCCGACCGGAAACGTGCGCTGCGGCACAATAGTTCCGCCCCATTTTTTTTTTTTTTTTTTTTTTTAATTTTTTTTTTAATTTTTTTTATTTATTTATTTTTTTTTTTTACTAGATGTGAGCGGGCCGAAGGCCCGCGAACCTCTATGTAATACATTTATCAATTTTCTATGCTTGAAATGATACTGAAAACACCACTGGATCATTTGTCTTATGAGTTGATGACCTGTCATTCCTACAGAGATGCTCAGAGGGATTAAATGTTCTTATGGACAGTTGTGGCCTGCAGGGATGACAGCAGGACCACGCAAACTCTGGACTAGAACTACCGTATGCCTTGGTTTGGAACATCGTTATAATAGAATTCTACTCGAGCTCGAGTGGACGTGGTTGGGCCATGGCTGAACGACATTAAATCAATAAGCCTTTTGCTCAAGTTTGCATGAGTTGTCAAATCCCGGCTGCCACTGGGATTTCTAGTTGTTGTTGGCCTCTGTTTGGAAGACAACAGGTGGGTTGGTTGCTTAAAGGGTTTGACAGATGTCTCCCTTGCACAGCTTGTTGCTACTCTGCAGCCTGGGTTATACTTCGTTGTGTGACGGTGTATACGCTGATCATGGTAATGATCCCTCATGTTCCCTCATCCTCCGCCTAGATGAGATGTCCTATGAGGCCGGGATAAAGGTACAACTTCACACTCAGGCAGAGCCTCCGTTCCTCCATGAGCTGGGCTTCGGGGTCTCCCCCGGTTTCCAAACGTTCGTTTCCACCCAAGTGCAGAGGGTACCGTATGTCTGTCCCGAGTTTGCTGCCTGCATGCCCCAAGACACATTGTTAAATAGCCACTCACATACACCCTCCCTCCAATCCCACGTTTCCATCTGTGGTCCCCTAGGAATGGATCCATCTGTCCATTAGGCTTATACTTTAAGCCTGACACACAAACACATACGGGTATTTGGAAGTGTGGCCGAGTCAGCCATTGGTTTGGAGGTGCAAACAACACAGGTATTAGCATTGAGTTAGATAGTTTAAAGTGATGTATTTTTCGGTCCTAGCGCAAAACTATGTTTTGTTCAAAAGTTAAAGCTCTATATTCTGATTGTAATCATTGCTACAGAGAGTTTGCTTAGCAACTGGTCTGCCTGTCTCTCCAGTGCTTTAATAATCAGAAAATACATTTCCAGGTCGGTCACCAATCATCCATTCAGGAGAGAGAATCCATTTTTCAGCTTAAATTTTATAGTGTTCCAATTTTGTCTGCATGTTTTTTTTTGTTTTGTTTCATCACTTCCAATTTCACTTGTTTATCTGTATCCCGCTCATCCTGGGGAAACGGTATCAGCATCCTGTATGGGTTATCTCTCCCCCATGCTCCCCACCTGAACATGTATTTTCTGCTTACTAAAGAGCTAGGTGTAGTGAAGCACCTGTTACTGACCAAAAACACTATAGCAATGATTACCATTGGAATATAGAGATATTTAACACAAATCAACAAACAAGATATGACCATACATCCCTTTAAGTATCATAGCGCAGGGACCTGCAACATGAAAAATGAAGATGAGACATGCAAGTATTCATTTTTCAAGCAAAAAAGTCCATTCAAGAAAAACCTTTGTTTGCACCTCTAATACACTTGTGACGCCGATTCATTTGCCATATTCACACGTACAGTGCTAGGGTGTGACATCACTTTAGCTAAGATAATACAGTACTTAGTTGCATGGCACGCAACCAAGTATAACTCATTATGCATTATACTTTGATACTTTGCCGTATGACCATGTCGCTCACTGCACACTGGGGTGTCGCAACAAATTCTGGGACCTGGGTACTTTTAACTATTGAAAAATAGCAGATATACAAGCTCACAAGCTTGTAGATCTGCTATTTTTTAAAGATCGTGAAAATGTGTCCTTTAATATTTCAAATCCTTCTAAGGTTTTTTGAAAAAACTGTTTCTATGTCAGTGGTGCTCAAACTTTTTCATTTGAAGGATCCCCAAAATGTATTTGGCTACGGACCCCCATCTCAAAATATTTAGTTCCAGGGACCCCCCAGTAGCAAAATTTGAGTTACAAAATGTTCTCTTAAAAAATACATATATTCAAAGATTTGCTCACATTTTTCACAACTTTTCAAAAACAGCCAATCTACAAGCTCGCAGCGCGGCACCGAGCTTGTATGTCTGCTATTTTTCAATAGCTAAAGTATAAAATAATTAAGGCCCCTCCACCTTGGGCCCTAGTAACCCAGTCCCACTTTCCCCCTCCTTGTGACGCCCCTGATGTCGCTCACTGCACATAATGGTTTCTATCAGGTGAACGACGCGGCCATAAGACAAAGTATAAAGTATTGCATTGTTACATGTTACTGAAGCAAAACAGATATCCCTTCCTAGTCATCATTGTCCTTTATGTGTTAAAGTGATCCTGGAACACATTCCATTCCAGCTAACACATCCTAGACCTGTGGCATCGGTGCTGTTGTATGGCTTCAGGCTTTCAGTAACATGCAGTTCTCTGAACATGTTTTTGTTTGTTTTGCAATTAACCTTTAAGTGCTGTGAAGACAATCTGCTGTACTTTTGGTTAATGTCGTCTAGTGGGACAAGGCAATGTTATATTAACATGTATTGCCCATTTAAGGATGAGGCTCGAACCTGCCATCGGCATGAGGCATGGAATTTAATCTCCTATGTGACTGGTTATGAAAGTTTATGGGCAGCTACTGTAGGAGTTCAAAAAGGCTTAATCAAGTTTGGTATTATAGTGCACTGCTTCAGTGACTTACATTCTATCTCTGTCACTTGATATTGAGTAAATGTCCATTAGTTTATTAGAGCTGGCGAGGCCACATTTTGTTGAAGATGACTGAGAAGAATTACAATACAAGAGACCTCAGTGTGGTTCTCAGCACCATTTGTTTGTGATGTCTGCACAGGGCTGTCACTAATTATAGGCTAGCTCCACTAAGAATTGCTGGCTTGTGCTAAATGCTCACAATCCCTGGTGATAGTGGTCTTTATAAATAATAGTTTTTTTGTTTAGTTTTTGTCCTGTCATCTGTTATTTCAAAAGATTGCAGTAACAAAGGTTTCAAGCAGCAACTGAAAGTTTTGGTGGTGGTTAGCAGTACTATACATAAATACCGTTAAATAGAGAAAATGTTCCACTAGTTGCTTCATTTTTAGATTTATCGTATGTTTAGAGTACATTTTATCAGTCTAAAGACATTACATTGTTTCAAACGTACCTGAATTACTGAGTCTGTGTTGGCCAAATGCCATTGCTCAGAAAAACAAGTCATGGATGTAATTTCTCCAGGGATTAATTTGCCTTATTGCCTACACTTTTGAAATGACCTATCTCAAGCAAGTTTAAAAAGTGTGTTTACATACTGTGTTGAAACTAATGAAATCCAATGGCTTCCTCGAAAAGCCACGGAATGCTTTGGCAATAATGTCAAGTATACTGTGAATCATGGCCCTGTAAGTGTAACTCAAGTACTGTGGGTTCATGTCATGAGAAAACGTATTAAGTATATTTTAAGATTCAGTTAGATGACGCTCTTATAATTCCCTGAGGTACTCATGAATGAATTGACCCACACTTCACCTTTTAATGAAACTCTTCCTACCTCTAATGAGACTGAAAATTGAGACAATATCTTCCATTTATTCTGCTGAATTGCTCGGCTTTGGACAATCAGAGTTTTTTATTTATTCATGGAAAACTCTCTGGGACGTGTTGCTAATAGATAATTCTGTCTAAGTAAGCTTAAATACATTTTTATATAAAGTTTTGTAGACAACAACTTTAATATCCATTAATTTTGTGACCGACCTGAAACTTTATTTCACCTTAAATAGGAAAGTATGCTGTGTATAAAATCTGTTAGGAAAAACAATCTTCCATTGTCAGGGATTCGAAACAATTTGTCCAGTGATTGTGGTGTCCTGTCTGAAACTACATACAGCATTTTATAGAATATATTAAGTCTGTCTCCATTTCCCATGGTACTCTGCTTCCTCCCCAGGACTAGAGCTGCATCAGTAATTTTATGCATGATGTTTGCTTGCTGCTATTCGTGAGCCATTTTATTACCTGCAATATTGTGATGTGTATTGTCTGAGTTGAGATTGCAGTAGCACCCGGATGCACATTCTCATTTGATTATGTTTTCAGTATTTTATTGTGGATGACATATATTTGTGTTGGATTCTATCTGCTTTTGGTCGTCCGTTGTGTTGGTTTTTCCGCCGGGCTGGGTTTGAGTGACGTGCGATTGACTGCAATCCCATGAGAGGAAACATGCACTCTTGTTCTCTTTCAGCTTCAGTACCTCCCTCCTCCTTGGGGAGATTGCAAGTCTACTCCCATAGACTCCGAATTCTTCTCCACGTACAGCATCACGGCCTGTCGCATCGACTGTGAGACGCGGTATCTGGTGGAGAACTGCAACTGCAGGATGGTTCATATGCCCGGTACACACGCAGACTACCTTCAGCCAGCATGATTCCTCCTGATTGGATAAAGCAGAGAGAAAACCTGATTGTGTTTTCTGTAGGGCAAGAAGTCGACTAACAAGACATTGTTAGTCGATTAATAGTCATTAGAATTGAGTTGATTTAACCACTTACTGAAACTTAAGCCCTGGGAAGAAGAGCAAAAATAGACGATGCAGATCTACAGCATTATTAGCTGTAGATCTGCTATTTTAGCTATTTTTAATGTTGGGAATTTGGGGGAATCTGTTTGAAAAGGTGTTGAAATTGTTTTCACCTATGCTCAATATATGGATGCAACAATTGGACTGCAACAACAGCCTTTTCAGGTTGGTGAGGTTGAGAACTGAACATTCTAATTTGATTTAACAGTGGTTACTGGATATTGACATATTGTATAGCCTGGTAGAATTAAAGTGTTATATATCTATTTACAAGATATGTGCTCATCATTTAGAAATAAATACATTGAGCATGGAAAAAAAGACCAATCAACTAACAAAACATCTTAGGATGTATCTTTCATTCAATTATTTGACTAAGATGGGACAGCCCTAGTTTTCTGTCATGAGCAAACAATCAGAAAACAAGATGACACCGCTATAATGGATGAAATAAAGAGAGTGCTTTTTGATGTGGCTGGTACTGTATATAATATGATTATGATCTCTTTTGTGTTCTATGGAACAGGGACCTCCACAGTCTGTACACCGGAGCAGTACAAAGAGTGTGCTGACCCAGCATTAGGTGAGGCAACAAACAATACAGCACTCACTGCATTTTGATTAAATGTCACAGATGAACATCACATGTCACTGCAGTACACTCTATGGCAGGGTTCCCCAATAGGCGGCCCGCGGGCTACTGTCTGGCTCCCACCAACCCCGGTAATAATGGTGGTATAAGAGCAGCAACAATATCGTCATTGTCGGGTGGAAAACCCGTATCTCAAAATCTCTGCTTCATCAAACAAGGCTGTCGCACAAAAGTAGTGAAAACAGCAGATCTACAAGCACACAACGCCTCGCACCGCGAGGCGTTGTGTGCTTGTAGATCGGCTGTTTTCACTAGTTTAAGTCATTTTTAAAATGTTAAATGCAAAACGAACGGTTTTGGACATACAAGATTTTCACCCGACACCGACGATATCTGAACTGTCGCTGGAGGAGCAGGAACGCCACCGTCGCCCCCTGCAATGTTGTGGCCCTCGGCTTGGTACCCTAGACATAATTTGGCCCTTGGGGAAAACTAATTGGGGAACCCTGCTCTATGGACTTGGATGCACTGACTTCATTCTTCCTTTATGGAAGTGCTGTAATGCTTATTGTTTGCATACATTTCTGAATTGCAGTCAACCAAGTCAGTTCTGCACACAGTAGTGGCATAACACTAATGAGTCTCATCCTTTTTATAGAACTAAATGCATAAACTTAGGGTAAGCTCATTTATGAGCTGTCTTTGCTTTTGATTCATGTCAAATGAATAATATACTTTAGGGCTGTTTCTTTTTCCTCAATTCCGATTTCAGTCATTATTTGCTTTCATGGAAAGTGAACGATGGCAGCAAATAGTTTTATGTCGAGTGCATGGCCCAGATTTGTAGCTTTCTTTTCTTTCCTTCGTTCGTTCTTTTTCTTCCTATTATACCAGACCGTCTGTGTGCAGCCTTGTGTTTCAGTGGTCACAACATTTCCATGACTTTAATCATCCACAGACTTTTTGGTAGAGAAAGACAACGATTACTGTGTGTGTGAGACCCCGTGCAACATGACTCGCTATGGCAAGGAGCTGTCCATGGTTAGGATCCCCAGTAAGGCCTCTGCCAAATATCTGGCTAAGAAATTCAACAAAACCGAGCAATATATTGGGTAAGTATTTAATGGTAGTAGTAGGGCTGTCACAATTATTACATAATCGTCTAATCGCAATTTTTTGACATAATCGCAAATATTTTGTCATAATCGTCATAATCGTGAATGTTGAAAAATGTTCATACATTTACAAAACATTTTCAGAAATAGTGGAAATAGCAGATCTACAAGCTCACAACGCGTCTTATCGCGACGCGTTGTGAGCTTGTAGATCGGCTATTTCCACTATCAATGTTATTTTTTAAGTAGAAAGTTGTCAAATATGTTAGTAAGCCTAATTTCTTTGTATATTTAGGTCATATCTACCATGTGCAAATTCAAAGCCTAAAGCCGAACAGAAATGTAATTATCAACGACACAAACACAATTAAATCGTTAATCGCAATTATTTGAGTGACAATTAATCGTCATATAAAATGTCATATCGTGACAGCCCTAGTAGTCAGGTAATTGTAGATGAATGAATCTTCTTTTTCTTTTCTTTATTATTAAATGAAAAGATGTAACAGTATAGCATACAGGGTCAGGGTACTAAAGTATCGTTCGATTTTCAATAGGAATTCAATTTTAAAAAATCATTTTTCTCTCAATTTTTTAATTTTCCAGCTCCCCATAAAATCAAATATTGGTTCATTTTTCCAATTTTCTAGCTTGCAAAAAAATCAGGAAAATGCTTCAATTTTGCTTCAATTTTTTAAATGTGTGATTCGTCTTTGTCATTATTTGATTTGGAACCGACAAAGGAAAAACATCTTTAAAAAAGGTATTTTTCATTTTTTACCACATTACGAATATCAAAAAATTGACCAATTTTTTAAATTTTCTAGCTTGCAAAAAAATCAGGAAAATGCTTCAATTTTTTAAATGTGTGATTCATATTTGTCATTATTTGATTTGGAACCGACAAAGGAAAAACATCTTTAAAAAAGGTATTTTTCATTTTTTTACCACATTACGAATATCAAAAAATGGACCAATTTTTCAAATGTTCTAGCTTGCAAAGAAATCAGGAAAATGCTTCAATTTTTTAAATGTGTGATTCGTCTTTGTCATTATTTGATTTGGAACCAACAAAGGAAAAACATCTTGAAAAAGGTATTTCTTAATTTCTTACCCCATTACAACAATCAAAAAATGGGCCCATTTTTCCAATTTTCTAGCCCACAAAAAAGTCAGGAAAATGCTTAAAATTTGCTCAATTTTTTGAATGTGTGATTCATATTTTGGCATTATTTGATTTGGAACCGACAAACAAAAAATAGGCCCATTATTCAATTTTCAAGTCCAGGAAAGAAATCGTCATCATGAATGTCACGTGACCACGTGTCAAGTCACATGGTACACAACTTCAAAATAAAAGCTGTAGGCTAGTCTAACATCCAACAAGTAATAGGATCAACATGCAGGCAGGCAGGGGGTCCATGAGGGGTTTACAAGGGGGTCCATGGCTGGTTCCCAAAGTGTGGTTTGGGGACCCCCAGGGTTTCTATGGCTGGTTCACAACAGCCTGGTACACGTACAGCCATGGCTGGTTCCCAAAGTGTGGTTCGGGGACCTCTGGAGGTCCATGACGGATTTCCAAGGGGGTCCATGGCTGGTTCTCAAAGTGTGGTTCGGGGACCTCTGGGGGTCCCTGAGGGGTTTCCAAGGGGGTCCATGGCTGGTTAGCAATAAGTGTGTTTAATTGCGACCGTAGTAGGTCGCAGTTACTTTTACACTCTCTACTATCCAAACCTCCACCAGCCGTCAGCCTGTCCTTCCCTCCGTCACGTCACTCGTCACACGTCACACTTTCCCCCTACTCATATCTCCGCCACCGTTGCCCCGATCCATGCCAAAATTTCCATACAAACTCCTTGCCTGCCAAACTACAACCTCGAAGGACCCCCGGAGCTCCAGGGACCCCCAGGTCCCTGGGGGACCCCCAGGTGTAAAAAATGACCAAATGTGCAAAAAAGACCACCCCAAAGGGGCTGCTCACGGGGAATTCCCGGGGACCACCGACTCCTGGTGCTCCAGAACGGATGCAAAAGTGGTGGCGCCCCCAGTGGAGGACCCCCTCCACTGCAGCTCACATAAAATGCCTTAACTCGGGCTAGGAGCGACCGGGAGAGCCGGGGCCGGTACCTATTCGTCCGCCTCGGCAGCGCGGAGACCCCACCTCTCATTTCTCATATGGCCCTCTTCTAGCGCCACCATGAGGCCGATTCTGCAAAACACTGCTCCTAAAATTTTTGCCCTAAAATCACACAAATCGGTACACAGTATGTCTACACTCATGTCATCAACTTGGATCTGTCCCATATAGCGCCACCTTCAGGCCGATTTTTTAAAACACATTTTTGGACACTGCTCCTACAATCTTTGCCCTAAAATCACGCAAATCGCTACACAGTATGTCTACACTCATCTCATCAACATGGATCTGTCCCATTTAGCGCCACCTTCAGGCCGATTTTTTTAAACACATTTTTGGACACTGCTCCTACAGATTTTGCCCTAAAATCACACAAATCGCACAGTATCTCTACAGTCATGTAATCAAAACGCATCTGTCCCATCCAGCGCCACCATCAGGACGATTTTGGTAAAACAAACTTTTGGCCTTTTTGTGGAGATAAGCGACCAACGGTCGCTTATCTCCCGATTAGGGAGTCTTACTGGTAGTGTAATAGGTGAAATAGTGTAATAGTGCATTCTTATCAAAACCTCCACCAGCTGTCAGTCTGTCAGTCAGTCTGTCAGTCAGACTTTCAGTCACACTTTTGCCCTTCTCATAGTGGTTTTGGCTGCCAAACCACTACCCCATTTCTCCCTCTTCTAGCGCCACCATGAGGCCGCTTCTTGCAAAACACATACTTTTTTGGACACTGCTCCTACAAATTCTGCCCTAAAATCACGTAAAGCGGTACACATTATGTCTACACTCATGTCATCAGCATGGATCTGTCCGAGATAGCGCCACCATCAGGGCATCCTAAAATCACGCTTTGCTGTGATTTTACGCTTTGCGTGATTTTACGGCAAAATCTGTAAAAGCAGAGTCCAAAAATGTCTTTGAAAAATCGCCCTGATGGTGGCGCTATCTTGGACAGTGTCAACCCAGTGTAGACATACTGTGTACCGCTTTGCGTGATTTTAGGGCAAAATTTGTAGGAGCAGTGTCCAAAAATGTGTTTTGCAAGAAGCGGCCTCATGGTGGCGCTAGAAGAGGGAGAAATGGGGGTAGTGGTTTGGCAGCCAAAATCACTATGAGAAGGGAAAAAGTGTGACTGAAAGTCTGACTGACAGACTGACTGACAGACTGACAGCTGGTGGAGGTTTTGATAGTAACTGCAACCTGACGGTCGCAATGACACTATTATATTATTACACTTATTACAATATTACACTATTACCCTTATTGCGCTATTACACTACCAGTAAGACTCCCTAATAGGGTGATTTTAGGGCAGTGTCCAAAAATGTGTTTTCAAAAATCGGCCTGAAGGTGGCGCTATATGGGACAGATCCATGTTGATGACACGAGTGTAGACATACTGTGTACCGATTTGCGTGATTTTAGGACAAAAAATTTAGGAGCTGTGTCCAAAAATTTGTTTTGCAAGAATCGGCCTCATGGTGGCGCTAGAAGAGGGTCATGTGTGAATTGATGGGTGGAGGTTGTGGTTTGGCAGGCAAGGAGTATGTGTGCAAAATTTGGCATGGATCTGGGCAACGGTTGCGGAGATATGAGCAGGGCAAAAGTGTGACGTGTGACAGACAGACAGACAGACTGACTGACTGACGGACGGACGGACGGACGGACGGACGGACGGACGGACGGACGGACGGACGGACGGACGGACGGACGGACGGACGGACGGACGGACGGACGGACTCACAGCTGGTCGAGGTTTTGATAGTAACTGCGACATAACGGTCGCAATAACATTTATGCTATTTCAATATTACAAGTAATGCACTATTACACTATTTCACCTATTACACTACCAGTAAGACTCCCTAATCGGGAGATAAGCGACCGTAGGTCACATGTATACACAAAGAGGGCTGTAACTGCCATTGGTTCCTAGTTGTGTGGGCAATGTGTAGACATACTGTGTACCGATGTGCGTGATTTTAGGGCAAAATCTGTAGGAGCAGTGTCCAAAAATGTGTTTAGCAAGAATCGGCCTCATGGTGGCGCTAGAAGAGGGCCATGTGAGAAATGAGGGGTGGGGTCTCCGCGTTGCCTTGGCGGACGAATAGGTACCGGCCCCGGCTCTCCCGGACGCTCCTAGCCCGAGTTACGGCATTTTATGTGAGCTGCAGTGGAGGGGGTCCTCCACTGGGGGCGCCACCACTTTGGCATCCGTTCTGGAGCAGCAGGAGTCGGTGGTCCCCGGGAATTCCCCGTGAGCAGCCCCGTTGGGGTGGTCATTTGGTCATTTTTGCATATTTGGTCATTTTTTACATCTGGGGGTCCCCCAGGGACCTGGGGGTCCCTGGAGGTCGGGGGTCCAACGGTTGCGGAGATATGAGCAGGGCAATAGTGTGACGTGTGAGGTGTGACAGACAAAGGGACAGACAGACAGACAGACAGACAGACGGACAGTTTGTGCAGGCTGTGATAGTAAGTAGCGACCTACGGTCGCAATTACACTTATTGCTAACCAGCCATGGACCCCTTTGGAAACCCCTCAGGGACCCCCAGAGGTCCCCGAACCACATTTATTGCTAACCAGCCATGGACCCCCTTGGAAATCCGTCATGGACCTCAAGAGGTCCCCGAACTACACTTTGGGAACCAGCCATGGCTGTACGTGTACCAGGCTGTTGTGAACCAGCCATAGAAACCCTGGGGGTCCGCAAACCACACTTTGGGAACCAGCCATGGACCCCCTTGTAAACCCCTCATGGACCCCCTGCCTGCCTGCATGTTGATCCTATTACTTGGATGTTAGACTAGCCTACAGCTTTTATTTTGAAGTTGTGTACCATGTGACTTGACACGTGGTCACGTGACATTCATGATGACGATTTCTTTCCTGGACTTGAAAATTGAATAATGGGCCTATTTTTTGTTTGTCGGTTCCAAATCAAATAATGCCAAAATATGAATCACACATTCAAAAAATTGAGCAAATTTTAAGCATTTTCCTGATTTTTTTGTGGGCTAGAAAATTGGAAAAATGGGCCCATTTTTTGATTGTTGTAATGGGGTAAGAAATTAAGAAATACCTTTTTCAAGATGTTTTTCCTTTGTCGGTTCCAAATCAAATAATGACAAAGACGAATCACACATTTAAAAAATTTAAGCATTTTCCTGATGTTTTTGCAAGCTAGAAAATTGGAAAAATTGGTCCATTTTTTGATATTCGTAATGTGGTAAAAAAATGAAAAATACCTTTTTTAAAGATGTTTTTCCTTTGTCGGTTCCAAATCAAATAATGACAAATATGAATCACACATTTAAAAAATTGAAGCATTTTCCTGATTTTTTTGCAAGCTAGAAAATTTAAAAAATTGGTCAATTTTTTGATATTCGTAATGTGGTAAAAAATGAAAAATACCTTTTTTAAAGATGTTTTTCCTTTGTCGGTTCCAAATCAAATAATGACAAAGACGAATCACACATTTAAAAAATTGAAGCAAAATTGAAGCATTTTCCTGATTTTTTTGCAAGCTAGAAAATTGGAAAAATGAACCAATATTTGATTTTATGGGGAGCTGGAAAATTAGAAAATTGAGAGAAAAATGATTTTTTAAAATTGAATTCCTATTGAAAATCGAACGATACTTTAGTACCCTGACCATACAGTAGCATGACTTTGGTCTCCATCGTTCACCTTCAATGTAACAAAAATGAAAGACAATATAGACCTACATCCAGAGGGTTCATTTAACATTAAATGAGTTAAAAGCTGTTTATACTTAAATACATGCACGTTGTACCACAAATAGTAAAACGTAGCCGATTTACAAACTCACAAGGCCTCGTGAAGCGATGCGTTTTGAGCTTGTAGATTGGCTAGTTTCACTATTTTGAAAGTGAAAATTATTACAATAAAAAGAAAAGACTTGGCATAGGCTATAATGAGTGACATGCCCAAAATAGAGACATAAGGTTGTGCTTAAATGACAGTTAATGACCACTCTGGATTTAGCTGTGCAGGGAATGTTTATGGTGTCATTTGGCATTATGTTATATCATCAGAAGTAACACACCTGCTGTCTGTCTTCTCTCCAGAGAAAATTTATTGGTTTTGGACATCTTCTTTGAAGCACTGAATTATGAGAAGATTGAGCAGAAGAAGGCCTATGAAATTGCAGGGCTCCTTGGTGAGATTCACGCTGCATGAGCTTAATTTATACTCCGTAGTATGACGGTGCCGCTTGCCGCTACATCTTGGTTGTTAATTTGAGAATCTATTCTTGACGGCAAGCAACACCATTGTGCGATGGAGTAAGAATTAAGCATTAGGCCTACTGTTGCTTTTCAGTGGCGGAAAAAGATCAAAGCCGGGCCAGGTGCATGATCGATCGGCCGGGGGGCAGAGTGCATGACGGCGCACCATGCTGTATTATACAGTCCCAGTGCGTGGTGGACAAGCCAGGTTCAGAAAAGCGCTATGCAGTTGCATTATGGTGCTAAATAATACCCCATCACAGCTTGATGTTGCATTGCTTTACAACAAACACTTACGAGCCTTATTACATTTTTCTCACAAGTCAAAATTGCATTCAGTACTTGAAGGTATGGTCGTAATGTCTTAAAATTCACAAGTGACAATGTACTATCAGCTTTCAAACACAGTATTACATGTGATGGGTTTGCCCAACATAAATAAACCAAATAATGGTTAGTGTGGCTGGGGCAGCCTCCAGTCCTCCCTGAAGCTCCGCCCCGGTTTCAAAGATTCATAAATTGTACTGCAGTGGTTTTCAAACCTTTTGTGCCCATCGATTGAAAACACAAGGTGTGAATAGGCATAGCTCGTGCCCCGTTTGTCAAAAATACACACAATGTTTTACACAATGTTTTCCCCATTAGGCAGATGAGGCCTCAAGAGCTTATAAACTAAGCTTCTTATGATTTTCTAACATTATGAGTTTTATGAATAGCACTTAAATCCCTATTCCTCCAAGGACTTTTGAGCAATCTGCACAAAAGGTTCAACACAAAATACCAGTATTTAAACTCCTGGTACATTAAAAAAGAAGCCTCCATGAAGCTATGAATGCACGTTTGTAATGAAGTGTCATGGTTGTAGCAGGTCAGGGACTGAGTTATGCCTGTTCAAATTTGCATTTTCAATTGATTGCTATAGCGCCCCCATTTGGCCAATGGGAGTAAGATTTTTTTCTTGCCCATTACCATTCTGTGAAGTTTCTTAAGCAAGTCGGGTATGCCAGAACTTCAAAATGCGTTACTATATAATATATAGATATTATAGGGTGCCTGCGCTTTTTGTGCTTGGCCTCCTAATAAAATGAAATGAAAATATTCACCTATGTTTTTTGTATTGTTGTATAGTTTATATTGCAATAATAATGAGTTGTTGACACAAAACCCCAAGGCACACCTGGACTCGTTTCAAGGCACACCTGAGTGCCTCTGCACATGGTTTGAGAACCACTGCCGTACTGTTATTACCTGTACTGTCAGCTCTCTTTGTGTCCATCCATCTGAAGCTGTGAAACCTAAACATAATGCATTATGGTGATTTCATACCGTGGCAATGTGTTGTTTAGCTGGTGAGAAAGTTGTCTGCATGGAACGATTTAATTCATCACTGTTAAAGGAGCACTTCACCCATTTTCAATATTATCTTAGTATAATTGGTCCTCACTAATGCTTATTAAAAGATGGCACCATTAATGTCTAGTCTACTCCCTCTGCGTCTCATTGGTGGGCTATCTATGGACAGTTCAGAAACCTAGCTGTCTACCCATTCCTCTTCCTGGAAAGTTAGCATGCTGAAATAGATGCCATTGTTCTTGCATTAATAAAGAATAATATATGTATTTTTTATTTATTTTGAAATGTTAATAATAAATAAATACATCAAACCTGCTTATACCTGAGCTGAAATGTCCACAGCCAGAACATCAGACAGAACATCTTGTGATTAGCTTTAGAGAGGACCAATCCTACGAAGATGGGTTTTAAACTGGGTGAAGTGGTCCTTTAAATGACTTGTCCATATTTGTCCATCTGTCTTCGGCTAGGTGACATTGGAGGTCAGATGGGGCTGTTTATTGGAGCCAGTGTTCTAACAATACTGGAAATATTTGACTATCTATACGAGGTAAAGTGTTGGTAAATTTGGAGCCCTTTTATTAAACACTAATATATCCAATTAGATTACATTTCTCCCTCGATATGGATAAGATATCGTTGTTGTCGGGTGAAAACCTTGTATGTCCAAAACCGTTCGTTTTGCATTTATCATTTTAAAAATGATTTAATTTAGTGAAAACAGACAAAATTTGTGAAAACAGCCAATCTACAATCACACAATGCCTCGCACCGCGAGGCGTTGTGTGCTTGTAGATCTGCTGTTTTCACTACTTTTGTGCGACGGCCTTGTATGATGAAGCAGGACTTTACTTTGCGGGAAAAAAATCTAATATGAAACTTGGAGATAAGAGGTTTCTGCCCGACAGTGAGGATATGTAAGTGTATTGCTCACACTTGAATCATGAACAGCGGATACCATATTTGTCTGTGGTGCTAATCTAATGTCTTTGTATTTAGGTGTTTAAGGATAAGGTTTTGGGTTACTTCTTGCGCAAGAAACGGCCACGGCGTTGTCAGAGCGACAATCTGGTAATTTTGTCTCAATGCATTGCATTATTGAAACAAAAGAATACACACACAAAAAAAGAAAAGTGTTTGCTCTCACAGTGAATTTTAAAGTAAAGCCTTTGAAATTAAGTAAACAAATATGCATCAGCGCTGCAGTGCTGTATTACTTTTCATCCCCCAGAGCAAAGAGGACCCGTATTTTGAGATGGCAAAATTCATTCATTTATCGTCAGTAACCTGCCACATTACACAATTACTCATACAAATCAATATTTGTAATGTAATAATATCCACATACATGTAAGCAAACCCCTGGTTGTTATATTTTCCATATGATAACAACAAGCCACAATAGTTTGGAAAGTGTTTAACTTTCCAAACTATACTAGTGGATACTTAACCTACGTACCAGCTTAGCATCTCTTCAACCAAGACTTGGAAACCATGCTTGTAAACATGCATCCAAGTGTCTCCTTAACCACTTATGCCTTATATACTTTGTTGTTTGATAAATAGCAAAAATAGCCGCTCTACAAACATTGAGATCTTGCAGAGCAGACTTTTGAAATTGTTAATAATAATAATAATTGAAAACATTTGACATGTTGTGAATCCACTTATTTATGTATTTAATTTGTCCACACTAGGGAGGCCAGGGTTAATGTGGTTAAGGCTAAGCAGACCCCTGTGCTCATCCTATTTCAGGGGAATTTACTGCCTGAGTGCCTTGAAACCTCAGTCTAACAGACCATTAGGATTAAAAGCTTGATCCCTCAGGACTTTTCATTATGATTCCACGTCTATGTTCAGAGAATGTGAAATTGATTCCCCCTTTGTTTCCGCCCCACAATAAAACACACACACATGAGCATTTGAATAGATAAACAATTATGTTAACTACATATTTTAACTCTGGCCTTGATTCCATTTCCAGATGTATATGAAAAACACAACTCTTTGCCATATTACAGTTGTTATTACAGCTGTCCATGGGAAGCTGTCCAGGAATTACCAATTGTTGGTAATGACCACTTAAACCAGCCCCATCATTAAACCAGTATTCCTGATTCTGTCCACTTCCAAAGATTATGAAATATGTGAACTCTTTCAGTCATAGCTAACGTAGGATGTACAAGCGCTGTTGTGAGACAGTATTTGATTTTGCTGCTACTGTGCATTTAAAAAATTGAAACTTAAATTTGTGAGTGCAGGCATTTTCTTTTTTTCTTTTTACCTTAAATATATGTATTATTATTTTGTTGCTGGCCTACTAAACCAAACAAATCAAATTGTGAGTGACACTCCCTTATGTGTCAGACAAACCCATGTTTTTTCATCTATAACAATAAAGTGTTAAAGTATTCCATGTGTTGCATTGGACACCCTAAAATCTTTTACTTTGCTTGAAGTTACCGAAAAGGCCATGGGTTTTGTCTCTGCATGAGTATTTGTGTAGTTGCATGTGGTTGCTTCAGTTTTCAGAATTTGGTTCAGCAGCTGGTGTGGAAGAAAAGATTGAAATAAGTTCAGCCTCATATGAGTGAATATGTAAATCTAAACGCACACACTAATTGGATTTCTTTATTTACTAGTGATTCAGTAATTATACGGTTTTGCATTTCATTTCATGGAAGAAACTAAATTGGTAAGGAAGTTAAGAACAGCCATAGTAGCAAAACTATTCTCTGAGAAGTCGGGTGTTTAGAATATTGTTTTCTATGCTTTTACAAGGGACAAGGAGTTAATGTAGTGTGATTATGTACAGTATCCTTCATCATTCATACCATATTATCATCTGCATATTAGTGAATCATCGTCTGTGCCTCTTAGGCTTTGCTATCATATAGGTTTAATCGTATTTCTGCTGAGACATTCACATCTAAACAACCCCAGCAATGAAGTCATTCATGCTTGCTTAACACTATGCGAGTTTGACTTTCATTCTATCAGTCATCACTGATTGTCAACGTTTCTGGATGACAGTAATCTGAAAAGCATTGTCTAACAGTGCTCTCACAGATCCTACATTATTTTTTTTAAGTGCCCTGACCTATATATATATTTTTTTCTTTTTTTCCTCTAGTTATGTAGCATTGTAGAGATTCAACAGTTATTCAAACTAATCGATTTAATTAGTAATCGACTTCAAATCTAGCTTTTTTTCTTTCAATTTGTGTTTAAAATAGCAAAAATGGCAGATCTACAAGCTCACTCGTAGTCGTATTATGATCTTGTAGATGGACTAATATTTGTGCGACACTGTTGTACAAAAGATTATGAAATAGGACTTAAGTGTTAGTCAGAGTAATCAATTTAGCAGATTATTATAAAAAAAACTTTTTTTGTGTTAAAAACTAAAACAAATTATTATATAAAAAAAAAAACATGCTTCTCGGTTATTTGATTAATAGTTAAAGTAATCAATAGAATAATTGCTAAGAAAATAATGGATAGTTGCAGCCCTATAGCATTGCATTGTGTTTATTTTCATTTCAGTCACCCTCACCCATCTTTCTTTTCATCATGTCTATTCCAGGAGTTTCCAGAGAACCCAACCAGCCCTGGTGTCACGCCTAATCATGCCCCCAGGTAGCAAACCCCATTGCTAATAGATCCTCCCTACCATGCTGTCCCTCTTTTTCAGACATTCTAGACATCATTTCATACATCATTCCTCTATGGTCACATGGGGTTGAAGCTGATTGGGTTGGGTTTTTCGTAGTTTGCCTTCTCCACAAAACATTGGGTGCTTTATATGACTCATAGCCGGATGCAGTGGAATTATTTTTTTGAATTGAATGATTGCCACAACGTCAGGCTAGGTTAGTTCAGTGTGTTTCTTGGCTTAACAACAGAAGTGTGTTGGTTGGATTCTCCAAGAACATAACTTTTGACTCTTGGCAGCAGCACTACACAAAACTTGCTTCCATCTTTTCATTGAATAATGATGCTTTCTTTCCTTTAGGATAAATTGCAGTATTCCTCTGTGAAAACAAATAAACACACATTTTATTTTAAGTGGTGATCTTAAACACATTGTATTTGTTTTCCCGCAGCACAAAGGTCCATTTTAGAGGGACTGCATTAGAGGCTGTGCCCAATAACATCACTAGATGCATTACTTTGTGATGTTATCACAGGACTGCATGCAATGAGTTTACAAAGTCAACTAAATGGTTCTTTGTCTGCTGGAATAAACATTACACCAATGTGACTATACATACGATATGGTAGCATCGCTTTTTTATCCACATACTGTATCAGCAATACCAGTAAGACTCCCTAATCGGGAGATAAGCGACCGTAGGTCTCTTATCTCCACAAATAGGGCAAAAATATGTTTTTCAACTGAACAACCACCTTTGCACAGATAGGGTATGCAGACATGTGGATGTTATAATGTCTGTACCTATACAGACTTAAACATACTAATATAAAAATCAGGACTAAAATGTGCTGTTTTCTTTCCTTCCTTCTCCCTCCTGCTGTTCATCTTACACTATCTTTTCTCCATTTTCTTTGCACTCTTTACCTCTACCTGTGAAACTCATCTGACGTTGCTGCCCTCTTCTTAACCTCCAAATCCATCATAATCATCTCCATAACATTTGCCCATCGGTATCACACACATTTCTATGTCATTCATTGTCTCCAATGATATGTTCTGAACTTGCGTCTTGTCTGTTTACCATGCTCAACAATCATATTTTGAATTGTTTCTTCTTCATTCTTTGCCTATCTTGTCTTGACACCTTTGTTCCCGGCTGAATTTGATCAATCTTTCCATATCCATTTATGATTGTTCTGCCCTCTCTATTTTTTATCTGTGATTCATGTCTTTCCTTCACCAACATCCCCCTCATCACCCCTCCCTTAATATGGTTGAACACGTCTTCCCTCCTTCCCTTCCCTTGTTTTGCAGAGCACCTGTGACACCCTCCGGAGTCACTCGGACAGTCTCGGATTCACGCCGAACATGTTACCTCGTCACCCGACTCTAGGCAACTTTGAGGAATTTGCTTGTTGACGACATAAAGTAGGGGCGGGTGGGCGGGTGTGGGATTGACAGCAAACTGTGAAATAATTTATGTATTACAGAAAAGGGTGAGTGTGTACTCAAACATTTAGTAGACTTTATCAATGCCTGAATAGAAATAGAATACTATCATAAAGAAAATGACCACTTCCAAAACAGAACTCAGGTTTAACTGCCATGTTAAGGCATTGACTTAAATTCATTTGTGTCTCATGCTGTGGATTCTTAGTTTTCTCAAGTATTTTTGAGTCATTCAAGTGAAAGTGTAAAAGAAAAAGGGTATTCTAATCTGTGGTGAAATAAGTTACAGTACATAGATCAATTGTAGATTTCTTTTCTGTATATCAATCAAAGAGAATAGCCATGGATTAGTCTACATAGCACTATAGTCTATGATCAGTTTAAATGGGAAAGTCTCAAGGTATCTAAATAGTGCCATGGTGAGTGACGGTAGTGACTACCAACCCCCATGACATGCTCAACTGTGACAAGATGATAATGAGACAGAAGACACGCTCATACTCGTGCCTAGGCTGGTCTGTGTCAAAATACTTGATATCGGGAAAGACTACAGTTTTTCATTGCTGCCTTTGCTACTGTGAGGCTCTTAAATGTCTCATGGGTTAGAAGAATGTATCTCGTCACTAAAGCATCTGGAATATGCCCTGGCTTACATTATTGGAAGGTCAGTGGACGGAACCGATGTAAGAGTGAAGATTTCTTGTTTTGATTTCCCTTTGGATAGCTGGAGTGTTTCATTGGATGTTATAGCATTTACTCCATGGC
The DNA here is from genome assembly GCF_963921795.1 of Nannobrachium achirus. Lineage (NCBI taxonomy): Eukaryota > Metazoa > Chordata > Actinopteri > Myctophiformes > Myctophidae > Nannobrachium > Nannobrachium achirus. The sequence goes on from NC_137814.1 coordinate 36,642,236, forward strand.
CAGTTTTTGAACGCTATTGTTCAAAGGGAATGCTGTGAGGCAAATTCGGTGATTGTATCTTTATATATTTATACAGCTGATGATTCAAGTTAGCCTACAGATGTTCCCCTGTTTTGGGGATTTTGTTGTTATGTGAGGCATACGGACGGTCACAAAAAAAGAAAAGCATTTAGCCTGCTTCAGGAGTCAGCCCCTTTTTATGTGTAATGAGTGGGTTCGTTAAAACAGAAACAGTCAGGCTTTCTTTTGCATTCGTTGATATCGCAGAACCACAGATTTTTCCATGATCATTTACTACCGATGGCTTAACAGTGTCCATCAGCACAATCTCCTGTGATAGTAATCTATTCTCTATTGAACATTAGTGAAGTAAAAGAAGTTTGTTGGTGACATTCCTAAACTTGACAGATATTTGTAAATACTCGCTATGAAGACATTCTATATTGCTCTGTGTGGAGACATTTGTCAGATATACATACATAATTATATACAAAAACATATTTGCTCATCTCTGATTGTGCACCAGAAGGCACTTGGACATTGAATGTGGAAAGGGAGAGAATATTAACAATGCACTTGAATTTGAACAAGTCCAAGTATAGCCATTGAATGTGTTTATATCTGATTGGACCACAAGTGTCTTCCAGCTTTCATAGTAATGTACATGATGGAACACTGAGTAGAATTTGTTAATTCCAATCTATGCTTTTGCGACAAAAGTACTTGCAACTTTAAAAAGTGATGCAGTGACACAGTTTTCTGTTGAAAATATGTTTTTGTCAAGCGATACATGGTATGACACTTTGTCGCTGAAGCATAAATTAGAGTACAGATACAGGAGAACTGCCTCAAAACACCCCCACCTTCCTCACCCCAATTCAGTCTGGTTAATTTATAACAGAAATGCATTGTACAATGGCATCATTATAACCTATTGTTATTCCAGTACATGTAATACGCCACAAATAACACCATTTGTGATGTAAAAATGATCAAATATAATAAACTATATATATAACCATCGTGTTCATGTACATAACTTTTCTTATTATCTCGACTTCCTCATAATGTTCATCACCGTCCATGCATTGTGTCATTCAAGATTCCATGAAACTACAGTGATGTACTGTGGAGTTACAGCTTAAGGCTAATTTATACTTAATCACTCGACAAACCGGACATAGTTTCAACTGCGCAAAGTGTCGACTCGAGAAGTATACTGTATCCTTAAGGCTAACTAAAAGAGCTCATTTTGACAATACAGAGATTTCTTTTTTGATATGTGAAGTATGATACTAATCAGACTGTGTCCTTAACACTGTAGCTTTATTACTGTTCTGTCTGTATTATATTAGATGACTGTTCATGTGAAGCACAAAGTCTTGGAGGTTAGCCATCACTCCAAAGCCAATAACTGGCTGTCATTGTTTGTACACACAGTGCATATAGTAGTGTGTGTCGTGTGCAATATGTTGCAGCTTTATCAGGAATAAGAACATACTCCAAGTGGAGCCAAACCTCACTGAGGGCCAATATCCAAAAGGAAGTGTGTTTACTTTTCAGGGGTGTATGGTAAAATGAAGAATTTCTGGTGTCTTTTGAGCAATAACTACCTTGATTCAGATATACACTGATTTGGAATTCCGTTTTTCAATTCATTGCTTATTGCTTATGCAGCTGCTGAATTAGCTCTAGCTTGAACAGCTGCAAATTAGAACGATGCCAGTTCATTTTACACAGTGATGCTATTGATGATGTTGTATTACCATCATTTGACTGATGATGTTGCATTACCATCATTTTGACCGTCATGTTTTATGAGCGTAACAATTGCTTTTTCACAAGACTTAACGAATCAGCTGATTCACTATAGTTATATTACCTCCCCTGCTCCTTCTGCCTTACTTTCAATCAAAGCACATGGGTATCTGAAATAGCAACATTAAATATTGAACTGTTATATATATATATATACTGTACATATATAGCGAGAGAGAGAGAGACAAGTAGATGACAATATTAGTATAGTATCTGGCAGCCAATGAAGTTATTTTGTTCTTACAATATTGCACATCACCCATTTTCTTCTGCATGATCAGTATATTTCAAGTATCTCTGGACTCTATGTATTACTAACAGTGTTATTTACGTTGTATTGTCTGTACTTTAAAGCCAGATGAAACAAAGTGGCTGCGCTCCACACCCTGAGGTACAATGTATTAAACATTTATAAAGATCTTCTCAAACCATGCTTGGGATTGAGCAATAAAGGGATGGTATACAATTAATGATAAGAAATGCAATATGTTCATGGGCTTTTATTTTATTCATTCGATACATAATTACAGTTTTGAGTTTGATTGAAAAATGTATTTGTATAGGACTGGCTCTACTGGCAACCCACTTTGTATATTTAATGAAAACAATGTTAGCTAGAGCAGTGGACTTGCTTCATCTGGTTAACCTCCTTTGTATGTGCATTATATCGTAGATTTGTGATTTCAACTCTGTGGTACACATTGAATAGTAAAGAATCTCTTAAATTCTAACATTCTCAGTCTTATGGAAACATTTTCTTAACACAGCTCCATTATATTTAGTCAAGTGCTATGGCCTGTTGCATTAAGCAAATGTATGACTTTCAGACACAGGGTAGTTGGTGTATTTGTGGCCACTTTATTGAATTTTGGAACCATTGTGGTTGAAAATAAGACCGACTGCATTCGTCCCAATACATGAACCAACTTCTACCAATGAAACCAAGAGGAATACTAGGAAAGTGCAAAATCCACTCTTCATTCAAAATAAAAAATGTGTAATTAAAGCAGTGCTACTTAATGCAAACTGCTGCACGATCACAGCAGTCTGAATTTGGCCGTGTTGTACCCACTATTAGGTAATTAAATACAAACAAATGTACGATTTTAATGATGAAACCGTAACTTCTGTAGATCTGTCATGTTTCATTACTTAGTGAAGAACCTCTGTACCAAATGAATAGCTGTTGTATATAGAAAAAAAAGACAATGCAAAAAAAGCCAACATTCAATTATCAATAAATACATGCATTCCTTTCTTGTCTGACATCAGCAAAATGAAAATAAACGTTCCCCCTACTTAATGATTTCAAAGACAACTCCGTAATATAGGCTTTTTTGGGAAGTAACAAACAGAAGTAATACAACACTGCAGATGTTGTAAGCTTGAAACCAAATTAAGCAGCCAAAATACACATACTGTATAGCAAGTGGTGCAAAACAATTAAATGATAATACAAGTGTCAGTGGCTTTTTTTCACCTCACTATTACAAAAGCTATTAAGCATCTTTAATAAGCTAAAACATATCAGGATAATCAGAAAAGATCATGTTAAAAAGAAATGCAACAACTCACTCATGGTCCTCTCTGAATCTATGTTGGCCCATTCATTAACCACCTGTCTCTCAGTGTCAAACATAATTGTATAGTATGTAAATGATTTACTGTAGAATGGAACTGCCATTTTACAAAGTGCAAAAACAAAAATAAAGCCTGAGAAATACGTTTTTTTCCCCCCCACTTCCAATTATATTATACAATCGTTTATTAAAAGCAGTGGAAAAGGTTTTGTGTACACACTACACAGAACATAATACAAGTCTGTCTCCTCAGTAATTTCTTTTTTAAATAATTACTTATAAGTAGTAAACCAAAATATTCTGTGCTGTGCATGACGTTTCATAAACGTGAACAATTACAATAAAACTAAAAATGCTGTCACATTACATACATTTGTTTGTTAACAGAATACATTTTAGACCAGGTTCTCAATGTAACGTTAAGTAAGATGCACGTACACATTTGACGTGACAGCGTATTTCGGTGGCTCACTGTTGGACTCAAATGGAGATTAACAGCACAGATTGAAATTTGTGAAAATGAGGGCTTTGTGGTTGAGAGATCCTACAGAGCTAGATTTGTTGTTTCTGCATGATTACCACATTTGTGGGTTCAAAAGAATACATACCTAGCGAGACCAAGAAAAGACAGACTGGCTTGCACCCAAATAAATCCTAGGCCACCAGGCCGTTGTTCAACAAGGAGGCACAACAGAGTGAAATGTAGGGGAGTATTGTTGTTAGGTCCTAATGACCTCAGAGTGAAGGACGATTGATTATGGCAGCTGTGGTTCAGTACCCAGTATGGCAATTAAGCCTTAGGGAGGGCAGAAATCAGCAAAGTAGGGGTGCTGCAAGGCCTCTTCGGCAGAGATCCTTTGGACTGGATTACATTTCAACAGATTCTGGGCAAGAACAAAGGAAAGCTGTTAGTACAATGCACTCACAGCCATACATATATATATAGAAACTTGAACATTAGTTATATACAGACAGGTGACAAATTAAAAGGAAAAAGAGAAGAACACGTAGGACGATACAATTAAGCAATTAACATCCTATCATCTTTGTGGCAACTTCTGTGGCATTGATTAAAATTCTACACAGGCCCTGTTGAACTCAATGTTGGATCAAGACGGCAAACTGAAAGTGATTAAGAAAGTTATTATTGGGGCATTGGATGGCAGGAGCTTCATTTTGGGGAAAAAAAAACCTCAGTAAATAAGGTCTGAAGTTGTGATCAAAAGTACACATTCAATGACTGATGCTTGTGCAATAATGTGATTATGTCGAAAAACAGACCGATGCAGAGGAATATCAGGAGTAGGTTTGTAGTGCATAAACCCCTCGTTACAAATTTGAAAATTTAGCAAGTGCGACAAAACTAGAGGCACTGGTCTATAAAGAAGTAGAAAAATGTGGTCAAATGAGTCATTCTTCCCCTATTCTGGCATACACCAAGAGAACGGTTCAGGTCCGAATGTTTGACTCCTACAGTGAGGGAGTCCAGTTCCTCTGTTATGTGGGGCACTTTCCTGGCATGGTTTGGGTTTATTTGTCCCCTTAGGAGGCAAGATTCACTGCAAATCAATACAAACCCCAGATAAAGATTTAAGGATAAAGCAGTCACACACTTGTAGCCGCAATGCAATGTGAATCTAAAAAACAACCAATGCGGTTCAGCAGAAAGTCTTCTTCACGGTATGAACACTTTACCAAAACACTTCCTTTAATGTATCACCCATCTGTGTGTGCTTATGTGAGTGCATACAAAGATCAAAGCTATTATAATTTAAAAACATATCACCTGCAATAGATCCCGTCCTGTGCTACTTAGTTTGGGGACCACGTTCACCAGCGAGGTGGTGGCTGGATACATTGGATACGGCTATAGGTGGAGGAGAGAGGTACAGATTACAGAAAGCAACAATTGAGTCAAAGATTATTTAAATATATCATTGCTGTCGGCCGAAACCTTGGATTTCTATATTTCAATGTGTCTTTACAAAAATGAACACTCTAATTCGTCGTACAAATGTTGCGTGGAAGTAGCTGCGCTGTTGGGCTTGTAGATCTGTGAAGGTGGTTAAATCTGTCTGCAGGTTTTATAAATATTTAACCAATGAGGACTAAGAGCTTGGACTAAAGAACTACATTGGACACATTCTTTTTACCATTTCCTAAAAAAGTTATGTTTTTTGCGAGCACAACGATGAGACAGCTGCTCAACAGCTTTGGGCCAACATAGGCTCTGGATAATACAGTATACAGTGGACCATCAACGCATCAATGCAAAGCCTTGCTCCTTTTTGGAGGAACCATCACCATTGTAAGCCTATAGAATGTGACCTAAATTGGCTGATATCATTTGACATCTCTATCAAATATTTGTTTTGATTACATTTCTGACAAGCTGGAAACAACTCTGGAGTATTTCCAGGGCGCGGTTTTGGCGTTGACACAGTTGCCGGTCTGGTGTATCGCGTCAAAGGTTTACCTTGTAATCTGGGAGTTTCGTCATTGTCTGCCACTGTTCTTCAGTTGGTGTACCCAACAATGTAAGCAGAGTTAAAGAAAGGCTTTCACAACTGACTTCAAACTGAAACATACTGTAATGTAATACTATTATAAGTGGACAGTCGGCCTTGGTGGAATAGCTAGGGACGTGCAGAGAATGTGAGAGGCAGGGGCTGACATTTCAAAAATTCTTTCAACATAAGATGCTGCATTCAAGTTCAGGAGAGTTTGGACAAGTCAATTCTCTTGAATGCTGCCTTCATGTATGGCATGGAAAGAGGGCGTTTGCATTTCTTTCCCCATAGTAAAAATTGCATTCAAGGTCTGGAGAGGGCACTTTTTACAGACGGATAGAAGGGCAGGGGCTCAAGTCCCCAAGTAAAACTTTGGTATCAACTACCCACCCATGTTTGGGTAAACAATTTCTTTAATCCAACTTGAAAGTCCTAATCAGATTTCAAACTAAATCTAAAGATTAATACATATTTACTAATACTGTCAAAAGGATATCTGAAGATTCTCTTCAACTGGTCATCCACATCATTCCCAGGGAATAAGGGTCTGCCTGCATTTGCCAACTCTAAATATCACATTGAGATCACAACAGTAAATGAATAACACTTCAGTTTCTGGCCATTAAACAGATTCACCAACAAATCTTCATGGTTTCCATTATATAACATGTGCTAACTATCAATGACAAACCTGCAAAGATGCAACCAGCAGACCACATGTCAATTGAGGTAGAATACAGTTTAGCACCGAAGAGAACATCTGGAGGCCTGTACCATAATGTCACCACCTAGACGTCAACCAGAAGAGCACAGATGGATGCTTCACTACATCACTCCCTACATCATTTGGTGTAACCGATACTTTTACTACTGATACTTTTAGTTTATATAAAAAAAGGTAGAGATTGTAATCATCATAACATTTACAAAAAGACAGGTTTATTCCTTTAACAAGAAAAAAATAAAATAACAGGAGTGTTTGGTAGGTAACAGAGGTACATCCCTGTCTCTCCAGCTCTTTAGTGAACAGAAAATACATACCTCAGCAGAGTAACACCTCACTGGAATACCAAAGGCTCGAGCCAACCCAAAGTCAGCCAACTTCAATTCCCCATTCTGGAGATAAGACATAAGTGATGGTCAATCTTTCAGTAAGACACTAAGGTTATGTCCAGAGTGGCAGCCCAAATACTATTTTTTGCATATCGAGATTGGGATCAAATTGTTTTTGTCAAGTCTGAACTGCAAAAATAAAATAAAATAACAAATCACACTTAAAACACATTCCTAGGCATTTAAAATGCGTCTCAGTGTGTACACTCAAGCACGATTTCGAATTTCATAAGTTATTGTTCAAAATAATCTACAACCAATTTCCAAACACAGCCATTATCTTAGATTCTCGGCGCAACGTGTTGTGACCGAGAAGCTCGGCTATTTTCGTGTAGACACGTTGTACGAAAGAGTATAAAAGCATTATTTACACCTACAGTATGTTACTTTGTTACAGCAACCTATGCAATACCGTAGGTCAGTCTATGTCTTAATACACAAATCAAAAGACCCAACAGATATGTGAGAAACAATATGGATTTACCTGCATTCTGAACAAAGCCTAATACACTACATACAACCTTTACAAAACCTAAGGACAATATGTTTTGAATTTGGTTGTACATTGACTTGAACAATAAGTCATGATTCACACAAAGAATTAACATGTCCTTCTTCGGGCCTTCAACATATAGGCATGGGAAAATAAATGATTTGCCAACACAGCAATGAATAATTTCTAGCTACCCTAACTGTCAACGTTCACCAGCATTATACTCACTCTGTTTATGAGGAGATTCTGTGGCTTAAGGTCTCTGTGGAGAACATTTCGGCTGTGACAGAACGCAAGGCCCTTCAATAGCTGGTACATGAATGACTGCACATGAGAGAGAAAGTCAAAGCTTCATTAAAGAAGGTTCATCAAGATTACATTTAAAGTAGTTGAATGGTAACCTATAATCAATACTGATTACATGTTGACTTAAAGCGTGTCAATTCCGCTCAACCATCTGGAAACTACGCCATTCAAGATCGAAACAGTGTCAGTTAAAATGTACAATGTCTCACCTTCACAGTTTCGGGATCTAGATCCCCATTGCAACTGTCAAAATACTTCTTCAAATCCTGGAATTAAGAGTCTCAAATCAATCTCATTCAGTCACAACAATTATCTTTTGCTCATCGACATAAAAGGACCAACACAACAAAACTGAGTAAGAATGAGACAGGTTCTCTTACCTGATCACAATATTCAAAAACCAAGGTTAACTTCTTATCACTGTGTAAAACATCATGTAGCCTGGGAAACACAAGAACATACTGAATGAATATCACTGCTGACAGTCTGAACCACCATTTAGCGTCAACCGCAGAGGATACCGTACAAACATTAGAGAAGCAATCTTTCATTTATTGACCAAAAAATACTGACCTGACAATGTTTTTATGTTTCAGTTCTTTCAGGAGACATATTTCTCGCAGTGCCGAACTTGGCACCCCCTGAAAGAACCAAGTTCAAATTAAATGGGCATGCCTGCGATAGACAGTCAATGCTCGCTGAAGGGAACCTCAGTTTGTTTATTATCAGTGGTGGAAAAAGTACATATGTTTATTATCAGTGGTGGTCTGGTGGAAGTACTCATATGTTTTACTTAAAGTAAAAGTAGCAATACTACAATCTAGAAATACTCTGTTAGGGTGCTTCCACACCAAAATACCCATGAGAGTGGAATCTGCGTTCCACCAATGCATTTCAATGATAAGGGAGCGTTTTTTGCAGAAATCCTCTGCTGGCATGAAACCGCTTCACTCTCATTGAAATGCATTGGCGGAACGCGGATTCCACTCTCATAGGTACTTTGGTGTGAGGGCACCCTTAGGGTGCCCTCACACCAAAATACCTATGAGAATGGAATATGAGAGTGGAGCGGTTTTCGCAGAAATCCTCTACTGGCATGAAACCGCTTCACTCTCATTGAAATGCACTGGCAGAATGCGGATTCCACTCTCATAGGTATTTTGGTGTGAGGGCACCCTTACAAGTGAAAGGCCTGTGTTCAAAACATGGTTCAAAATGGTACTTGAGTAAAAGTACAAAAGTATTGGCGGTTTGAAAATAGCATATCTACAAGCTCACAACAGATAGGCTATTTGAAAATAGCCTATGTATTAAATATGGCTGAAGTGGTAAATGTATAGTTTATAATATAATAATGTATACCTACAAAGTAATAGTAACTAAGGTTTTCAAATCTTTGTAGTAGAGTAAAAAATAATGTACATTTTCTTCAAAGATGTATTGGAGTAGACGTATTGAAAATACTCCATGTAAAGTAAAAGTACCACAAACTGCATAAGTATTTAAGTAAATGTACTTAGTTACTTTAAACCACAGTTTATTATAAATACATACCTCATCGTCGTCATCCAGTCTAACCCTTTTCAAAGCCACGATTTCGTGGGTTTCTCTGTTTTTAGCCTTGAACACAGTACCATAAGTACCTTTGGGAGAAAATAAAATAAACAAATCAGCGACGAATATATTAATGATGAAAGCAAAGTAAAGCTGACAAAAAGCAGACAGCCTCTCAGTCTGCGACCGTTGCTGCTTTCATTGTAATTCAATAAAATGCACAATCTATCGTTATCCTCAGTTTAATAGTCAGTTTTATTCTATGTTACCCTGCAATAAGCAAACTGAGCTATATCAAGCTAGTAGCTATGCTAAAGCAAACGTTAGCTTTGTGGAGTAAAAAGCAATATCTTACCCTCTCCAATTTTTTCAAGCTTTTCATATTTCTGCATGTTTGGCCGACAACACTAGCCTGTATTCAGCCAGCAAACAAGAAACCGCGCAAAACTCCAGGTTTGAGGTTGATGTTTTGCTAACTGATGTTAGCTGGGCCACTGTGCACTTACAGCTTCGAGTCAAGGATCAATCTCGCGAGACGGCACCCAGCTGCTGAGTGACATCTAGAGGCTAAATGATGAATTGCACCCAGACTTTAGTATTCAGATGGTACAAGAACAGAAATCATGTTATATGTTTATTTTATCATTATTGCGACCTCTTAGTATGGAAGCCACCATATCCTATCCGTCACTCAAAATCCCTCTTTAATTTGTCAGAATTGTTACTCAAAATCACTCTTTAATTTGTCACTAATGTGTTACTCTTATTCCTCTTCTGTTCTTCACTCCTCTTGCATCTGAGCTACATGCATCTGTCCACCCTATAGTCTATTTAGTGCTTGACTGTGTGCTCATGACATCATGAATTTCGATGCTACTTATGAATGTCAATGTGAATTAGGCCCTGTCTAGACTCTAGCTGCTAGTTTAGCTAGGCCCTTCTTGGGTTACCTCTTACCTGCACTCACTGACAGACTGACTCACTGTAGTCACTGATACCTTGAACTGCTATCCTGATTTTATTGTTCAAAGAGTTTTTATGTCTTTGTGATACATGTCTGCTTTTATGTTTTGCTGTATACCAAATCGCCCTTCGGAGACAAACAAATAAATGAACTTGAACTTGACTGGATCATCACCTACATCTCCATGTATGGAGCTGGCCAATATGTGTACATCTGACCATATGTACATTTGACCTCAGATATATGGATATAGCTGACCTGTTCTGACATCACAATGGTGTCACAATGATCCGCTGATGAATAACTACCCAGTGAAGGCAGATGCCTACCAGTGCAAAGCAACTTTTGCCTGATGAAGACGTAAAGTCGCAACGTTGCAGTTGGCTATAATAAATGTACGTTTTTTGGAGCCTATAAGTATAAACAGTGTGCGGGTGTTCCTCTCCTTCCATTAACATTACTCAGCTACACAAATTATTTAAAAAAAAAAAAAAAAGAAACTGTCCATGTGTCAAAAAAAGAAGGAAAAAAAAAACCTTAATAGTCAGATTTATTTTCTTAATCAAAGGTTACATTATGTTCTTTATCAAAACAATAATTCTACACAGGACATGGCAAAGGAATCCTGCAAAACATTTAAATTAAATACTGTACAACAGTGTTCATGAACAATAATCAACCCCAATGAACACCAGAAATACCAACTACAGTAGACATTCACATACTGTACTGTAGGTATAAATAGATTTTGAACATCTGACCATCACTAGAGTTAGAGTACATACAGTACTTACATACTATTGTTCATCTGCAAGACTTCTCACTGCATTTTAAAATAACATTTAAATGACAGTACGTCTATCGCACACCATTTTCTTTTCTTGGTCATTTCTGTCCCTCAGCTGTTTGCCTGCGGATCAGATCAGAATATAGTCCTCCTTTGCTTAGCAGCTCCAGATGTGACCCAGCCTTAAAACAAAAAATAGACAGATGTTAGATCTAACTGCTGCTATACATTATGCAGTGCAATAATAAAGCACCAGTCAGCCTTATAGAAACTAGCAAGGCAATAAAACATGCAAGACTCCGACACGTGACATGAAAGTGCCTCATTTTCTTCTAATGATCTGTCGGTGTCTGCTTCCTCACCTCCACAATACGGCCATTGCTCATGACACAGATGAGGTCGGCCCCTTGAATAGTGCTGAGTCGATGGGCAATGATGAGCACCGTGCGCCCCTTGGTGGCCCTGTCCAGAGCCTCTTGCACCACCCGTTCCGACTCTGCGTCCAGAGCACTAGTGGCCTCGTCCAACACCAGAATGGTGGGGTTTTTAATCAAGGCACGGGCAATGGCAATACGCTGTTTCTGACCACCTGATAGTGTCACACCACGTTCACCTAGGCATCCACAGAGAAAAGGTAAATTGTCTTGACTACCGGTGTTCATATGGCATACAATTTAAAATCAGGTGTTGTTTAAATACTTTAAAAATGTTTAATTGGCATACATACCAACCAAAGTGTTATAGCCATCTGGGAAATTTGTGATGAAGCGGTCAGCATTGGCCTGCTTGGCAGCGTTGATGACCTCTGCATCAGAGGCCCCGGGCTTCCCAAAGCGTATGTTCTCCATCACAGAGGAGCCAAACAACACTGGCTCCTGCAAAGACAGGTATACAACAAAAAAAGGTAATTGCTGTACTAACGCCCCTTTCCCACTGGACAAAAAACCTTCTAAAACTCACAAACATCTGGCTTTTGTCTTTAGTGGGAAAGGTACGCTCAGCATTTATTCCAGGGACAAATTACTCTGCATCAGGGTCACTGGTATTTATTGTCTCCAGCTTCGATCGGCAGTGATGGAAACTCAAATGCTAATTTAGCTCATTTTCTGGCACCATGCTACTGTATGAGAGCTACTTCTGATTAGAGGGAAGAGGAAATAAGATGACCAGGGCTCTACAGTGTGAGTATTTCACTCTCATTTGCCCCTAAAAATAACTGCTAACCGTAACAATAATTTACAAGCACATTGTGTGAATAAAGATCCAGAATCCAAACAGAGAAGTTGTTCAAACTTTTTTGTAATTAGAATCCCAGCCCGATGCCTTTTCATCGCAAGCAATCGCAAAAAAATTATTGTCATTGGATAGTTGTAATGTATTGCCTCTGGAAAGCATGCACCTGAGAGAGGACGATAGACAGAGGTAGAGTGAGTGTTTGAGAGAGAGAGAGAGAGAGAGAGAGAGAGAGAGAGAGAGAGAGAGAGAGAGAGACCAAGTGCCACTCTCGCAGGCACTTCACAAAGCACTTATGTTTTACAGTCTATGGATCACACTCATTGCTGGCAAAAGCCAGAACTGAAGATGACAGGCAAACTTTTATCTGTAATGTTATGGTGGACATAGCTCCTGTAACAGGCTTTGTGCTGTTGAATGAGTCAAACCAGAACAAAAAACACAACACAAGAGATAGTGGGTTTTCCCATGTTAAAAAACATAAACAGAATTTGCATGATACTTTTGGTGGAAACAGCGTAACATTTGTATTTCCTTTCACTGTATTTGTTTTATAAACATAACATGGAATATTACCCAGTTGATAAATGATTATTACCTGATTAATAAAGCCAATAACCTGTCCTCTGAGCCAGCTAGGGTCAAGTGTCCGTACGTCAATCCCATCCAACATAATCACACCACTGGTTGGATCATAAAAGCGCTCCATCAAGGACGCCACTGTGGACTTTCCTGCGTTCCAGTACATGGGATGAAACATTTACACGCACGTGATCACATGAGCTTTGGAGAGGCAGAAAGATTGTGATCACACAAGCTGAAGATGTACTCACCTCCCCCAGATTCGCCAACAATAGCAATAGTTTTATAAGGGGGCAGTGTTAAATTGAAGTTCTTCAAGATCTCATGACCAGGTCTGGTTGGATAGCTATAAACATTCACATAAGAAATAACATATATGAATGTTACACAGAAAATGGATATTTAAGGAACAATTAACCTTTTTTCAATCTAATCTCTGTATATCGGTCCTGCTCACTAATGCCTCAGAGTTGGGCTGAGGATAGCTCACAAATGTACGTGCCAATGACATTATCTCAGATGATTCAAACTTCTTTCCAAAAATTATTGATGCTACAACCTAGCTAATGTTTTACCATGAGATCCAGGAAGAGAAAGGTAGTAGGATCCATTATATGGAAACAATCCACAGATAACCTCATTAGACATAAATTAGCATTAATGAGGATTGATGTATGGAGATTAGGCTGAACAAAGGTGAAGTATTTCTTTCATGTTTTATAAAGCAAGGGTTCTTACCTGAATGAAATGTTCATAAAGTCAACCCTTCCCATAAGAGAACTGTATGGAATGCGTCCTCCCCCAGAGTTTGGTATAGTAGGCTCCAAAGCCAGATACTCAAAAATCCGAGCACCAGAACTCATTCCTCTCACCATCTGTACAGGAAATGTTGGACAGAAAAATACCCCTTACAATAAATGTACACTGCTCAAAAAAATAAAGGGAACGCATAATCATTGCAATGTAACTCCAAGTCAATCACACTTTTGGGATATCAACCTGGCCAGTTAGGAAGCAACACTGATTATGAATCAGTTTCATCTGCTGTTGTGCAAATGGAAAAGACAACAGGTGAAAATGAGGCAATTTGCAAGACAACCCCTAAAAAAGGAATGGTTTTGCAGGTGGTGGCCACAGACCATTTGCCTGTCCTCATCCTTTCTGGCAGATTTGTGGTTAGTTTTGGATTTTGCCAGTGCCCTGACCACTAGAGGTAGCATGAGGCGGTATCTGCAACCCACAGAAGTTGCTCAGGTAGTGCTGCTCATCCAGGATGGCACATCAATGCGCACTGTGGCAAGAAGGTTTGCTAGCACAGCACAGTGTCCAGAGCATGGAGGCGATACCAGGAGACAGGCCAGTACACCAGGAGACGTGGAGGGGGCCGTAGGAGGACAACAACCCAGCCGCAGGACCGCAATCTGGTCCTTTGTGCAAGGAGGAACAGGAGGAGCACTGCCAGAGCCCTACAAAACGACCTTCAGCAGGCCACTAATGTGAATGTTTCTGCTCAAACTGTGAGAAACAGACTCCATGATGGTGGTATGAGGGCCCGACGTCCACAAGTGGGGCCTGTGCTCACAGCCCAACACCGTGCAGCCCGATTGACATTTGCCAGAGAACACATGGACTGGCAGGTCTATGTTGGGTTTTTTGGGTGTTCCCTTTATTTTTTTGAGCTGTGTATTTATATAGCGCTGCAACTATCGATTATTTTCATAGTGAGTATTGGATCGATTACTTTTTCAATTAATTGAATAATCAAGCACACAACTTTTTAAAATATATTGTTTCTTTTTAGTTTTGGGAATCTATGACCAAAACTCCTTACCTAGGGTTTGGAAGTCACTTTGGAAGTGACGTGGGCATGGGAAGTGGATAAATGTCACTTGATGATAAACGCGGGCGGTTCTCTCGGCTGGCTCCACGTATTCTATTGAAGTCAGTGGGCGCCGCCCCCGCTCAGCGTGCAGATCATGTGGAATCAACTGCTCCTCTATCCGTGGGCTTTGCTAGTTGCTTTTTCGCCCCCCTTCTTTGGTTTGGGAAGGGCGATATACGTGTCGGAAGGTATTTGGCCGGGCGGAGCCAGGCTGTCTGCACGTATTTTAACGAGGCTTTCTCCTCGTTAGATGTGGAATCGAGCGCCACAGCCCACCAGCCTTCCCTCATTTGTGCCTCGGCAAGTTTCGCCCTTCCTCGTTTGTGCTCGGCTCGTGCGAGCAGAGGCGAGCGATTCATTGCAGCAGAGGAGGAAAAAACGGTGAGTGGTTTAAACATGCTCAAGTTAACATTTCCCATTTGGCAATGCTTTAGATGACAAGTCGATACAGCGTACACAGTACACTATCGTTTTACTCACGTTCAGAGCGATTTTTTGGACTATAGAGACATTGACAGCCAAGAAAAATCCATCAGAAGGACTTCGCCGACGGAAAGTTCACTTATTATTAAGCACCGCTGTGATATACGCAGTATACGGAGCTTCAGTAGCCTACCTCGCCTCATCTAAGCCTACTCCTGCCTCAAAACCTCTGGAATAAAACGGGACCCAATTTTGCTCTTTACTTTGACCACATATTCAGTCTACACTACACCAAATCTATTTTTGCCAATCTATGCAGTGCCACAAATCAACAAGCTCGCAATTGGGTTTGTTCCCCCTGGCATGATAGGATATAGAAGTCGGAGTTCAAGTGGTTTGTAATCAGAGTCAGATTAATATATTCCCCGCAAATTACACAAGCACTGGCTGAGATGGAGATCTGTCGAGTTACACAAGCATGAAATGAGATCGGAGATCTGTTTTTCTCTCCATTCAGAGTGGTGTTATTGCTTTAATGGTTACATTTACATATCTCTGCAAATCTCCCGTTTCATTGGTATAGAAAAATAGCAGATACACAAGCTCACAGACACACACGTGTGTGCATTTCATTTATAGAGCAGATCGCTCACACTGAACGCTCCGCCGTCACTCCTCCGTCCTCCCACGCTTGTGGATGAAACCACGGCGAGAGTACTTGCAGATTTGCCCAAAAGACGCCGAAACGAAACGTCATTTAGCCAACAATGGAGCAAGGTAAATTAGTTAATAAAGAAGCGCAGAATTGACGAGTATCATCATGCACTTTGCAGCACTGTGTGTAACGGGTTGATGTCAGCAAAGAAAAGGTAGAACGCAATGCATGTTTTGACTCAGGGGCGTCAATTGGGTATGGCAGGGGTATGCAGCTGCCATACCCTGGGTCCAGGGGGGAAGATAAGTTAGTTCTGAATAAATATGAATCCATGAATGTCTCTTTGTCTATCTGTGCTGGTTACTATGTTGGTAAATTACAGTAAAATAACTACAAATGCAAAGTTTAACAAAATGGACACTTTAACAAGGTATTATGCAGATTACCCCCCCCCCCCCCGGACCCCCCTGCGGCTTAACACTTTAAGAAAACAACAAGCACCCAAAACTTTCTATCAAAAAACATTTGATTCTAGTTTCTTATATGAAGTGAGGCGATAATCAACTACATTGCTTAGTCTGGTGAACTACTGAAGCCCATTTCTACTTCATCTACTACTTTGATCTGCTAAATTAATGTTTGAAAAGTTTCCCCTATGATAACATGCTCAAAATAGGGACATCAGGTTGAAAGTGGTGAACTGTTGCAGCCCTATTGGAATTCAAAGTCCATTTATGCTACTGTATATTTATTTTATTTTATTTTTTTGCTAAATCAATTATTTAATTAGAATCCATGTTAATCAATTAAACACATTATTTCAATTAGTTGTTGCACCCCTACATTCATACCACTTGCACATGTAACTGTACTGCATTTCTACACATTTAACACAGACTAATTCATTTATTTTCACTCACCTGTCCAAAAAGGATAGAGATGCCAGCCAAAGACCTGAGGGTAGAGTGTATACATTAGCTACAGTATGTCAGATTACAACATGACCACTTCTTTGTACACAGTGGTACTGTGCAATGATTCACCATGATCAATCAGAACTACCTCTTACCTCTGAACAGTTTGAGAGGCTACAAGGAAAGACATGAGGTCTCCAGGGGACAATTCATTACCAGCCATCATAGATCCTCCAGCAAAAATAGTTCCCAGAACAATACCTGTGTGAACAACATAAAACAAATTATGATACAAGTAATTTCAGATGTATACTTAATGCCAAAAATAACAGAACTGAACAGTCAGCTGGAAAATGTGATTCAGAACCAATCTGCAAATCAAAATGTTCAATTTACAGAAAGAGAAGCACTCACAGTTTAGGGCAACATTTGAAAGGCCCTGGAAAACGGCAATCCCTGTACCAAGATTTTCATTCATCTCACACGACTTGTCCACTTCATATGCATATAGCCTTAAAGAAAAAAAGATACAATGCAACTTGAAAGATTTAATACATACATGGGCAACTGGCGGCCCGGGGGCCACATGCGGCCCCCACCTTCGCTTAATGCGGCCCGCAGGTTAATACCGGAATACTGATATATTATTGATTTCAGCTGTTATAATTCCAAACATGACCTGCTTTAATTCCATCAGTCTATATTAGTAGCTTAATGACTAGTATAGTAGTATTAAAATGTCATTTTTTATGTCCAATGTATTTGTATTTAAGTTCATTAATTTAACATAAGTATAACTAAATGCGTTTGAAATTAAATCAAAATGTTACATTTCAGGATTCCAATTAAAAAAATAACAAAAAATAATTCAGGATTCCAATTCAAAAGAAGTAAAAATAGGCGATCTACAAGCTATTTTTGCTTCTTTTGTATGAGATACTAGAATGACAAAGTAGGACGTAGCAATATGCAATGTGGCCCTCTGGAGTGAAGGTGGAAGTATAGTGGCCCTCTCCATCATCAAAGTTTCCCACACCTGATTTAATAGATACACAAATATGATCAGTACATACAGAAAACACATTTACAGCACTTACAGCAGCTCTCGCTCTTCCATGGCAAAGGCTTTCACTGTCCGCACGTTGCCAAGTGCCTCGTCTGCCACACCTGTTGCTTTCGACACCTAAAATTCCATACAGTGCGATCAAGACGCTCTCACTATCAAATGGAAAGATTCCGACAACAAAATGACAACGAAATGAGGCACAATAACTCTGAAATACTCTGTCACACCTGTTCTTGGGCCAAACGTGACAGCTTGCGAAGGAATGAGCCAATAAAAGCCCCTGCTCCCACTAGACAGGGCAGGACGACTACAGTCAAGCCAGTGAGTTTGGGGGAGATGAAGTAAAGGGAGACAAAACAGCCAACTGTCTGTGTAGCACTCCGTAGTCCCTGTAAAAAAGGAAAACAACCAATAATTAGAACACTTAAAGGGGTATTTCACTTTAAAACACTACGTTTGTACTCAGAATTTTGTGTGCACCCCAAACAGTTTTTAAGTTGCTCGATTCAATATATAGTTATTCGATATTCATTTTATTAGATCTGATATAAACCCATTGTAAACTCCATTGTAACCTCGTTGAAAACACACGTCCCTGGTTCTGGTGACTGATCAGTAATGCAGAGAGCAAAATACAGCCTCCTCATACATTAGAAGGACAACATCATACATTAGGACATGGTCAAAATGGAGTTTGAAGTTTCAATGGGTTTATATAAGAGGGGTATTTGTCTAATAAAAAGGAATACCAAATATCTTAATCTTGAAAAGAAAAAAACGGACTGGGCTGCCCACAACAATCATTTTAACATTGTTGCAGTCCATCAAATCAAATAGGATATAATAATATAGGAATGACTTATTGTGGGCATATTTCCACAACACACACACACACACACACACACACACACACACACACACACACACACACACACACACACACACACACACACACACACACACACACACATATATATAATCTGCAAGCAAATAGCATCATACCTGAGAAATAACCAATTTAAAAGATGACTTGAACTCCTGAATGTCGGCAGTCAAGCGGTTCACCAGTTGACCAGTCTTATTGGCGTCAAAGAAAGCCACATCTTGCCTATGAAAAAGTAACAGGCATGGTGACCATTACTGTGGTCAATCCCAGGTCTTCACAGTGGACAATAATTTATTCTATTGACAGCTTTATGGTTTAATGTAACATATCTTTTTCAAAACTACCAATAGCATCCCAAGAATGTATATGTTCGCTTTTGCTAAAAATGTAAGCTAACTTTGCTCTGTTCTGTGTGTTATTAAACAGCGAATGTAGTTCCCTCTATTACCCATATCGTGTGCATTGGGCCAGCATTTAGTTTAGTAGGGGATGGATCGTGTGGATAATGTTGCTTGCTGAAAATACATTTACTACATGTGTATTACGCCACACAGGATGGAATTCTAGTACCCTATCTAGAGCACTGACATGCTTTAGCAATATGGCACATTGCTAATACATTTCTACAAACATTTTTATGTTGCACCATAAAACGGTGGATGATGTCACAGTCTGCTGGGAGAAGGTACCTCAGCAAAGAAGCAAAAAGGGTCTTCCTCATGTCTGCTGCTACTCTCTCCCCAACCCTGGACAGCAGGATGATGTAGCCGCTAGTCAACAGACCCTGCATGAAATAGGTGATAGTTAAACAATGTCAGAGTGATGATCTTCACCATTGTTTCCAATACATCAGAATTGTCTTTTGAATCAGTTATGACATGCTGTTGGTCAGGGGTGTCACAAGGGGGGGGGAGTGGGACTGAGTTTCTAGGGCCCTAATGTATACTTTAGCTATTGAAAAATAGCAGATATACAAGCTCACAGCGTGGCACTGAGTGGCGCGTAGCTATTTTTGAAAAGTCATGAAAATGTGTGCAAATCTTTGAATATACCGGTATGTATTTTTTGAGCGAACATTTGTAACTCAAATTTTGCTTCTGGGGGGTCCCTGGAACTAAAGGTTTTGAGATGGGGTCTGTGGCCAAATACATATCATTTTGGGGGTATTCACATGAAAAGGTTTGAGCACCACTGACATAGAAACATAGGTTTTTCATAAAACCTTGGAAGGATTTGAAATATTCAAAGATTTGGACAAATGTTTTTTTTTTTTTTTAAATAGCAGATTTACAAGCTTGCAGCGCTGCACTGTGAGCTTGTAGATCTGCTATTTTTCAAAATAATGCGTAATAAGCCGTTCCCAGTCTAAATGGGTTAAACCCCCTCCCCCTATGAAGAACATTCATGCAGTGAATCCTTGTACCCAGGGCCCAGAATTTGGTGCGACAGACCTGCTGTTGGTTCTAATTGTCATTTCACATAATTTCCGTCAACTTACCTGGATCCCATACAGCCCAAGCAGCTTAAGTGCAGGTGCCCGGATCTCAAGGACATAGTCCCCTGCATGTTCACTCAAGTAGCGTGCCACAATATTCACCAAGTTCCCCAACATCAGCGGAATGTGTATATTTAAGATGGCAGCACCAAATGCAAGCTGAGCAAAAGAAAAGTAATGACAGTTAAGCACGTTCACATCACAGCAGGTCCCAGACACAGATTTGACTTTAAAGGACAACTCCGCCCTAAATCACTTCTAGGCTCATTTTCCTACTTATATTGATCCAAAGATACTGTCCATGGGGTCTATTAGGCAGAAATGCCCCTGTTGTCCACTTTCCCCAGCAGAACACAGCAGCTGTCACAGCATAGAGTGGAGATAATAAGCCTATCACTTTTACACTATTTGTTGTGGTCAAATGTGTTTTTATTTTTCATGAATGTGGTACTAGTTGTCATTACAAACACATCCATGTCATCGCTGTCCCACACAAGCCATCGCACTCTGCTAAACAGATGTTATGCTTTTATGTGTTTTGCCAAGTCCCGGAAAAGATGCCCTGTGATTGGCCAGTGCAGTCACTTTGATTGGCACTTGTGCCGAATGCTCACCCCAAAACATTATTTATGAGATTGTGGTGGCTTGTGTGGGACAACCAAGGCATGGATGTGTTTGTAATGACAACTAGTAACACATTCATGAAAAAGAAAATCACTTTTGAACACAACAAATAAGTGTAAACGCGATAGGCTTATAAGCTCCACTCTATGCTGTGACAGCTGCTGTGTTCTGCTGGGGAAACTGGACAACAGGGGCATTTCTGCCTAATAGACCCCATGGACAGTATTTTTGGATCAATATAAGTAGGAAAATTAGCCTAGAAGTGATTTAGGGCGGAGTTGTCCTTTAAGGTTGATTAATGTTTACCACAACAGCGCCAATCAGAGCGAAGAGATGAGGTTTGACAAACTCCCACAGGATATGCCATTTAAACTCAGGCAAGTTCTCTTTGCCTACAACTTCCAGTGGGATGTTATTATTGGCGTCTGCCTCACAATAAGCTACATGACCAAATAGTCGTGCAGAAACAGTGAGGGCCACTGGCCCCAGGATATACTTCAGAGCCAAGGGTGGAGGTTTTGATGAACGGGTGTTGGCCTGACGGGCCGCTCTCTGACCCAGGCTCCAGACGCGGTTAAAAGCATTGCTGGGTTGTTGACAGGAGCTGTGTGCATTGGAACCTGGCGATCCATACAACCTGGATCTGAAATAAAACAGTAAGGGATATAGGCTAAATGAACATTATGTGTATTAGGTTATGACTACAGACAGTCTGACAGGTTTTTGATTTGATTGATTGAAGTATTTATTAGAAGTTTGCAAAGGGAAAGGTGCAGACAGTTTCATGACAGTATAGTTCACTGCATGGTACAAGGTCAACTAAAAGGAAACTCAGGTAAGTAGGCTATTGCAGCTTATTTCCAAGGAGATCCTTCTCTTTAACTCATATTGAATAACAGACAGATAGAACACAGTATTATGCAGTAGATATCATCAGAAAACCAGTTGTAAAGAAAAAACAACAATGAAAAATAAAAGGTATTTGCAAAGAAGGGTCAGGGGGAGGGTAAGGATGTCTGTTTAATCTAGTCTACAGTCATCTGTACATACTGTCACTATATAAAGCCAAATGAAAACAAAGCTCTCACTGACTCACTCACTGATGGGCAGTAGTGTTTATGATTAGGTTTGATAGCTATTATAGTATTTGATAACAGTGTAAAATAGGTAAGCTCCAGGCCAGGCAAGGTGTACTAGAACCAACAGCTATTAGACAATTATTACAGTAATCTATAATTTAATAACTAATAATTTAGCTAAATCTCAGGTCCATGTTATCCTACCTTGAAATATTCCACAAATCTGTTCTTTTATTGAATCGCGCGTGTAATGGCCGAACTGCTGCTGGGCTGCTTACTCTACAGCAAAGTAAGTGAAACATATTTCGATTGTTTCATAGGGGAATAAGTTCGTTAGGTTCAACAACTAAACTAATCTCTAAGCGAAGAAGGATTTATCAAGGAGCAACATGCAGGCTGCCATTTTTACAGTAAGCCCCAGGGTGCATTGCATTTATGAACGATGAACGGTCGTAACTCACGAGCGTCATGGATAGACCTCAACCTGGTGTTAAGCAATTTAGCCAATATGCCACATACGTCTACACAAACGGTCATATTTCAAAAATAAAGGGCTTACTGAAGTTTTATTGATGTCACAATATGGTACGCTTAAGCAAAATTACCCTTATCTTCCTTATTGTTTAATAAGAAGAATTTGAATTTGATTGGTTGATATATATTTTTTAAAGTTTTAATGTATCAGTGTGCAGTACGCCTCCCAACCGGTGGGGTCGGGTAGAGAGAAATACGAGAAGATGGTCGCCGATCGGATTAAAATATTTTGTATTAAACAATACAGAATATAAGGGTAATTCTGCTTGAACTTAACATATTATAACATCCGTGAGCCTTCAGTATGCACTTTATTTTTGAAATTGTGATGTTTGTGTAGACATACGTGGCAAATTGGCAAAACTGCTCACGGAGGTCGATCCTTAACTGTCACACGACCGTCATGATTCAGGGCTAGTGGGCTACAACATGTGAGCTTTGAATAGCGTTTTGTCACTGTAATTGAACCACATTCCTTGAAATGTGCAGCATCAGCTGATCAATAATGGATTCAAAGCGACTCGGGCAACATTTCCCAATCAGAACCAAATGTGTTTGTAATAAAAAATAAAAAATAAAATAAAACTACAACCCATAACCGGAGGTGACGCCGTGCAAAAGGGAAGTTACGTCAATGGTGTTTTGTTGACATTTGTTTGTGAAAGACAAAACAGTGAGTGGAGAGAGACTCTCTCTCTCAGATGGTTTATTTTTGGAATCCAACTGAACGTTGCTCGGGGGGACATTGCTCGATAAACAGTAAAGACAGTTAATGGTCAATAGGTATAGCTAGCAAACGACCTCTATCCAGAGAGCGGAGTCCCAAGCAAAGCCAAGGAGCTTCAGGACCCGACGAATGGACCGAGACAAGTCGGGAACAAAACAAACCGTAGCACCGTTCGTTCTTTGACTCCACGAGTGGCTGAATCATTGTGGCTAGCAGCAGCAGCAGACACCACAACACTGGGCTTATAGACAGCTGGATGCAGGTATCTATTCTATATAACGCTAACCTCGGTAATGTATGCATTACTACAGTGGTTTTCAACCCTTTTCGTATCAAGGTCCATTATTTATTGGGCATTTGAGCCGCGGACCACCATTTGTTTTATCCTCTCAGACGCAACACTTAGAATATATTTTGTAATCGTTGGATAAGAATTGTGTGTCCACAATTGCTGTATTGATGTTGGTACCATAGTAGAGACAAGTGACAACAGGCAAACGTTGATCAAAATAATTCTTCTACATTGTGTAGCTCCTTTTTGGAGCTACATATTTATAAGGGTTTATTTGGTTACCAATTCGTCTAGCTGGGGACCACCTGGAACCCCCTCAGGGACCACATGGAGGTCCCCAGACCACTGGTTGAGAACCCCTGCATTACTAGTTTTAAAATGCCTCCAAATGCCACCTCAAATTTGTCCATCTGATTACCATACCATGTCATTCTGCTGGCTGTCAACCAAGTTGCCAATATCCAATATCAGTTAGCTTTACAGTAGTTTGGTGCAGCTGCCACTCACTGTGTAGCAGAATAGTTGTGTATTTAGTTTTACAATTTCTCAACTCTTCTTTATTCAGGGCCTATCTGTGAGAATGTGAAGCATAATGGCCAACTTAGAAGCGTACCAGGAGTATCAAAGAATTGAGGATTTCGAGGAGGACTCGCCACCGGGGGAGGAAGATTTATTACTGCATGTAACAGAAGGTCTGAAAGGTAAACATGTCAAAAATGTACATGCTGTCTTTACTTATGGAACTACCGGCAGGGAAGTGTCATAAAGTCATTAATTTAGTATACATTAGTAAATCTGTCATAGGCCATGGTGGGTGGCACAGTTCAGTGGGGTAAATAGGTTAACCGTCAGGGAGAGTGGGAACCTAAACATTGTGGGCACATTCATTTTGACAAAATGTAGAATAAATAATAAGGAAAGTATTGCAAAGTATAGCCTACATGATTTGAACATGTCAAATAAACTCGTACTGATGCATGTTCTAATCATGTATACAATACATTACTTAGTTGAGATAATTTCCCAAATTCTTAATGTTTTTAAACAAAAAATAAATAAATAAAATAGGCCATGTAACATTGAGGTGTCCACAATGTTTTGGTGTGCACTCTTCGTGTATGGTAATAAGTCGCCCTCTTTCAAAGTCGCCCCTAAACTCGTTTCCCAACGGGTCTGTGGCCTTAAGCTAGATGCAGAATAGACCAAAATGAAATATTTGCTTCTGGGGGTCCCTGGAACAAAATATTTTGTGATGGGGGTCCGTAGCCAAATACATATCATTCTGGGGGTCCTTCACATGACAAAGTTTGAGAAACACTGATGGCAACATACGTTTTTTTTTTTCAGAAAATTGTTATGATTTAGAAGACATTTGTAGATGTGCCTATCAGTGGTTAAGGACCCCCAAAATGAGTTTTTGGCCGTGGACCCCCATCTCAAAATATTTTGTTCCACGGATGGACCCCTATTGCAAACTTTTTTGTTCCAGGGACCCCCAGAAGCACAGATTTGATTTTAGTCTAATCTGCATCTAGCTTAAGGCCACAGACCCGTTGGGAAACGAGTCTGGGGCGACTTTGAAAGAGGGCGAGTTTTTTGGTATTCTCGTGTATCAGTCAATAGTCTTATGTTGAAATTATTTTAATGTGCATACACTGTGTTTTGATGACTGCTCTCTTACAGACTCATGGCACCACATCAAGAACCTGGATAACTTCTTCACAAGAATATCCTTTACAAATCCAAGTATTCTTAGCAAATACTGTGGTTATATTAGCTTTGATTAATCACTGGTCTCTCCTGTCATTCTGATTAAACCTTGGGAACTCTAATTGACCCAGAGATAAGACATCTGAAAACATGTTATGTTGGCTCACTAGAGAAGTGGCGTTCCTAGAAACTAGTCACTCAAGACACCTGAGGCCCCATGTGCAAAAATGTGCATGCTTGGAGATTGTCAGTGCATGCTGCCTGTATTGACACACTGCCTATTAGTTGAGTAGAAGGTTATGTTTACCTCGTGTTCACTGACATTGTCATACAGTATATTTCCCTTAACTTGACTGTCCACATCTACCATTTTCACCAAAAGTATGGCTTTGCCTGTATGATGGTCTCAGAGTTCTTCGAACTCATGTAAGTATTAAATAATATCAACTCAATGTTTTTATGTGAAATTAAAACACCCCACTCTTAGAACATAGCTTTTACTTAATATTATAGTCCGTTTTGATTATTATAGAATTCTAAGAAGGATGCCTGATCGCAGATTACTTCGGCCTTGGCCACATTGCAGATAATGTTTCATGTTGTTTTGACTGTTGCATGCCTCAGGCTGAAGCTTAATTTATACTCCACCATCCGACACCGCCGTACTGCAGAGTATAAGTTAGAAATGAACAAGCTCTGCCAGCACTGAGCAGACAAGAACAGGCGCTGTACTGCAATCTCATAATGTATCTGCAAGCTCCAGCTTCTTCATTCACTGCTGCTGTATATAAGAAATGACTCCTGTCCCTAAACAAAACACTGTCATTTGGATTCTGCATAATCATGTATTATTATCTCGGCAGTGCTCGATGTGATGACGTGTTTTAACAGCACTAGTCTCATATGTGGTCTTGTGAGTCAGAGCTGTAGACACAAGTCTTGAACATGATCCACAGTACTTAAGGATAATATTCAATTACATTTCCTATTTTCATGTTAATAATATTATGGGAAAAGGGGCAAAAAAAATCGCATTGCGACGCATTGGATCTAAATCGGCTATCTTCAGTGAAGAGATTTGGTGTAGGTAAAAGGAGAGGTAAAAGGAGGGCCAAGTATAGACCCCTGGAGGACCCCAGTCAACTGAAGTATATAGGGTTAAGTGGTTAAGCATTGGTGGGACCTGATGGTGACTTACAAGCCATTATCTGTGTCTCAGACAGTTACATGTCCCAGTCTAATAATGGGTCCATTCACGTGGGATTTTAATCCAGGAGCTTGAGTGCAGTATATTCTGAACCAAAATATGATATTACAACAAAATCAACTCTTTGTTTTGTTTTTAATGTTGTACTTTTTACAGTCAGTTCCTGTTTGTTGTCACATTTACAACTTTCCTGTTCAACTGTGTGGAGTATGATGTCCTGTTTGCCAACCGGGCAGTCAACCACACCACACCTGGCCAGAGCCCTTTGGACAGGAACAAGGTTACTCTGCCTGATGCTATCCTACCCAGCGAGCAGTGCACTGAGAGGTAATCCTGTACTTATATACTTTGTTGTTAGGGCTGTCACGATTATGACATTTTACATGACGATTAATTGTCACTCAAATAATTGCCATAACGATTTAGTTGTGTTTTTGTTGTTGACAATTACATTTCTTTTTGGCGTGTAGGCTTGAAATGACAAAGAAAAATGACAAAGAAATGAAGGACATATTTGACAACTTAACATTTTAAAAAGAACATTGATAGTGGAAATCTGCTACTATTTCCACAATTTTTTTAATGTTTGAACATATATAAACACTTTTCAACATGTAAACGATTATGACGATTATCACAAAATAATTGCGATTGTGTCAAATAATTGCGATTAGACGATTATGTTATAATTGTGACAGCCCTATTTGTTGTGTGTAAAAACAGTTAAGTTGTATTAAATGTACCCTACTGTATCTGCTGCTGTCCTTAGTAGTTGTTGTACATTTGTGCTTATTATTATTATTTTTTCTGTCATAGTAAAAGCGGTTGAGTGATGTTGTTTAAAATGTTAAATATATTCCCATAATAATCAATGCTCTAATAATCACGGTCTCCTAACTCTCCAGCTCTTTAGTAAACAGAAAATACATTTTACATCAGGACACAAATGTTATCCAATCAGGAGAGAGAAATCATGCATGTCAGGATTCAGGCTAAACAAATGAAATCAGAAGTGACTCAACACAAACAGAATTGTAATTGGAACACTATGTAATTGAAACTGATAAATTGGTTCTCTCTCTCCTAATTGGATGAAATTGGCAACCCATCTGAAAACTCTGTTTATTAAAGAGTTGCAGATATGTTGAAACCCCCCGTTACTGAACAAATACTGTAAATAATATAGCAATGATTACTATCAAAATGTAGAGCTTTAACTTTAGAACTAAAACATTTTGTTGTAACCTGAAAATATCACTTACAGCACCGTTGTGGGTATTAGGACCAAATACATTTTAAACATTTCAGTAATTTATGAAATGTACACTGTGTGTTCTCTGACCATGACTGGCAATTGTCGTTGAGGTCCTTTTTTGTACTGGATGAACTCCCATGTGATAGATTTTATTAGTCTAGCCTAAAACATTCGTGACCAGTGAGTGACCTAATGTTTCTTATCGGATTAAAATGAACGTCAAGATACACTCCCGTTCACAGACAAGTGATATGGAGCGATGGTGGCCTACTTTAATATAGCCTGCAGGTTTCTTCTTTAACCTAGATCCTGATGAATACAAATGACTTTTATTTAAGATGTCAGGCTAATGCTATTTAAGCGTTCTTTTGAATAAGTCTGCACAGTAAAAATCATATTTGATGTTGGTTTATTTCCACTTTCCAATAGCACACGAGCAACAAATTTGAAGTGAGATTTTGAACAGTTGTGGTTGGTTTGTTTCAAGTCAATGGAATAGTATTGAATTCTAAACGGTTTTAGGTGCTTGTGAGGTTAGTTACTGTGACACTTAATCCTGACTTGTTTACTTTATTCTTGCTAACATTGAAGGGCTTATGGTTTACTCACAGAGCCAAGTTTAACATAAGTATTATTTCTCTCTTTGAGAATTAAGCTTTCTCTCTTTGAGAATTAAGCTTTCTCTCTTTGAGAATTAAGCTATGTCACATTTGTGGCTTTAAAAATGTCACTTGAGGCAATGGTTGTTCATTGATTTACAGCAGCTAATTCGGTAAAGCGCCCAGATTGAGCCACAAGCTGGCTTTGCCGTTTACACCAAGTAATGCCCTGTAATAAATTACAACACTTCCTGTAGTAGTGGATGTCTCCTTAGAGCAGGTTATTTGTGCCCCTATACTCCGGGTGGCACTAGGAAGCGGGGTAGATGTAATGGATAGCCCCTGCAAGGTAAAATGGCCCAAGTAGCTACAGACACTGACAACAGGCTGAGCCAACAGCCTGACAACCACATGACACCACCGCTAGTTTACCACAAGTCATAGACCCCCCCCCCCCCCCCCCCCCCCCCCCCCACTAACACACTGAGATCATTTTCCATCATGAAGCTTAGCACCAGCTTGTTTTCCCCCTACCAGTGGGCATACCATCAGTTTGCCCCTGATCCAAGAAATGACCATGGCTGAACATTTTGTTTATATCAGTGACGCAGGTACTTGGCGTCCAACTTGAGAACAACTTGTCCTGGAGTTTAGAGGTTGCTCTCTTCCTTGTACTGTCCCCTCGCCGGTCTCTGACATGCAATGTACCTGTAGATCTGAATCATAACTCCCATTAGGGTGCATAAACATGCACGTTTATGTGCATGTTTATATCTACATTGCTTGATGCTAGGAATGTGTGTCTATAAATTTGATTTGAATATAATCATAACATGACATTTAAATGGCACCATGTTTCCACCTAAATATACTATAATTAATAATAATAGGGAATAATAACTCAAAAGAAAATGATAATGAATAATAATAAGAAATGCATGTCTCCTACATGTGTTCACTGTTTTGAAATGGGATCTGGAGTGTCCATATCTTGTAAACAGAAGCCTACCTAGTGTCAGTTTAATGCATTACAAGGGACTTTATAACAGATAAACAGATGCTGAAGGGCATCTGTTTATAATGCATATTGCATCAGGCATCTGTTCATGCGATATGATGAGGACCGTGGAGGGTTTACACATGTACCCTTGAATACCGGCTTGAACACTTTATAAAGACTGAATCTTTGATTTGTGCAGGGCTGAGCATCAGATTGTAAATATGTATTTATTTATTTCACAGCAGATATTCTACATATGAAATGTAACCCTTAAATTCAAATAATTATTTCAATGGACTAAAATCTTGTTTTATTTGATGGCCTCCCTGCCCTGGCATTTGGCCTTTGTGCCCTCAAAACATGGACAACCCCAAAGGCCAAGTGGCCTTGCCCCTAAAATGACGAAATTCCAGGCCTGCTGTATATACTCCTGTAGAAGCCACAAGTCCATATAAACCAACCACATTTTAAGAAAAACATTTTTTCTTTACAATGTCAGAGAAAGTACACTAGTACCCACGATCCTAAAGTGTAGTAGCAGGGTTTCTGATTGGTGGAGCTCACTGTTACCTTAGAAATGGTTACCATCCCTTTGAATGTCTCTGTCGCGTAATAGTGGAATGCAAGTAGTCGGCTTGTGAGTTTCTGCTACCACTAGGTGCCATGGCCTGTATGGATGGTCGTACATTGTTGAGAATCTACGATATTACAACATTATTATTCATAATATAAATACTTTAATAATGACTTGAATTACAATGAATTACATGTAAGAAGAAGTAAGCTAAACTAATTTGAGGTTGGAAGCGTTGGAAAGGTAAGCGCAATAGTTTATGGTTTGACTAGTTCCTTCACTCTTAAAATTGTTCTATACGCAGTCATGGTCCATTCTTTTGTTTTCTCAAATTTTCTTTATTTTAACCTAATCAAATGTTTTAAATGTTTTAACCTTGGTTGAAGCCAAGGTTTAAAACTCTTTATTAAAAGTATCTTCTGAAATGTCTATGGAGTAAAACTGGACCGGGAATTGAGAAGTTCAAAAAGTTGGTTGTCACTGTTATGCTCTATTCTCTGTTTCTGCATAGGATCCAAGACAGTAGCTGGATCATATTCCTCCTCATCATGGCTGGAATCTTCTGGCTCTATCGTCTCATTAAAGTGTTCTGTAACATCCTGAGCTACTGGGAGATCCGGCAATTCTACATCAAAGCACTAAAGATCAGAATGGTGAGGCCTGTGTTGCTTTCACCTTGATTTTTGAAGCCAAAAGTCTGCTTCAAAACTACGCACAACCAAATCAAGTTTGTGATAATTTCGTCATTTTAGTTTACTTTGGATGGTGATGAAGATGAACGTCACTAGGTGTTGGTGTAATGTGCCATTAGGCTTGTAGTCATGTTTATTTTATTCTCATTTCCTTCATCTCCCAGGACGAACTGTGCAACTTCTCATGGCAAGAAGTCCAGGACCGCATCATCAGCCTGCAGCGAGAACAGCAGATGTGCATCCACAAGAAAGAGCTGACGGAGCTGGACATCTACCACCGCATCCTACGATTCAAGAACTACATGGTGGCCATGGTAAACAAGTCCCTGCTGCCAGTACAGCTGCAGCTCCCCCTGCTGGGTAACGTGGTCTTCCTCACCCAGGGCCTGAAGTACAACTTTGAGCTCATCCTTTTCTGGGGGCCTGGCTCGCTGTTCCAGAATAAATGGAACCTGCACCCCAAGTACAAGCGGGCCGGAAACCGCCTGGAACTGGCTCAGCAGCTTAGCCGCATCATCCTACTGATGGGCTTGGCCAACCTGCTGCTATGCCCCTTCATCCTGGTGTGGCAGGTGCTCTACGCCTTCTTCAGTTACACCGAGGTGATCCGAAGGGAGCCCGGGAGCCTCGGCGCGCGACGCTGGTCCCTGTGGGGACGCCTCTACCTGCGTCACTTCAACGAGCTGAATCATGAGCTGCACGGGCGTCTGGGCCGTGGCTACAAACCCACCTCCAAGTACATGAACTCCTTCACGTCGCCGCTGCTTACCGTGCTGGCCAAGAACTTTGCCTTCTTCTCGGGTTCAGTGCTGGCTGTGCTCATTGCCCTGACAGTCTACGATGAGGATGTTCTGACAGTACAGCACATCCTGACGGCCATCACTGTGCTAGGGGTCACAATCACAATCGCCAGGTGAGGGATTCACCACTGCTATCATAAATGCCAACTATTTAGAAGCAAGTGACACTTTTATTTGCACACTGTCATTGTTATCATCTAATGAGATTTACACCAAACATATCGAACTACTGGGCACACTCCTAGGCATTCCCAGTTCACATATACTCTAGTAATAGTAAACTTTTGCACACCTGAAAAAAGTTTTGGTGCAAAAAAGTAAAATAGTGCATGATGTTCTGTAACTCACAAAATACTAAATTGAATGCAGCGATTCCTTCGTCAGGGATACATCTTAATATGGAAGTTATGTATCCGTTTGCAGATCCATGCACTCCTCAATAGTTCACATGTTCTGCCTGTAACGGTTTGGAAAAAGAGAAATGACGTGTTGCGTTTCCCACCAACACTCCAGGTCCTTCATCCCAGATGAGCATATGGTGTGGTGTCCAGAGCAGCTGTTGCAGTGTGTGTTGGCACACATCCACTACATGCCAGACCACTGGAGGGGCAACGCCAACAAGAGTGAGACCCGCGATGAGGTGGCACAGCTGTTCCAATACAAAGCGGTGAGGAAGTCATGACCTCTGTTGACAGATAGAGCTAATTTTCCACACCTAAACACAAATTTGGTATGTTTTCTATTCATTTCTTTCCAGCCGTGAGTGTGACTGATGAGCAATTTCTAGGAATGCAACTATCACTTAATATGTTATTACTAGCGAGTATTCTGTTGATTTCATTTTTGATTAATGTGTTTCTTGTATTTTTAAATTTTTTAGTAGGGCATTTTTATAATCGACTGAAATCGATTAGCCTGATTAACCACTTAGGCACTATTTTATACTGCTATTTTCGCTATTTTCGAACTGTTATGAAAATGGATTTTTGTTTTTAATCAATTGTTGTTTTTTTATATTCAATTACATTGATTAGTTGGATTTACTGTTGCACCCCTAGCTATTTCATACAGTACATTGCCAGTGATATATCATCAGAAAGATTTAGGGGTATCAATGTTTTCACATGGCTAACATGCATAAAACATGGATAAGGCTGAAGCTGATTCAAATCTGACAGGAGGCACGGTGTCGCCTGCCTTTCCTGTCTCTCTTTGTATCTATTATTATATATAAAGATTATATAATGTAATTAACAATCAAAGTAACATTTAATTTGAAATGTTATGTTTAGCTATGTCAGAGGATTTGTGTCTAAAAAAGTGGATATACATTGTGTATTTTGATTAATGATTAAGTGAAGCTATGGAGGCACATACAGAAGTTCTCAAGTTATGAAATATAGGAAACCGCGGAGAGCCACATCAACTCACCACTGAAGGCTGATGTTGAAACATCTTTCTTCATATCAACTTTGGAATGCATCACTACCTCATAATTGGTACTTGCTAAGTTGCTAGGTGGTTGATGTTGTTGATTTCCAGTGCAGTGGTTATAAAGTTTACCTGATGCTAAATAGCAACTCTTGTCTCTTTCCAAATCAGGTATTTATTTTGGAAGAGCTGCTCAGTCCTATTGTCACACCCTTCATCCTCATCTTCCTCCTGAGGAATAAATCTCTGGAGATCATCGATTTCTTCAGGAACTTCACCGTGGAGGTTGTCGGAGTTGGGGACATCTGCTCCTTCGCACAGATGGACATCAGACGCCATGGAAACCCAATGGTAAGTGTCATTTTTAGTGTTTCTGAAGCTTTAGTGTTTTCTTATGAACTTGTGCATTGCCAGCTTTCATGTTTTGTAAGACGCAAATCCTCTGATCTCTTTGCAGTGGATGTCGGAGGGCCAGACAGAAGCATCTGTCTACCAGCAAGCTGAGAATGGAAAGACAGAGTTGTCCCTCATGCACTTCACTATCAAGAACCCGCGCTGGCAGCCTCCTCAGGAAAGCTCTGTGTTTATCAGCCATCTGAAGGAGAAGGTGCACCAGGATGCTAAGGAAGGACCCTCTACCCAGCTGCTACTCTCTGAGGCTCCACTCTGCACCTCGCTGCTGTCTAATGAGTCCGCCTCTGGGGTGTGTATCCCTGACACTAGAATATATACATACAGCGTGTATCCCGACCCTAGAATACTGTATATACAACATGTATTCCTGACAATAGAATATAGCAGTCAAATACTGAGTGTAGACAGTTATAGCTTTAATAATGTCTGTCTATTACCAGTGTTTGCTGTTTTTGTTTTTAATGGCAAATATACAACATCATCAAAACATTTGATTCATATACACTTTTATTTTGATTGTGTAACTGTTAAATAATATGTCTGTGTCACATCCAGCCTGACAATTTATTGGCCAGTGTTCTGGGCCACCCTGTCCTGACTGCGAGCGGACTGCCGGGACGTGACCGGCGCTTCCTCCCACAGAACACTGCTGCATCAGCAGCCGCCAGCGTCCTGGCGTCTCTGTCCTCTTCCCAGTTCCACCACGGCAGCCGCAGCCGCTCGCACAGCCTCCTGCCCTTCTCCTCCCACCCCGATAGCACCATGTACCGCAGCGACCGCACCATTATTGACAGGTATCCATCTGGCTTCACACTCCCACATTCTGTCCCTTACTTGACTACGGCGCGGGGGCCTAATGATCTCACACCATCACACGCCTTTTGAATATCACACCATATCGTCCATGTCGGGTAGAAAAACGAAAATGTGTGTCCAACACAGTTACTTTTCAGGAAAAAAGAACCTTTTAACTCATTTGATGCCACCATTAAACTTCGACTTTGGTAGTTCCCTGCCATGCTCTTTTATGTTTTTTTACCTTTTTGAAGTTTGTGGCCTATGACAAAAACAGCATTTGAATCCATCATATGGTTCCATAGATGCAAGCTAACTAGTTCGCATTGTTTACAATGGAGACGGCAGGCAGGATCAGGAAACAGAGAAATGGGCGTTTCCTGCAAAACTTTACATGGGATTGGGATGTAGTCTTGCGTAGCCAGTCAACTATTCCACAATCTCCGAATGCTATATAGAGTCTGGAACTGCAGCTTCCAAACGACGAGTAACGGAAGTAGTCACTGCTGCACGGAACTGTAGTCCCACTGGAAACATGACGGAACCACACTAGCACAGACAGAGTCATTTGAGCGGCATATTCTAGTTATGCTTGTATAGTTTGAATATAATTTGAAAACATCATGGAAGTAATGCAACACCAGAGAAAGACAAAATAACACCTCAAAGAATATTGAAAGAAAACGCTTTCAGTAGGACTTGTTATCGCTACTGCACCAAGGGAGCGGGTGCGTCACATCCGCTTTATCTCGCACTCATCGTCAGACTTCTGTTGCCCCAAACTGTATGACGGGAGCATTTGCAAATTGTGGGAGTCAACAGTCTGGTCACTTGAGACTACATGGGAGGCAATGCAGATTTGCCTTTTTTTTATATCCGGCTTGAACTGTTTCTGGGTCGAAAAAAAAAGTTAGTTATAAAACATCAGTACAGGCTAATGAAACCTTTATAATAATTGCTTCTTCAACAGCATATCCAACAGTGAGTCTCATCCCCGGAGCAATGCACTAGTCTCTGAGTTCGCCTCAGCAGAGATGAGTCTCCATGCGATCTATATGCATGAGGTAAGTTACCAGTCATGGGAAAGAAATGTCAGGTTCGTTGGTAGAATAATGGTGAAGTGCTCTTTCTTGCTGTACTCTTAATAAATAGCCTCTTTTTTGTCTCCAGGTCCACCAGCAGAGCTCCCAGCCCCAGAGAACTTCAGGGCAATGGCAAAACCCAGTGCCAATGAGAGATCTACACAGTAACACCAGTAAGTGGATATATTATTTCACTTTCCCAGGCTCTGCTAGCCTTTGTGTGAAAATCACATTGTGGTTTGTTTTGCTACGAATGACTACTGCTCTTTGTGTGAGTTAAATAAGAGGAGTACTGGCTATTGAGTATCACAGTGATTGATAGATATTGCAAACCCCACAGATGAACTAACTAAGTCTTTGTGTAGAATAATATCTGGAGATCAGGGCTCAGTTGGTGGTTGAACAATAGACCACACTACTAGGAAAGGTTGTGTCTAAGAATTGGTTCCAAAACATTGGTGCCATCCAAAGGAATGTATGATCATTAAAAGTATTTAGAAACACACACATCTATATCATTCCATACTAACTCACTTAAGACCTCCCGGTTCATGTCGGGATTTCCTTGAGATACCGGTAACCTTAAAAATCCTATACATTTATTTGGTCGTGAATTTTTTATTTTATTCTTTTGCTAAATATTTCTGTGGAGCTGAAAAACTTTTATTATAATTTTTACTCTATAAGGATTATTTTAACTTAACTAAATGTATAATTTTTATTTTACACAAACTGTATGGTAGGACATCTTCAGTGGTTGGAAGTGGTCTCCCTACTAATCTTCCCTTAAGAAATGTAGACCCTGGTGTTGTGTAGGACACCTACTGGTTGAGAAGTAGTACTGCTTGAAGCTCATACACATTATCTCCCCCTGACCGAGCGGGAATGCCTTTTTGGAGAGGTGGTAAAAATGTTGTCTCATGCGGGAGACCCAGGTGCCAACCCTGGATAGGACATGCAGGTTATGGATTGGAGCTTTCATTTCCTTAAGACGTTTGTATAGTAAAGTCAAGTGATAATAATTCATTGCAGATGTATAAAGAAAGGTTATATTTCTCTATATATTTTAGTTTTTTATAGTTTAGTCATTTTTATAGCTAATATCTTGTACTTTTCACTGGTTATATTTACATTCAGTGGACTGGTTGTGTGAAAATGGATGTGTTTTTAATTGGGTTCAGAAAATGTGCAAGTTAACTTGTAATGGGTTGGTTTGATGCAGAATGGAGTCACTTATAATATGTTTCATTTATAAAACGCACAGACTGATTCACTTTCATGGCTAATTTAGAAGCTCAATGCATTGCACCATGGCATGTTGTGAGCTTGTTTTCAAGTTTGTCTATTTTTGCCTGACACTTGTACAATGCATTTATTGAATTTGCCTCTTTCTCTGGCTTTGTCCTCTACATTACACTTGTAAGAAATGCTTGTTTACAGAAAATTATTAATGAGAAAGGCATAATATAACATCTTTAAATCTGATATGCATCTGCACTGAATATTAACACGTGTGGATTTCCTGTCCAGATAAAGTTTGTGCCCTCCCCTTCATCAGAGTCGGAGGTTTGCATCTGGCTTGACTGGGCATTGATTGAATATAATACATTCGGGGTGGGTGTACAATAAGTCTCCCTGCTTCTCTCTTCACCTGATGTTCAAAATTCAATTCATCCCCTGAGCAAGCATATTTCCATATAAGTTACATTGGGCTGCTTTAGTTTTTGCATGAATTGTTTCTAGAATATCAATGACATGAACTGAACATGCAACCAAATATGAGGTGGCATGGGATATTGACAACATTTAGCATATCATTAAATGTATAAAACAAGGTGTAACTGTTTATTTGTTTTCATTATTATTTTTGAGCGGTGGTCACAACGCTCCTATACGTGGCCGTGTGTGTGGGTATGTCTGTCTCCGTCCGGGTCTGTCTGTCTGTCTGTCTGTCTGTATGTAGCCTACAGTACCTTTTATGACCACACATGTTAAGGGAGGGGCGCTGTTGTTCAGGCAAGGCCAGAACAGGCAAGGCGCACGCACGCACGCACACACACACACACACACACACACACACACACACGCACAGACTCCACCGCTCAGTTCACACAAGTGTTATTTTTTTAATACTTTTTAAAAACATAATTTGTGTCGTATCCATCAGGTTCTCAGGCACGTAGTGGCAATGCAGCCAACAGTTCTATGCCCTCAACTCTCCACCTGGGTGGCTGGACAGAAGAGGAAGAGGAGGATGAAGGAGAAGAAGAACTTAACAGTGGATCTACTCCAAAACAGGGCACTGGGTCTGGGAGTAGCTGCTGAAGTGCCTTATGTCATAGGGTAAGTTGATGTGCTCTCTTCAACTCTCGACCAGATGACATTCGTGGCATGACCTTTCTTTAATGGAACAAACCAATTATATGTTTATTGGCCATTTTGTTCTTACTTCATACCTGAGTATAGCGAGGAGCTAAATCAGCTGAGGTTTTGGACAAGGTTGACACCCCCTCGCGGCTTGGGAGCTTTTGGCTACGCCCCCTTCATGGCAGGGAACATTGAGTTTTGAGGGTAGCAATGTTTTCATAAAATACCAAAGAAGTGTTTTAATTTTTTATTTACACATCGCCCGCTACCACTGCGCTTTCTGTGGAGACGCGCATTTAACATAGAATGACAATAACAATGAAATAAAACGCTTTACTATGCAGGAAAAAAGGGGGGAAATACCAAAGAAGTGTTTATTATTCTTATTTTCACGTTGCCCACTGTGCTTTCAGCGGAGACGCGCTTGACACAAGAGGTCTCCCTCTCTCTTTTGCATCGCGAGCCTAGGGGGGCGTCAACCTTGTCCAAAACCTTAGCCGAGTATATGAGATGAGAGCAAAATGGCTCTCATTTCATATTTGGTCTTCTCATGGTCTAATGGTCTTCTCCTCTCTTCTCTTTGTAGTGTTTACACGTTACTTTTCGTCAATGAACATTGTGGCCTTAGATGATCTTCGTGGAGAGAGTTTTAGACTGGATCTTTTAAAAACATCCATCAGCGTTTGTTGTGGGAGAAGCTCATCGAATAACCACTGTCTTTGCACCTCCATGCCTCCCGCTGTCACACCAAGAGGAATATATGGCATCAGGGAAAACCATGTCTTCCATCCCTTTGATCATCGTTTTGTTAAGTGAACATTTATATATGGCTCATGAAGATTGTGTGAGTGAGTGAAAGACATATATTATGTGATTATGATGTTTCTCTATGTTGGAAGGGCACGGTAGTTGGTGTGGAATGCAACCGATTCATCACAGCTTCTGTTCTACCATTCAGGAGTCTTACAGTCCTGTGTGTCTCATTTCCCGCTGAATGGTTTCTTTCCGTTTGTCGCAAAGATTATGAGCTGCATTGTAGCTGACAAACCATATTCAGAATCATATACAGTAGGATTGTTTAATTTAGTTTTTTTAACACCCCTTGTACTCGGCCCAAGTCATTTGTAAATACATTTTGCCGTCTTATGAATAATCATTTTTTGTTTGTATTACCAGATATGATGCTTGACAAAGATCAAATGTGCTGTGATGATGGGGAGTGGGTGGCAGTCATGTTACTTGAGTCATCACTAATGCACCATAGGCTCTGTCTCATTTGCAAGGAAACTCATTGCTAGGTAGCATTTTTAGAACGCTTAGGACTAGGAATAGAACTAGGATATATCTTAATTAGGTTCCTTAATTTGTTGAAACTATTAATATTAATTAATATAACAACTGACGGATTAACGCTATTAGTTAAACAGTAAAATGGGAAGGTACTAAAGTGAAGTTCCTTCCTGAAGTATTAAAATGGGTAAGCTACTACTGCCTTATACATGTGACTCGGGTAAATAAGGCCCCATTTAGACTGCAGTCAAATCCAGCCTAAATCTTATTCATTTCTCAAATCCGAACTTTTGGCCCATCTGTTCAGATCGAATCTGTGTGTTCAGACTGATTTTCAACCCAAAGCCGCCCTGCGTCGACATATCTGCTTTGTTACCATGGTAACGACATAGACATTATGACTTCTCTCTTTACGTTCTTCAAATTCTTAAATTTCCTCTGACATTTGCAGATAGGACCTTAATATGAACCCATTTTCTGCCATGCCGTGAGATATGTCTAATGTCTTCGTATATTGCTTGCTTGTTCCTGTACATTTTGCATGTACTGAGGCATTCTTCCAAAGTGCTAGGAGACATTGAATATATCTGTCTGTCCACTGAAAGCTACCCAGTACCCACCATTTCTTCTGGAGTGTAAAACCTATGCTGAACTATTATTTTATTCCCCTTGCGCTCTCGTAAATCAAAATGCAATTATTGCACTCCGTAATGACGTCAGTGGCACTCGGGTCGCGCTCCAAGTTTTGGACAGTTTGATATGCGACTAGGCTCGTTAGATCAGGTTATTGCGTTCAGACTGAGACACATCTTTAGAAATCAGATCTCTGAATGTGGCTCAAGTGTAAGAATCTGATTAAATCAGATTCCAATCTGCATGTGGCACAGATCTGATTCAGGCTGGATTTGGCTACCAGTGTAAATGGGGCCTAAGGAACCTTGAGCACTTCAGGAAGTTGACAAGCCATGACTGTTAGGCAATTTCCATACAATTATATTAATTATACATTTATAATCTGATTTGATATTTTAGTTATGCATCAATCAAAAATAGTCTGGTTTGATGACTGAGGCAGTTATGTACTACGTATGTACGATGACTTACACAGATCTAGTAGAATGAAGTTATGGCAAACCTCTCCACCACAAGTAGGAAATCATTCTTTCAATTACGTTTTGTCGGCTAAGGGGTTGATGAGGGTTGACTCGGCTGTCAGTACTAGTGGACAAAGCACTCAACCCATAGCATCAGCTTCAGCATGTAAAAACATGAGAGCTCCAAAATGCTTTATTTTGAGTCGCTTGAGCTTGAGACGGATAACTTGATCTCTACATTTCTAAATTCATTTAGCATTTTAGATTAAGCCGATTTCTAAAGAGGAACATTCCTTACAAGTTACCATAGTGATGGGATGTATCCTTCCAAATGAGACACAACCATGGAAACCTGACAAAAGCCCAATTGGGCTTGATAAAACCTGTTTTTAAACTGGACATGCAAATGCTTTGAAAGCTGCTCAGTCTCTGTTTTGTGGGCCTAATACAGATTTCCTTCAGTATTAATATAGCACCTAGTAATGTTCCCTTCATATGTATGTTCTTGGAGCCTATAGCAAGACTGAACCCTGGACCACAATTACACCTGGAACTTATGTCCCTAAGGAATTAGATTGATTAAGATTTTACACAAAAAGCACATGCAAATGGTGCTTAGGATTTGAATGCCAGGTTTAGATGAGTTCCATTCTTCATCTTACAGAGGCATCCTGATTAGTCATTGTCCTGATAACAGCATCTAGTAATTCAGCGATTTAAAAATCGCTGTCAAGGATAGTTTTACGAGAACAAACAAAGCACGGTGTAATTGTTTGTACTGGCATGTGTTATGTACATTGTTTTTGTGCTGCTAGAAATTCTTATTTTCCCAAAATGCGCACACACACAAAAAAAAACTTCTTGCAAGGGCTCATTCTAAGGCATGCATTGTTGCATCTGCAGCGATTGGACATTTTGGTTTGAAGATTGAAAATGCAAGAATTGCAAATGTTTTTATGCTTTCTAAATGAGAGAGAGGATGGTGGTAAAAATGTATGCTTTTGTTTTTACACACTCTGCATCCTTGTTTAGGTTTATTTATTTTTGTGCCCCACTTATTTAATTTATAGCTATCATAGACATTATTTAAAAAAGCGAAATAAGTTTTAAATATGGATATGTCACATAAGGAATGTTTTGTAAAAAAGAGCTTGATACTGTCCCGCGCTTTAGAAGAAGCTAAAGGAAGAAAATTGCTTCAGAATGTCTCCCATGTAATAGAAAATAGAACATTGCAGGTGCAGTGTGTGAAAGGAGCCTGAAATGAAAAACTTTTTGGTGGTATTACTCCCCAGACTGGGTTCATTGCTGTCAGTGATGACACTGCCCACCTGTGTGATACTGAATGTGATCTACACATTTAAACAAAGTGGCATGTATACACTTATACCACTTCATAGCTACTCGTTGAAATGACACAAAGTAGATTACTCCTCTCACTTAGATTGCATTCTAGGCCACAATAGAGGGTATGCGCGTGACATCATCCTACCTGGAAGTTATGCGGGAACGCCTACTGAGTGGCAAAGAAAACAGTCAGTAGGAGTCATGAGGAGTCAGCAGGAGTTATGAGGAGTCAGGAAGAGTTTCCCAATGAGCGCTTCCAAACTCCAATGCTTCATGCTGCTTTATGTTCTGCCACTCAGTCTAGATGAGTGGCATATGATGCATACCCTCTATTAGATCTCACCGTCGATTGTCATCCTCCGCTACTGTAAGACCAAGGGCACAGAAAGTATATGTGTTGTGTTTTTTGCCCTGCCAGGTCATTTATTCTATTCCTTTTTGTGTGCGTGAGTGTGTATGTGTACACACACACACGTGAGCCACACATGGTGTGTGTGTGTGTGTGTGGTCACTGTGGTGTACGCTGAGAGTATGAGTTCGGACTTCTTCATAATTATGCTAATATTAACTCAGCATTTTGCACTGACTCACAATCTACTTTTATATCAATAGATATATTTACATCAATTTACATTTTAGATAGGCCAGGTCTCAAAGGGACATTGAGTCAGTCTCCTCATAGCAGTAAAATGTGTATTATAGTAATCTGGAAGCACTGTGGCAAAGCATACGTTAGGTTGATGTAACCTCGGGTCAGTAATAGTCGCTCCTCTACGGGATGATGTCTCTCTGTGTTTCTGTCACACTTTAGACCTGTCAGACACGCTACATGCATAGTGCTCTTTGCTGTTCATTTGTTGTGCTGTTCATTTCTCAAATGCAGGGGGTTGTAAGTTGTGGAGACGTTGGAGCTCAAGTTTGTGTACAGAATTGATTTCCTCAGGCTGTCTCCGCATCTAGGGCTCACTGTCATGTCTGCGTCCTTTTACTTTAAACAGTGCCTTAGGATTAGTTCTCCCTAGACACACCACTTTACGTACACCCCCATGTTTGCAGGTTTAGATGCACGTATGTACAGTATACGTACACCCTCATGTTTGCAGGTTTAGATGCACGTATGTACAGTATTTATTATTAAAGTTTTATCGGCACGTCATTGTGTATGACATGGAGTATACACAGTGGAATTGTACTATGATATTGTGGGTGTGGCTTGCAACATGATGGTCATTTATCGTCCGACAACCGCTAATGTCATCGTCATGTCTGGTATCATCTGTCTTCACAGTCACTGAACATGCAGTAGTTCTGAGGAGGCTGGGATGTTCTTATCATGGCCAACCTTCTCACACTTTGGCTCCGTATCCACTAATAACAACAGTCTATAAATCATATTGACTGGAACAAGGTGCTAAGTTTTCACCCTCAAGT
Organism: Nannobrachium achirus; assembly: GCF_963921795.1. NCBI lineage: Eukaryota > Metazoa > Chordata > Actinopteri > Myctophiformes > Myctophidae > Nannobrachium > Nannobrachium achirus. The sequence continues at coordinate 36,684,841 of NC_137814.1, forward strand.
GTTGAATAGGTTTTGTTAGCTTTGTTTTTTGTTTTGTTTTTGTTTTTTTATGGTTTGGTCATTTAAGAAACACTAGCTGAAAATGAAACATGCCAAAAGACCTTGTTTTCAGCACAGCTTTACTCTACACATTTCATCTCCTATGAATGAAATAGAGAGGCTAATTAATTTTGTGTGTATTTAATCATGAAAGTGTGTCTGAACATGTGATTTGAAATAAAAAATGATAATATACATTTTAACCTGTGCAGCATATTATGTTGAATTATGGCTGTGTGCAAATTTGCACTCAGCAGTGTGCAGAAGAGAGTGCAGAAGCTGATATTTTGGTTTTGGGCCAGACCGGTCTGCAGAAAACAAATGATAATGTGAATTCACACGACTGGGATGGTTTGCAAGACTATAGTAATAGTAATATTTTAAAATTCAAGCATTTAGCAGACACTCATATCCAGAGTGACTTACTGTATGCGCAACTCCGAGTAAATGGCATAAAGATAAACCTTAGTCAACAAACAACAGGGTAAATAGTCACATTAGTGGAAATAGAATAATGTAGTGCTTCAAAGAAATAAGGTTACTACTGTAGTACTTAAATATAAACACACTATCTGTCTAACACTATCTAAATTTGGTCAAGCAAAAGCAAATCTACAAGAAAATCTAACAAGTAACCAACATGCCTATATGCATAAATAGCATATATCAAAATTTGATAGGAAGCGATACAAGGAGATGATCATTTTAGAGTGTATTATAATCACTGCGATTGAACAGGGCTCCCTTGTAAACGAGATTTCTGATCTCAATGTATAAATAAAGCTTAAATAAAAACAATATATATAATGTCATTGTTTTTTAACTTTAGCATTGTGTCAAGAAAATCTTTCACGCCTCATTGTTTGAACCCAATCACCAAATGATCTACTATGAAAATGATATTAAACTATGATCCTGAAAAGGTTTTATTTATTAGCACAAGAAAAGAAAAAAGAAATCCGCAGAACCTGCTTTACTTTTGCCAGTAATGGGCTACCAAGTTTGCTTGCCTGTCAGTGAAGTAAGTGAAATGGAAGATTTTGATTTTGAAAACTGCACTTTAATACAGATTACAAAAGTACAGCATGTTTAGAAAGTTGGCCAAATGAAGAGCATAAGTAAACATGGCAGTTTACAAAATGAAGATATAGCCTACAGTATATTTAATTGAAGCAACAGCAACCATACAGTACAAGTGAACTCGGAGTGTGGGGTTATGTCACAGCGAAAAACGAGACTCATAAAATGTTGTGTTTATGCAGTTCGGGTTCCGCTGCTTCCTCTGTTTCCAACTCCAGCAATCGAGGAGCCAGAGCCAGGGCGGCCTCCTCGTCCACCACGGCCGCCTCCCCGTCCACCACGGCCGCCTCCCCGTCCACCACGGCCGCCTCCCTTTCCACCACGACCGCTTCGTCCAGAGCCTTTGCCAGACTTGCTTCGTCTTGTCCTGATCTTTTTCTGTCATTACAGGAGACAAAGGATCAAGTAAAGCCTGGTTTATACTTAGCTGTACGATGGTGTCCTGTGCCAAAATAAATAGCAGATCTACAAGTCCATAACGCATGTTACATTGTGATGGAACACTTTGTGGGCTTGCAGATCGGATTATTTTTGGTGCGGAACACCAGGCACAATGGATAGTGGTATTTAGGGAAAACTTGGTGTGTGTTTTAGGAAAAACGTCTGGCTTTGTTATTTTGTATAACTGCAGCTTGTTTCTAATGTGTTACTTAATGCCTGTTACTGATGAGTCATTCAAAGGTCAAAGGAATTAATATATCTGAATTCTCAAATAGAATGCCATACCATCTTTAAACTATACTGATATCAGTCAAGGTCTGCTGCCATTCACTTCAAGACATGTTCAATTGTACCTGCAAATCTTGTTCTTCCACATCACATCTGATTTCAAAGGCACTGATCTCATCAACATCCTGAACTGGGTGGGTAACATCCATGTTGCACAACATTCTTTTCTGAAAAAAGTACATTTTCATGTATTTATTTTTTATTGAAGACCTGAGGAACATACTGCATCACTCTGAACAAGATGTTCTATGCTCTTCATAGTTGCAGGCACAGTTCAGTTATAAATTCTTTCTTATTATAGCTACTTAAATGTACCCCATCTTTCTTCAGAGAACACGCTGTGTCGATTGTGGAGTTGCACTCTGTCTCTTGTGCAGTAAATGTCAGCTTTCTGAAAGATACTGCAGATAGGTCGGCATCCTCGGGCTGCAGCTGGATAAAATAAAAATAAAAAAAGATGAGATAATCTTTATTCATTCCCAGGGAGAAATCCAGGTCAAAGTCAGCAAAGTTTTTATTTAATACAAAAGATAATATTATTTGACTTTCCATTTCCAATATTTTGTTTTGTCTAGAGTTTGTACAAATAATACAACGTAGTAGGTCTTCTGACATACTCACAGTTTCAATTTGGACGTCATCGTGAAGCAGGCGGTAGTTCTGCAGAGGAAATTTAAGGTTTAAGATGAAGTCTTCATAGCTGGGTTCAGCTCTGGCAAGCCAAGCAAGCAGAGTAAGAGTGAAGAACAATGTCATTTGAGTCTTCATCTTTGTGTCTGTGTGACTGTGTCCTAAACTGAACAGCAGTAGTGCTTATATAAAGTCTTTGACTCTTGCAGAATTTCCATTGTTGAGCAATCCAGGTTTGGGGAAATCTGTGACCCCTACAGCCCAAGAAACAAAACATAGGTTACCGTAACAGGGTCAAAGGTTCACAGGTAGAGTCAGGATTCTCACAAGGGGAGGAATCTTAATTTTGTAAGTTGTGACCTTTTGAATAACCACAAACTATAAACAAAACATCCTATGTAATAAAAATGTTCATATGTGTTGGTTACAGTGCTTATCATTTTGACAGAGTTTGTGTCAAACAATTACAAATATAGGAAGGAATTTGCTTCACATGTTGCTTCACATAATTATGTTGCAATCTCAGTCTATCCACAGAGAGAATGCTCACGTCAAAACAATAGCTCAACAGACTGTGCCTTATTATATAAATGGATGTTTTTGATTTTCCACAATTTCAACCTCTATTGTGGCAAAATGCACATGTTGCAACAAGATGTCTTAGTTGATCAGTGACAATTATGAGAGGGATAGCATATTCATTAGTTTGAGTTTGTTAACCACTTAGTGGTTTATGGTTATATTTTATTGTCAACAGACATTATCATGCATTGTCAATCGATAAAGTGGTGGACATCATCAGCTGGAGCTTATCATCGGGCCTTTCGGATTTCTTCTGTAGGATTATTGCGACCGTAGGACGCATTTACTATAAAAACCTGATCGCCTGCGGTCATTTCCTTTTTTTTTTCTTTTTTTTTATGTGATATTCTGTTTGCTACTGGGTTTGATTTCCCTCCAGGTTGCTAAACTGGTAGTCCTCTGGAAGCCTGCAATTAATATTCCTATGAAGATGCAGAGATATAAAATAAATATGAAAATGTCAAACTACATACTACTATAAATCAGATAATCAATTAATAGTCAATCTTATTGATTGCCATTAAAAGATTGTTCCATGAGGTACACTATGTCTTTATTGCTGTTTTTACACAAGGCAATGCGGGTGACGGCTCACTCATACAATTCAAAGAGGAGATTGCTTAATTCTGTGATGCCACATACATTTTGCCACAACATCCCGACCCCACCCACAACCTTCAGTTCAAGCTGCAGTGTGACAGGTAACCCCACTCTTTGTCCTTTGTCCTTTCCTGATGTATATGTCTGAACGAACACCAAAGATTTATACCATAATAAGTATCACTTATCACTGAGTGTCACATGACATAATGCAAACCAAGTTATAGTTGCGACCGTCAGGTCGCATTTACTACCAAAACCTCCACCGGCTGTCCGTCTGTCTGTGAGTCAGTCACACTTTTGCCCTGCTCATATCTCCACAACCGTTGCCCCCATCCATGCCAAATTTTGCACACACACTCCTTACCTGCCAAACTACAACCTCCAAGGACCCCCGCAGCTCCAGAGACCCCCAGGTCCCTGGGGGACCCCCAGGTATCACACGTCACACTTTTGCCCTGCTCATATCTCCACAACCGTTGCCCCCATCCATGCCACATTTTGCACACACACTCCTTACCTGCCAAACTACAACCTCCAAGGACCCCCGGAGCTCCAGGGACCCCCAGCTCCCTGGGGGACCCCCAAGTGTAAAAAATGACCAAATGTGCAAAAATGACCAAATGACCACCCCAACGGGGCTGCTCACGGGGAATTCCCGGGGACCACCCACTCCTGGTGCTCCAGAACGGATGCAAAAGTGGTGACGCCCCCAGTGGAGGACCCCCTACACTGCAGCTCACATAAAATGCTGTAACTCGGGCTAGGAGCGTCCGGGAGAGCCGGGCCGGTACCTATTTGTCCGCCAAGGCAACGCGGACACCCCACCCCTCATTTGTCACATGGCCGTCTTCTAGCGCCACCATGAGGCCGATTCTTGCAAAACACATTTGTGGACACTGCTCCTACAATTTTTGCCCTGAAATCACGCAAATCGGTACACAGTATGTCTAGGAAGCAATGGCAGTTACAGCCCTCTTTGTGTATACATGTGACCTGACGGTCGCTTATCTCCCGATTAGGGAGTCTTACTGGTTAATGTAGATGCTGTGTGCAGACGGGTTAGTGTAGGAATGAAGTATGATAGCCTCATATCGCATATGCTCCAACATTACGTTTTAATTTGATGTAATACTGTACTTACAGTAACATTATGGTGTCACTATATTGCCATTTACTGTTCATCTTGTCTGTCTCTCTCTCTCTCTCTCTCTCTCTCTCTCTCTCTCTCTCTCTCTCTCTCTCTCTCTCTCTCTCTCTCTCTCTCTCTCTCTCTCTCTCTCTCACACACACACACACACACACACACACACACGCACACACACACACACGCGCGCATAGATACCGTAAATACATGCACTGTATATGAATGGTACACCAGACCCTCACTTGTATAGGCTACATACCGCTTCTTTTTAAAGCACCCATGTGTCAGCTCCAAACATGATGGACCTGACTTTACTCTGAAAATGTCTGAGGTCACGTGAACTCTCATAGTAAGTTATCAATCAGAGAAAATGTATTTATTGGGATACACACATGTATCTCTCTGTATACCAACAAGTAATAAAAAGCGTTCAAATAAGTGCACCTGTTCTAACTATTGATCTAGACTTGATCGATGTACTGGGAGTGCTTTTCATGTGTTTACCAAGGTGTGAGGAAAATACTTGCTGCTCTCCTGACCAAATAGTCTATGTGTATGTTCTGGTAGCCTATACTGTATAATGGCTGAAGGCAGTGGGGTGCAGACTTCATGGACAAGTTTCATTCGACATGTGTGGTCTAGAGGAAAGCCACAAAGTACATCATCATGGTTTCTATGACACATCAGTGACTAAGTGTGATATACAGATTGAGGTATAGCTCACAATAAAAGCCAGGGGGCACCAATCTGTAATCTCTGCCACATGGAGGCTCTTTACTAGTTTTAAAGAACTGCAACACCTTGAACTGCGAGGCGTTGTGAGCTTGTACAGTAGATCGGCTATTTTTTGGAAGAGCTTTGGTGTAGAGAGGAAAAAGAGCAGACTAAGTACAGAGTGAAAGGTCAAGTTTATTATGTAATGACGGTTCAAGTGGTTAAATATCTGAAGAAAGAAAAAAACACAAATTGACAAGAATCCAAAATACACTGACGATTGTTCTGTCAAACAATGAAACCATATGGAATTTATGAACAGGTTGTGGGGGTCTCTGTTTCATCTCTCTCTCAACTAAGGGGTCCTTGGCCTGAAAACTTTGAAGACCCCTGATGTAAATGGTAATTGATCATGTTAAGTGGCATTAAGATAGCTGCTAAGTGGCCTTAGACAACCCAGATCTAATTATTCCAAACAGTGGACACAAGATGATGTAGCAGCAGAAAGTAGCACCAGTGGCCAGCCCAGTGCCGTGGGGAGGACGCTCTGCTAGAGTTTCCGGGGGTTTAAATGGAGGCCCACGAGGCCTGCTGCTGTCACTCATAGGGATTAGGGGGAAAGCCCATCCTAGAGGGCCAAGTAAACGCCAGGATGCTTAAGTAATAAAATGTACATCCTTGACAGTGATCCCGTCACACCTCTTAGCACCAATGAAGGCCTAACTGCTATCCGTCATTAGGCTATGTGTTATACGCTTTCTCTAAAAGTGAATGAGCATTAATGGATTCTATTACAGTACATTGGGGAGGGATTTTTATGAATGAATTATAGCAATAATTGTATATCCATTTTTTTAATTTTATATCCCAATTTATTAGTAGGCTACAAAATGTAGCCTATCATCATCCTTGCACCATGTTTAGTTTTTTTCTGGCTTTGATTGATTGATTGAAGAGTTTATTAGCAGTTTGCAATAGAAAAAAAGTACAGTTTCATGACAGTACAAATCACTGGTACAAGGTCAACTAAATCTCAACATTGAAAGACAGACAGATAGAACATAGTACCTACTTTACATATGGATATTAATTACAAAAGCAGAAAAAGGGGAGAAAAAATGGGGGGGACATGGGGGCTGTCATGTTTGTGAAGTAATTCATTTGAAATACTACACCTATTTAAATAATGAGTTTGGCATCATTTGAAGAAGTAGGCCTACTACTGGTAGCCTAATATTGTTTTAGCTGTCCTAATAGTCTGGTGGGCGGGTGGATAGCTTACAACAAATGCAGTCTATTATCTAGGAGACGCCAGCAGGCCAATCTGCTTTCTCTCCCCTCTTGACCAGCAGCACAGGCTATCTCTACACTACAGTAAATGACACGTCTATTTTAGAAGGGAGGCTGCACCGAAATAGGAACGTCAGCTATTTGGCATCATGAGGTAGGCTACCACCACAGAGGAAAGAAGAAGAGACGCGTAGTCCACCGCCCACCGCAGGAGACTGGCTGGGATGTTCCACTATCCTGGATTTATACAATCATTTGGAAATATAACCTCTGGCAAGATCGTTTTTTTGTGGAATTCTCAAGACACATTTCTGGATTATTTCCCCGGAAATCGAAACAGCCAGCAGAAGTTTGCACATGATTGACAACATCTGTGTTACCTGAGTGTGGCAGAAGACTCAAGGTGATAAAGTTATTTAAAAGTAATATTTTTCATGGAACATAAACTTAACACCAAAACAATAGCTAATTTAGCCTATTCTCAAATCAAACCTTTTCTGGATAGCAGAATGCAGGCTATTAGCCTACTACTAGCCTTATAATTGCATTGGCTAATTCAATTGTTAGGCCAATCTAGCTCTGGTCCATAGCGTTATGCATGCGTTTGGTTTGAATTGAAAATGTTGACTTTATGACTTTGACACTTTATCTAATATTAATCATTGGGCTTGAATATTTAATGCTCACATATTAACATCACTAACCATGATTAGCACTGCCACAGTCATTTAAAAGACAACCAATTTCAGTTCATTGTCATGGTTCTAAATGAAGTTTCTTTCTGAAGTGGGAGTATTATCAAGCAGCTGATCTAACTTTGCTTCTACAAATGGCAATGACAGAGACAGGCTCTGACAGCTGAGGTTATTTTTGGGACAGGCGTTTCAGAGGAGTGAGGTGACAAAGCTGACAAATGTCACCCTTTGAAAGACACATATCTGCGCCATTCGACCTTGTTAAAAAGGAATTATTATTGTATAATTAATGTATTATGACTTTATATAATTATGCTCTGAGCCATTGAGATCCGGAGGGAAGGGGGCGGTTAGAGTCTTATAAGCGTCGGATAGGCTTTTGCTCTACAGCCCCTGATCTCTTATTAGCCTACTGTAGGCTATAGCCTAATTATTGTAGACCTATTTATCTTAGAAATATAAAAGTAAGATATATATACTGTATATATAGGCCTATATATTAACAATAATCTTTAAATGTCCCTTCTCAGATATCATTAGAGAAACAACCTGAATTATGTGGCTATTATTAGTTTGTTGTAGCTTTAGGCTTTTGTTTTGTTTTGTTTTGTTTTGTTTTGCATTGCATTGTATTGTATTGTATTTGCTATTATAGTTAAGACAACAGCACAGCAGGCAGTCACACGTTCTCCATCACTCACACCAGCTCTGGGCCTGCTGTCCACACAGTGGCAACTTAACAACATGTTGCCAAACTTGCCAACATGCTCATAGTTTGACAGGAATATGGTGAGAACAGAGAACTCATCAATTAGGCCTACATAGGGTAGGCTACTCAAATATCATTGTACTAAGGATTCTATACAAGCTAAAGTACATAGGAAGCATAGGTCTACTTGGCCTACTACTGCTGGCTGGTAATAATGTTGAAGGCATAAATGAATAGCCATTTTATTTCTTCCTCTGCTTGGTGTCCTGTCACTTAGGTTTGTTGTCAGTGGTAGAAGGCATTTAGCCTGGCTATAAGTATTGTACAGCTATTTATGTACAATTTTGTGGTAGCCTAATTTAGCCTATACATCTCAGAGGCACATATTTTTTACCTTTTATTCCACAAGTTACTTTGGAGATTTAGATTATGAATATGAAACATACAATAGTGCATAAATGATGATGCATTATGCCTATTATAGATGAAGCTACCCAGCAACATAGAGAATAGCTTAATTATCAGACCCATTTGCTGCAACATTAAAGTGATGCACATTAATGCATACAAAACAGTCAATATTATGATTGTGAAATGACCCCCTTAAAGGAGTAGTTCACCCCCAACATGACTTTTCTTCTATTGATTACTCATGGAGACTTGAGTTCAATAATATTTTTTGTGTTTTAGTCACATTCCTAAGACAATAATTTCACTACACTAAATTTACCCCCATTGATTCCGCATGGGGACCTGTATGCATTTGTGTCCCCATACGGAATCAATGGGGATACATTTACTATAATCATTTTTTTGTCTTAGGAATGCGACATATCAACAAATATTATTGAACTCAAGTCTCCATGGCATGAGTAATCAATAGCAAAAAAAAGTCATGCTATCCTTTAAGGATTCATTCAGATTGGGATAAAAGCATTAGTGTAGGTGACACTGCCTGGATGCATATAGGCCTACTCATTGATGGACCTGGACCCCAAAGGTTTACAATATTACAATATTATTTCACTATTATTATTTTGAGATGTAAGAAATTCTGAGAAAAAAATATATTATATCATTATATAATAACACCCACTGATGTTGCTGGAGGTTGAAGCTTGGCTCTAAAGGCACTTCAACAAATCATGCTTCCACTCAGTGCAGACAGTGCAGGAATAGTGATTAGTAGTTCTTATCTCACAAACCGCAGCTGGACCGATCAGTGCCAAATTTCTCATGTAAACTGCAAGCAGACCACAGAAATACCTCCACAATTATTTTCATGGAGGTGTGTGTTGTGCTTTTGGAAATATTTAACTGCAATTTCATAATGGAAGTCAATCAGGCTCTGATTGGGCTGAAACATTGCCCAAATTTGAAGTTGTACATCATTGTCGATATGTTATTATAAGACAACTGATCAGGGTTCCCACGGTCATGAAATTCCTGGAAATATTTTGAAATTAGAAAAATATTTTTTCCAGTACTGGAAAAGTTTTGGAATTGATCAAGTGTCCTGGAAGGTCCTGGAAAAAATATCTATGCATTGTCTTTGGTTATTGATTTTGTTAATACCTCTGAAATGACAAATTAAACATGGGCCAAATTGTCAAAAATTAGAGGCAGAAATTGTGAAAATAGCCGATCTACATGCTCACAACGCCTCGCAACGCGAGTCTTCTTCCAAGGGGAATATGCCTCTGACACTTAATGGGGAATAATGCTTAATCTATACTTTAGGGTGTGGGTAGCTCAGTCGATAGAGCTCTTGTCTTTGGACACAAGGTCATGCGTATGATCCCGGGCACTGACTGCTCGGCGTATGAGTAGCACTGCTTGGGTGCGGCAAGTCGTGCGGCAAGTACTGGGAGCTGATAGTAGCCATGGTATGGCCCTCCACCTCAGCAATCCATCTCGCAGGGGTCTAGTGCATTGTAACAGGGACAGACTCCCGCATGTTACAGGCTGATACAGACAATAAGCCACTCCCGACCTAATTATACTTGCAGATCTATTCCCGGAGAGCGACACCATTGTACGACGAATTATAAATCTGACTCTAAATTTAAACAATGCTGCTACAGAAATGCCTGGGCTGTATGTCTTCATTGTAAGCCAATGTTGTGTATGACATGGAGTATGGTGGCTGAAGACTTGCTTCCATCTGTAAATATGGCATCTATGCTCTCTATTTATGTGCATTTGCCAACCATGATTTAATAATGTTGTTTGTTGTCATACTATGGATTGAGACGCAAAATGGCTGCAATGACAGTAACAAAACAGACAATACCAAGTACTGCAAGTCGGCTAAATGCCTCATTCTTCTAATACTTCTATTATATTTACATCTGTACTAAAGTCAAAAACATAAAGCTGCACTATGTAACTTTCCTCTCCTACCCTGGATTTGAACCCGATTACCTATGCAAGTGCTGAAATGTTTTACCATTCAGCTAATAGAGCCTGCTTGCTTGCTCAGGGGATAAGTTATTGTAAATCTTGTGAAGGACATATAGAGTCTGCACACTGGATGGATATGTCCTGATCTATGTCCAAGATCTATTAAGATCGAAACGTTGACCAGCAATAAACTACGGAGCTTCCTATCCATGCAGACTCTATATGTCCTTCATGATGATTCTGCTTGTCTAGCACCTGGGCCACGGATGTGCGTGCACTACTTTCTTCATAAGTTAAATCTCAAGTTCTCGACCATCATGTCGAAATTCATGTCAGATCCTGTGATACATGACCTTTGACATCTAATGTCTCAATAGAAGAGCAGGGAGACAAAATACAACCACCCCAATTGAATGACATTGACACCTCTTTAACAGTAATTTTCTTTCACCTTTGTTTGTAGGACAACATAATGGATCAGGACATGTTTGGAGGAGTCCCCAGGTTCCTCACTCGGCCCAAGGCGGCTTTTTCAGTGTGTGTGGGCAAGGATGCCACCCTGAGCTGCACCATCGTAGGCAACCCGACCCCTCTGATCACCTGGGAGAAGGGCAAGTTGAAGCTGACATCCGGGGGCCGCTTCAAGACAGTGGAGGATGGCGACATATACCGCCTGACCATCTATGACTTAACACTGGACGACAGTGGTCAGTACATATGCCGGGCCAAAAACAACGTTGGAGAGGCATATGCTGCCGTGACCCTCAAAGTGAGCATTCCATCAGAGATGGTACAGAGGGCTCCTGCTTTCTTGGTGAAACCCACTTCTGCGCGTGTGGTGCTGGGAGGCGATGTTGTCTTCCACTGCCGCGTGGCAGCCTATCCTGAACCCACCTTTGACTGGGAGAAGGACGGCCGCTACTTGGCGGTGACCAACCGCATCAAGATTGTCTCAAACGGTGATAGTAGCTCCTTGAGGATTCAAAGTGTCCGCAATCTGGATAGCGGCACCTTCATCTGCAGAGCACAGAACTCTGTGGGCCGAGCGCAAGCTGCCGCAGCGCTCGTCGTGGATAACCAGGATCATCACCAGAGTACAGACAAGACCTCCCTCCTTTCTCACTTGATGAAGCGCAAAGAGGAGATGAACAAGGACATCTGCATCTATCACACTGAAGAGATCGGCTCCTCTGTTTCCTCCTTCACCTCCGCCAGCATCACCGATGGATTGGGCACTAAGAACGTGGAGTATGACCTGAGGGCATCTGTCATGGCCAAGCTTCCCAAGGGAGTGTTCACACGCACCTGTACAGTGACCGAGGGTAAACATGCCAAACTCAGCTGTTTTGTGACAGGGCACCCCAAGCCCCACACCATCTGGAGGAAGGACGGCATGAACATCAGCGAGGGCCGCAGACATGTCATCTATGAAGACCAGGCTGAGAACTTCGTCCTCAAGATCCTGTACTGCAAGCAGAGTGATAATGGCCTCTACACCTGCAATGCAACCAACCTGGCTGGTCAGACCTACAGTGCTGTGTTGGTTATTGTCAAAGGTAAGCTGACGTTGATAAATCTGGCTTTGGTGGGCACACCACAATTAGAAACTGATGAATGAGATAGACTGTGAGATATTACATACCGTAGTTGCATCATGTTTCTTTCTGATGCATTCATCTACTGTATATGATAACCCTCTTTCATATCTTCTTCCATGATAACATTCATAAAAGGTGGTGGATATACACAGCCATTGGATCTTCCTTGATGTATGCAATTTGATTGGTCAGGGATCATATAAGTTTAGGCATGTGTTTGGTGGGGAGGTTAGGCTAGGTTAATGATCTTGAGAGGGCTTTCAGAGCGTCCAATAACTTAATAGGGTTTTCTTTAGCAATTTAGTCCACCGGCTTAATATACGAAATTTCGCCCTTGCAGCTTTAATTTATTTCCAGAAACAGAGCCATGTAGACAGCCTAACAGCCCCTGAACATAGTTAACAGAATGCATGTTAAATGTCAATGCTAAAAGTAAAGGGGTGTAAGTCTACAAGAGAAAGTGTTCACATGTGTTGAGACACAGTCAACAGCATTCAGTGAGTAGATGAGAGGAATTGTGAAATTATATTTGTGCCAATAATCTCTAGGTCTATTATATGCTGAATAACATTCAAAATAAAATGAAATAAGGTTGTGCTTACAGGTGCATGTGTGGCTTTGCACAACAAGTTTGAACTCTGTGTGTGTTATGAAAGAGCGGTGTTGTGTTCCATCTATTTTCTGCTGGTGATGAGTGTTCACAGTTGCTATGTTAGTCATTCACCACTGATACGGGAACTATCTTTGAACCAGCCCTGATTGGCCGGGACCCATGAACATGAATTTGTCAATGACGTGTGTTCATCTTCAAACCCATTTAATGCTGATGGCTGGGATGGGCAAGATCAGACCAGTGTTTCTCAAACTTTCACATTTCAAGGTCTCTGACAGTGTACAAATGGAACCAAATTAACCCGCTGGGGTTCATTTGGTTCCATTTGTACACTGTCAAGAGTTACAGACCTGTGTGGGTCAATTTAGTCCCCACCAAAGGAACCCACAGAGTCCCTGGAATCCACTTTGAGAACCACTGCCTCAGACGACTACACAGTAATATTGGGAGTGTTAATAAGAGCTTAAAAATTAACACTCCAAATGTTACGGTGTACACTGTGTGCTAGATTTGCAAGAGAGAGGACTGTACACCTCTGCCCTTTACACTTGGGTGTGCGTATTCACATAGGTTCATCTGATAACCCCGGTGTGCACTACCTCTGGGAAAGGTCACAGAAAGTGAATTGAAACACAACCCACATTGAATCTTTATTTCTACTGAAATTGAAAGGCAACAATATTCCTAATTAAACCTGATCTAAAACGAATGCTTAATAATGACACATTTATCAACACCATAGGTTGTGGCGAGGGCCTGACCATTGGGAATTAACGTTTAAAGGAAATAAGTGTTGCACACTCTGGCTCCATACATGCGGTAACTGGTTACTGCATACCGTATATGTGTGTGTGTGTGTGTGTGTGTGTGTGTGTGTGTGTGTGTGTGTGTGTGTGTGTGTGTGTGCGTGTGTGCGTGCGTGCGTGCGTGCGTGCGTGCGTGCGTGCGTGCGTGCGTGCGTGCGTACAAAATGCTTTCCTTCTTTTAAGATTGCTTACCTTTGACACAGATCTTTTTAAAGTCTTGGAATGGATTCCAGGTCAACAAGAACTAGTCTAAATGTTAAGCTATTCTATATTGTCTTTTTACAGGTTCACGCATTTCTAGGGAGGACAAATATTAGCTTTACTTTATGAATATGTTTGAAGGATTTACTGTGCCCAGTGGTCATCTCCCATAACTCATGTTAGAGTGCCACATGTTAACACTTCTTTGCTTACAGTAAGCACATTGATCAAATAGTTGGCGTGAACCCTGATTCTAAGCTTGTTGATGGATGACGGATAAGATGTTGTAACCGTCATTTGTGGTGTTGAATTGAACAGCACAGAAAGATTTAAAAAATACTTTATAAGAAATCCATCAAACCATCTTCATATCCAGAGTTGCATCGCAGGGGTGTTTCACATTATACTACTTCATAGTTTATGAAACATTCACTTTAAAAAAGGATTACAGCTTTGTCTATTCAAACAACTATAAGAAAGTGCCCGTTGGTCATTTGGCCCTTTCCTACAAATGTTACACCCATGATTTGATTGGCTCGTAATACCAGTCTTTATTGCCCCGGGACATTTCAGTTCTTGACATCCAAATACTTCCTGTATTCATCCCGATCTTTTGGCATTCGACATTCATTTGGCCCTTTCCTACAGTACATGAAAGCCATACCCAGTAACCCATACCCCTGTGCTGTGGGAATGCACACACAAACAAAATCCACAGCTACCTGATTAAAGGCTACTCCTTTAATTCACCCCCAAAGTTTCTTCTATCGTTTACTCATGTTTATGGAGACTTGAGTCCAATATATATATATATATATATATATATATATTTGTATTTGTCGCATTCCTTAGACAAAAAATTGATTATAGTTAGTATAGAAAATGTACCCCCATTGATTTGGGATGGAGACACAAATGCATTTGGGTTCCCATCTGGAATCAATGGGGGTACATCTATTGTAATCAAATTGTTGTCTTAGGAATGTGACAAAAACCAAAAAATATAATTTTGAACTCAGGTCTGGCGTGAGTAATCATGGCGTGAGTAATCAAAAAGTCATTTGGGGGGGTGAACTATACTCCTTTAAAGTAGTGCGATAATCATTTATGTATTCTATATAAATTACAACCGTTACATTTTTGATTTTACCCTGAATTAATACACAAAACATTTAATGTTACACCCACGACGTAACAAACATTGTGTCACCTTCCGTCATGCCAGAGCCCAAAGTACCATTCAGAAAGAAGCTGCAGGATGTGGAGGTCAAGGAGAAGGAGTCGGCCAAGCTGCTGTGTGAGGTTCCTGGTGCGCACACCAAGACCAGCTGGTTCATGGAGGAAACTCGCCTGGAGCAGAGCAACAAGTACCACATCGAGGAGGAGGGAACCCTGCGTCTCCTCACCATCCACAACGTCACCACCAACGACGACGCCGTCTACATCTGTGAGATGAACGAGGGCAGCCGCACCGTGGCCGAGCTCTCTGTCCTGGGTATGTATGGGTCTCCTCTCCGCTTCTTGTCCATGGTTTGATAATGCTTCCAATTGAGTAAGACCGGGGTCTTCAATGTTTTCAGGCCAAGGACCCAGGCTTTAGCTGAGAGAGAGATGAAGCAGGGAGTGGGACCCCCAGAACCTTTTCATAGATTCCATATAGTTTAATCGTTTGACAGCACAATCATTAGTGTTTTTTGGATTCATGTCAATTTGTGTTCAGATATTTAACCACTTGAACCGTCAATACTTAATAAACTTGACCTTTCAGTCTGTACTTAGTCTACTCTTTTTACCCTCTACACCAAACCACTTTGCCGAAAATAGCCGGTCTACAAGCTCACAACGCCTCGCAGCGCGAGGCGTTGATCTGCTATAACAGATCTGCTATTTTTGGCTAAAGTTATCATAATATGGACACTAGGGTTCAAGTGGTTAATATCAAAATGGAGAAAAAATGTTTCACTCAAAGATTTAGTAGTAACTCTGGGGACCCCCTAGGGGTCCCGGACCCCCTGTTGAATGAAGACCCCTGGAGTAAGATATTATCCATGGTACTCCTAGCATTCATTTTAATTACCAAATTGCTTTTAATTCCCAGGCAACATTACCAAGAAGCTTCCCAGAAGGACGGTCGTTCCCGTGAGTGACACTGTCATCTTCTGCGTGGAGCTGGAGCGTCCTTGTCCGGACGCCTATTGGACCCGCAATGGCGATAGGCTGAAGGAAGACGCCCGAATTTCCATCGCCTGCGCACTTAGACAGTACACACTGACCATCAGAGACTGCCATGGAGATGACTCAGGAGAGGTGGCTTTCATGGCTGGAGACTGCAAGACATCCACGAGATTCTCTGTCACTGGTGAGGACCATGGCTGGGTCAAATACAAATGTTACACCCATGCATTTCATTGGCTCGTAATACCAGTCTTTATTTCCCTGGGACATTTCAGTTCTTCTCATTCAACATCCAAACACTTCCTGTGTTCATCCCGATCTTTTGGCATTTGATTTGTTTATGTGGAAATTCCCACCCACATCACACATCAGGAGGCTAAAACCAACTGTCAAACATATTGTATTTGAATTCCTTTGTTTGAACCCTGTCTGATGAGGATACACGTCTCATTTATTTATATTTTCTTGATCTCTCTCTCGCTCTCCAGTGGCGTAGACAGAATTGAACCACCGACTAGGCCTGCGCCCATCTGGGTAGGCCCGGATATCGTGCGGCGTGCGAAAAAAATCCATGTTTTTCGGGTCGGATCGGGCCTTCTGGTGCGATTTGGGTCGGGTTTCTTTGCATGATTAAATAATCAATTAATGCGTGGCGTCCACTAGTGATGCGCAGGTCATTCCAGCCGTGCAAAAACAGAATGGCATATTAGAGAAGAAGCCGGTAACATGACGGCATGAGATGCTTATTTTAATTGACAACACTCCTGTTAGTATAAGACTATACACACGAAGCACAACGCTAATGTATCACAGAGAGATATTGCAGACTGACCCAGTAGCCTAGTCACTGGTGCAAGACAAAATAAACAACTATGAAGAGAAAAGACAGAAATGTTTAATTGCACCGTCAACTTTTTATCAGAGCTCTGTAGCTATACTGACGCTTCTCCCTCTCCCATACAAAAACAGCCAAGCCAGAAGAAGGTAATTAACCAGTCTCACTCACCTATATTGCTGCTTTCAAACGCTGTGCATTGTTTTAAGTCCCAGGAGCATGGTTTTCATATCATAAATATGAACTTTAGATTAGTCAAAAGCTTGTGTCAGTATAATCCATGTGAAACCTATACATCTTGTAGGCTGCAACAACTATTAACAAGTAGCCCAACACGCTGAAGCATTTCCTGTAATGGTGGATTTCAAAATAAGACCCTGCCGTAATATGATTATATAGGCAATTGGTTTTATTTTTAAGTCTACTTACAGGAAGTAAATGGACTAAATTAGAATTACATGACACTCTAGTCTAGACATGCTTGGCTGCGAGCAGGGAAGGATGCTTGGTGCACATTATATATTATATATCACTAGCGTCCACATGATGATGTTATGTTATTGAGCGGTGGTCACACCGTCTCCTATACGTGGCCGTGTGTGTGGGTATGCGTCCGTCCGGCCGTCCGGCCGTGTATGTAGCCTCAAGCCTGCAGTACCTTTTTTGACCACACATGTTAAGGGAGGGGCGCTGTTGTTCTCACACACACACACACACACACACACACACACACACACACACACACACACACACACACACACACACACACAGGGGGAAGGGTGGGTCAGC
Source organism: Nannobrachium achirus (assembly GCF_963921795.1). NCBI lineage: Eukaryota > Metazoa > Chordata > Actinopteri > Myctophiformes > Myctophidae > Nannobrachium > Nannobrachium achirus. The sequence goes on from NC_137814.1 coordinate 36,702,476, forward strand.
ATGTGTGGTCAAGTATTATTATTATTATTAACAAACTGAATGTTTTAGGGTCAAATAAATTAGAGTGTGTGAAGAAACTACAGCATTGTAAAGCACACTAACCCCGCTGCACCCACCCAGTAGTGCTGTTGCACAGCCTCCACGACCACCGCTCAGTTCACACGGGTGTGTTTTAGTTGTTGTAAGGATGCGACTATTATCAAAATGACTTAATATATTATAAAAAAAAATAAAAAATATATATATATTTTTTTTGGGTGGGCACAAAAACGAAATGGGTGGGCCTAGGCCTAGTCAGGCCCACCCGTGGCTACGCCCCTGTCGCTCTCTCTCTCGCTCTCTCTCCTATTTCATTTGATCAAATAAACAGGGGCATCACAAGGGGGGGAAAAATAAGACTGAGTTACTAGGGCCCAAGGTGGAGGGGCCTGGGATTATTTTATACTTTAGCTATTGAAAAATAGCAGATATACAAGAGCTTGTAGATCTGCTTTTTTTTTTTTTTATAGTCGTGAAAATGTGTGCAAATCTTTGAATACATGTATTTCTTTAAGCCAACATTGGGAACTCAAATTTTGATTCTGGGGGGTCCCTGGAACTAAATATTTTGAGATGGGCGTCCGTGGCCAAATACATATAATTTTGGGGGTCCTTCACATGAAAAAGTTTTAGTACCACACTGACATAGAAACAGTTTTTTTCAAAAAACCTCAGAAGGATTTGAAATATTCAAAGACTTGCACAAATTCTCACCACTCGTGCCGTGCTGTGAGCTTGTAAATCTGCTATTTTTCAATAGTTAAAGTACCCAGGGCCCAGGATTTGGTGCGATATCCCTGCAAATAATGATGCATGAACATCACTCCTCCTTTCTGTTCTAGCTGCAAGAAAGCATCCCCCAGACCCCCCAGTGGACGCTGTGGTCCAGAACAAGACGGAGTCCTCCATCACTCTCCAGTGGTCCCCCCCTGACAGTGATCGTCCGGTGCCCATCAAGGGCTACCTGGTGGAGAGGAGGAAAGTAGGCTCTCAGACATGGCAGAGGTGCAACGCTTCAGAAACCATTACCTCAACACAGGTGACCATATCAAGCTTTACTGAAGAGTCCAGCTTCCAGTTCCGCATCTCTGCCATCAACGACTATGGCCAGAGCCCCTACCTGGAGGTGCCTGGTAGCTTCTATCTCGGTAAGACTGTTATGAGTGTCTGACATTTTCCTTTTCTCTACATCAGGGGTCTTCAACATTTTCAGGCCAGGGACCCCTTAGTAGAGAGAGAAGGGACCCCCTCTACATATTGTATAAATGTGTGATGCAGATTGTCATCGATTTCATAGATAGATTCATAGACTTGTTTGACAGCACTGTCATCAGTCTATGTTGGATTCATGTTAATGTGTATTTTCAGACATTTAACCCCTTAAATCGTCGATATTTTGTAAACTTGACCTTTCACTATATACTTGGTCTGCTCATTTTTACCTTTACACCAAACCTATTTGCCGAAAATAGCCGGTCTACAAGCTCTTAAAGCCTCGCAGCTCGAGGCGTTGAGAGCTATTTTGGGCTAAAGTTCTCCTCAGAATAGGGATGCGAGGGTTCAAGTTGTTAATTAAAAAGAATGATCCTACTTTTGTGGACCCCCTGTAGTAACTCTGAGGACCCCCTAGGGGACCCGGACCCCCTGTTGAAGACCCTTGCTCTAAATTGTAGCTGGCTGAATATACCGTAATGTGTCTTTGGTTTTGACGATCTCGATCTCCCACAGAACCAACGGCAGAGGTGACGATGGGTCTGAAGAACTGCACTGCGGCGTCTGGCGAGGAGGCCTCCCTCTCCGCTGAGCTCTCGGCAGTGTGCTCTGGTTTTTGGTCCATAAACGGCCGCCTCCTGCGGAGCGGGGCAGACTACCTCATCACCCGCTCCAAGAACACACACACACTGGTCATCCGCATCGTGTCCATGGAAATGAACGGAGCCGAGGTCAAGTTTGTGGGCGGTGGCTCCGAGACGAGCTGCGTCTTGACCGTGAAGGGTAAGCACGTCACTCTGCCAGTAAGAGGCCAGTTTACGCTTTGTGTCTCTTGACATGTTGCATAACTACGTCAAGTGGCACTTTGTTAGGGCGTTCATACTTTATGCCAGGGGTGTTCAGCATTTTCAGGCCAAGGACCCCTTAGTAGAGACCTTTCACTCTGTACTTGGTCTGCTCTTTTTTACCTCTACACCAAACCTATTTGCCAAAAATAGCCGATCTACAAGCTCTCTTGTAGATCTGCTATTTTTGGCTGAAGTTCTCCTCGGAGTATAGGGATGCGAGGGTTCATTTAAAATAATTATTCTATCACACAAGGATTTGGTCCGGGACCCCCGGACCCCCTGCTTAATGCAACAGCATTGTGCCACAAACTGAACCAACATTTATTTTGACTAAAAGGAAATAGCAACCACCAATGATCTTACGATGTTCGGCTATCTTCACTATGTGTAAGTTCATAATGTACTTCTTCCCTGTAGTGGAGTCAAAAGTATAATATTTGTCTTTGAAATGCAGTGTAGTGAAAGTAAGTATTCATAATAGAAATACTAAGTAAAGTACTTACTAAGAAAAACGTAATGAAGTCAAATGTATTTATTGTCCGCCACGGGCTGCCTGTTTGCTGTAGGACAAATTAGGAGGCTTGTAGATTTTCTATGATCAGCAAAACTCTGGCCTCTCAGTGTGTGTGACACCAGACCTCTATTTTCAGTCGCAACTATCAAGTTCATCAACAAGTCAGCTCACACAGAGGTCGTGACCTGCAGTGCCCAGGAAACCGCTCATCTGACCACTGAAGTGTCCACTCATGATGCTCAGGTGAGTTATTTGAGAACAACACATTTTCTTTTACCATTTTATGTTTCACTTTCATAAAGAAGTTATTTGTCACCTTGTCACAACTTATTGTTGTTTCTTAATTGTTGTTTCTTATTTGTTCTCTTTCTTTCTGCACTTGTTCTCAGGCGGTTTGGATGAGAAATGGACGAGAGGTGAAAGTGGGGAAGAAGTACGAGTATGGGACTGCTGACCGCAAGAGGACCCTAACAATACATAATGTCACTGAGGAGGATGTGGGCATCTATGAATGTGTTTTAGAGGACGATAGACTTTCACTACAGCTTGCTCTTAAAGGTACATTAACACTTCATTCATGTGTTGTACTTTTACAGTGGTATTAAATCTTCTACATTATTACTACATTATTACTGTACATTTAAATACAACTAAAATTGCTATTTTTACTATTTCACTTACCTACAGTACTGCACATAGACCAGAAAGGCATTCTGGAACAAATGCCAGACCATATTGGACCAGATCAAATCTAGCAATGAAAATGTTCTTAGATTGGTATCCCAAATATAAGAAATATTTTCAAATGTGGGACCATGGCCTAATGCATGTCAAATTATGGGTCCTTGAAATTGAAAAGGTTGAGAATCACTGTACTAGGCAGTATGTAAACAAATTGGTCAGCTTGGCAGTATTAGTACTGACAATGGCATTACAAGTCTGCAAGATGATGTTCTTAACTGCCTTGACTACAGTATTCTGCTTGCCATGTCATCATGAATGTCAAGCAAAATAAATTGGAGATACATTGTAAAGAAATACAACACATATATACTTTATTTCCAGAGATTTCTAAATGGGTTAAAGTTTATAACATTTTGCTTAAAACTCGAACCACTATTACGAAGCTACCCCTCGAAATAAGCCTAGTCCCTTATTAATGAATTCACATGGAAAATCTAAACATTTCATTATAAACCTTACACAGATACACAGTACACACACTTTAATTTGTCATCAATGAGCCTGACCTACAACTGACTGCGTGCAGCATTTATCCTTCATAGTGCAAGCAGTCCCACAGACGCCACATTGCTCACAGGAACAGGACATGCTGTGAAGACTGTCAGCAGGTGCTCGTGATCCATCAGATAGACCTCTGTATCAACATGTAATCAACTCCAGTATGACTCAGACCCTTGTCCCCACCCACACCCCACCCCCACATAATGAAACGCCCCTCAAATACCAAACCTTTGAAATGAAAGTGAAGCAAAATAGCACTGCACAAAAGGAAAAGAAAGAAAATACCACAAAAAAAAAACACTTTTAGTCGCAAATGTGTTATAATGCTTGTCCCATTTTCAAGTCTTTCGATTTTCAAGAAATGGCAATTACCTACAATAATAGGCAAATCTTAGCAACGTTACATTTATAGCGATGATTTGCAAGGTGCTAGACAGTAACAACGATTATGTAGAGCATATGTTTTAAATTAATTATTCTATTGCCTTTTCTTTTAAGATGAACCCGTCAAATTCTTGAACAAGCCCAGAGGGCCCTTGGGAGTGTCACCGGTCAACTCAGGGGACCTTGAGCTGAGCTGTGAGGTGTCGGCTGCCAGCGGGGTCGTCGTTTGGAAGAAAGATAACGTGGAGATCATTGAGGACCAAAGAATCACCTTCATCTCAAAAGGGACTCAGAGGAGACTTGTCATCAAGAACGTTAAGAAAAGTGATGAAGGACACTACTCCTGTGAGACAGCCGCAGACAAAGTCACATTCCAGGTCAAGACAAAAGGTAAGGGTGTGTGTGTGTGTGTGTCTGTGTCTGTGTGTGTGTGTGTGTGTGTGTGTGTGTGTGTGTGTGTGTGTGTGTGTGTGTGTGTGTGTGTGTGCGTGTGCGTGTGTGTGTGCGTGTGCGTGTGTGTGCGTGTGTGTGTGCGTGTGTGTGTGTGTGTGTATTGACAGCTTGTCAATACAAGAATAAAAATATATGAATTAGTATCAATCAGCGGGGAAGACCAGGATGGTATCACAACTTATTAGAATTGTTCCCTCAGCATAATCCCTTCTACTAACTAGGACCTTGAATTTGTGCACCAGAGTTGTTCAGTCGATTAATACTGAAAACCTGTATTTTTCCGTGCAGAAGCCCAAGCTGCCTTCTCCAATAAAGAGTCAGTCCAGAGGGAGGTGAAAGCTGTTCTCTCCCAGAAAGCCACCATGAGCTGTGAGGTGTCCGATACCAAGACAGAGGTGAAATGGTACAAAGACGGCAAGCTGCTGACTTCCAGTAAGACAATCCACATGGAGTCAAAGGGCAAGAGTCGTGAGCTGGTGATGGACAGTGTGGAGAAGAAGGATGCTGGAGAGTACATCTGTGAGGCTGGAACAGAGAAACTCGTCTTTAAGATGCAAGTAACCGGTAAGGGAGTATAGACATGCATTTTATATTGTCATTGACTCAGTGCTTTTGATTAATGAAGATTGGTAGTTGGTATATCGTTTTCCACACATGATCATGTGTGGAAAACTATATAACAATATGTTAGATTCTAACCTATCCTCCAACTGAATCTGATTGCAGTGTTCAGCTCTACAGTAGGTGACATGTTTATGATGCTATTGTGTGCAGCTGTCACAATGTGTCACATTAAAAGTTGTGTCTGATCCAACAAAGGGTATGTCCAGACCATAAAAATATGATCTGTGGCTTTATAGGTATCTCATGGATCAGAATGTTCTTGATAGTGGAAAAGCACCTATAACTCTGACAATCTAGCGTCATTACCAGCTGGGCAGCTCTGTTGCTGGACCCTCTTGAATTTCCTTTATTATTTTGGTGCCGTGCAGCTCTGCTCCTGGTCCCTCTTGAACAGTATTTGCCATTTTCCTACTCTTCTTCCTCCTCCTCATCAACCTCAGGGTTGGGAAACTCTTGTGAATATGGTCGATATTGTCTTAGAAATTAGAAGCCACAGTCATTGTCTGATGTCACACCGCTGCTTTGTTATCATCTTAGACATCAAGGTTGAGTCTGCCTTCTCCAACAAAGAGTCAGTCCAGAAGGAGGTGAAAGCTGTTCTCTCCCAGAAAGCCACCATGAGCTGTGAGGTGTCCGATACCAAGACAGAGGTGAAATGGTACAAAGACGGCAAGCTGCTGACTTCCAGCAAGACAATCCACATGGAGTCAAAGGGCAAGAGTCGTCTGCTGGTGATGGACAGTGTGGAGAAGAAGGATGCTGGAGAGTACATCTGTGAAGTAGGAACGGAAAAGCTGATTTTCAAACTGCAAGTGGAAGGTACAGTATGAAGAACACATCTTATACTAAATGTCCTATTTTGTTGGTTGCTCCGGTTCAGAATGATTATTATCAGTTTTATTAAGGCAGCTTTGTTATCTCTTGGCTCCCTTCTCTTTGTGTGCAGTGTTATGGTTTTTCATCTGGCATTAGTGGTCTTTGGTTATGGTTGTTGTTGATGCTTCAATTGGGCACCTCACCGTTTTCCTTCAGATGCCAAGCCTACATTCCTCAACAAAGAGTCAGTCCAGAAGGAGGTGAAAGCTGTTTTCTCCCAGAAAGTCACCATGAGCTGTGAGGTGTCCGATACCAAGACAGAGGTGAAATGGTACAAAGACGGGAAGCTGCTGACTTCCAGTAAGACAATCCACATGGAGTCAAAGGGCAAGAGTCGTCAGCTGGTGATGGACAGTGTGGAGAAGAAGGATGCTGGAGAGTACATCTGTGAAGTTGGAACAGAGAAACTGGCTTTCAAAGTACATGTGACAGGTATGGTGATACAATACTCTGAGGGCCACTTAAAACATTAAACCTGATAATCTGTCCCTTCACTAGGGGCTTGGCAGCTCTGTTTCTGGCCCCTCTTGTATTTGTCATTATTCTTAGGGGCCAAGAGACTCTGCTGCTGGCCCCTATTCTATTCGCTGTTATTATTGGGGGCCAGGCGTCTTTTATTTGCCATTTTTAATAGTGCTGGGCAGCTCTGCTGCCAGTCCATCTTCTATTTGCCATTCTTCTTCTTCTTCTACTTCTTCAAAATATGTTTAAACAGTAAGAGCAAAATGGCTGGCATATGAATATGATCAATAGCGTGTGACAAAAGTGGAGGCCACAGTCATTGTCTGATGTCACACCGCTGCTTGGTTACCTTTTTAGATGTCAAGGTTGAGTCTGCCTTCTCCAACAAAGAGTCGGTCCAGAAGGAGGTGAAAGCTGTTCTCTCCCAGAAAGCCACCATGAGCTGTGAGGTGTCCGATACCAAGACAGAGGTGAAATGGTACAAAGACGGCAAGCTGCTGACGTCCAGCAAGACAATCCACATGGAGTCAAAGGGCAAGAGTCGACAGCTGGTGATGGACAGTGTGGAGAAGAAGGATGCTGGAGAGTACATCTGTGAAGTAGGAACGGAGAAGCTGATCTTCAAACTACAAGTGGAAGGTATACAGTATGAAGAACACATCTTATACGCCTCAAGATGTCAACTTAAAAACACTGAGTAAATGACATCATGTAATCAACCCCTCCCCCTTTACAATACACCCAACACTGTGGGTGTGGCTAACTTCAGCTGGGTCACCACCCACCTGCAAACCAGGCATACTTAATGAACTGGTGGGTGTGGCCACATAAAAACTCCATTTTAACACTTTCTGTACACTTTTTTGGAAGAAATCTTCCTCCTAGTATAATCATAATACCTGATCATCATGTTTTAGGGGGGAAAAGAATCATGGCACCGCCTCTTTAATTCTGTCATCAAAGCAGTATCTGTCATGATCTTTTCAGTCTGAGACTGTATATAAGGAATGTACCTTTTTCCTGGTGCCTTGGGTTTATGTTTTTATGTTTGTGCTTCATTACACTGTTATTTGAGGATTTCATAAGGCAGCTCTGTTGTCTTGTGACTCCCTGGCAGTCCCTTTGTGTGCGGTGTTATGGCATTTAATCTGGCATTAATGTGCAATGTTGTTGCCTCCATTCATATTTTTTCAGATGCCAAGCCTACATTCCTCAACAAAGAGTCAGTCCAGAACGAGGTGAAAGCGGTTCTCTCCCAGAAAGTCACCATGAGCTGTGAGGTGTCCGATACCAAGACAGAGGTGAAATGGTACAAAGACGGCAAGCTGCTGACGTCCAGCAAGACAATCCACATGGAGTCAAAGGGAAAGAGTCGTGAGCTGGTGGTGGACAGTGTGGAGAAGAAGGATGCTGGAGAGTACATCTGTGAAGTTGGTGCAGAGAAATTGGCATTCAAAGTACATGTGACAGGTATGGTCAGACAAACACTCAAGAGGGCCTCTTTAAATATCAGCATGTGTGCATGCTATTCAGAAACATTAGCATCATATACGGTACATACTTCTGTTTCTTCTTTTGCTTCTTCTTTTGTCCAGATTACAGTTGTAAAAAATGTGACGACTTGATTCAAACATGTGCCAACAGAACAGTCCATGGTGTCCTACCCTAATTTGCGTAGACTAGTGCCGATCCTAAATATCAGTTGACAGGGCCTAATCAGGGTCATAATCAATGTTTTAATCATTGTGTGTGTTCTCTGCATTAACAGAAGCCCAGGCAGTATTCTCCAACAAAGAGTCAGTCCAGAAGGAGGTGAAAACTACTCTTTCCCAGAAAGCCACTCTGAGCTGTGAGGTGTCTGACACAAAGACAGAGGTGAAATGGTACAAAGATGGCAAGCTGCTGACTTCCAGCAAGACAATCCAAATGGAGTCAAAGGGTAAGAGTCGTCAGCTGGTGGTAGATAAGATCGAGAAGAAGGATGCTGGAGAATACACCTGTCAGGCTGGGACAGAGAAGTTGGTGTTCAAGTTGCAAGTAGCAGGTAAAATGTCAATACTTTCACCGGGGGTTATTTCTGCTCTGCATAAGAATACAGCATAGTAGCTAAATGATATCCTTATTCCTTTAGATGCAGCTGCCAAATTCCAGAAGAAGTCTGTGGTGAAGGACACATGTGTTCAAGCAAGTGAAAAGATCGTTCTGACTGCTGAACTGACCACAGAGAATGCCACCGTCAAATGGTTCAGGGATGGAGTGGAGTTGAAGGAGGGCAGCAATTATGAAATGAAAAAGCATGGCCTTACTTGTACACTTATTGTAAAATCCAGTGAGGCTAAAGACAGTGGGACATATTCCTGTCACACTGCTGATGACAAGATGGAGTTCAAAGTGCAAGTCAAAGGTTGGCAAATTTGTTTTAGTATCACAAGCACTACACACTTGTTTCTGCATGTGGCTAATATTCTTTGGGGTCTAATAAACATTGTTTCCATCTAGATTTGGCTTTGAAGTTTGTGGTGCCCTTGAAGTCTGTGGCCACAGAGCTTGGAGCCACACTTAGCCTGATGTGTGAACTGAACCATCCCTCTGGGGATGTACTCTGGAGACATGATGGCCATGAGATCAAACCAGGTGGCAGGTTCTGCATCAGCGCAGATGGTGCCAAGCGGGCACTCACTGTGACTGGCATGGTTAAGGAAGATGAGGGAGAATACAGCTGTGAATGTAAAAACGACAAGACCTCTGCTAAAGTCTCCTCAAAAGGTGAAAGGAGTTTCATTTGTACTAAAACATATGAAAAGGGTTGACATGAGAATTATTGACATGTATTTACAGTATCTGAGTCCAAAACATTTGTTTTCTCCTTTCAGAACCCAGACTTGTGAGGCTGACTACAAAGCTAAACAATGTGGTTGCAATGGAAGGCAAAGACGCCATTTTCAAATGTAGTGTCACCCCGGCAGACGCCAGTGTTAAGTGGTTCCGCAATGGTGCACCCCTCACTGCCGGGCCCAAGTATAAGATTGAACATGGTGGCACCAGCCACTCCCTCACCATTACTTCTGTAACACAGGAGGAAGCAGGGGAGATAAGCCTTGATGCAGAAGGCAAAGGCTGCAAAGCCACCCTGCAAGTGCAACGTAAGAACACTCACTGGGTGTGAATGAATACATTATTTGTATTTTCATCGACAGCTGTTCTAACGTTTGATGGTTTCTCTGCAGATGTACCGGTGACCTTTAAGAAGAAACTGGAAAACCTGACTGCAGAAGAGCAGTCTGAGGTGAAGCTGGAGGTGGAGCTGAGTCAAGCATCGTCTGAGGTCAGGTGGATGAAGAACAGCGTAGTGCTGCAGTCTGGAGGAAACATGGAGATTCGAGTGGATGGAGCCAAACAGAGTCTGGTGTTTAAGAGTGTGACTTCTGCTGACCGGGGCTTGTACTCCTGTGAGACTCTGGACGACAAGACTCAGGCTAAACTCTCCGTGGAGAGTAAGATTGACTTTCCATTTCAACATTTTGTATTCATTGGTTGCTTTATTCAAGTACTTACCATCATAAATCACCCTCACATTTTCACATTTATTTTGCATCCATGTTTGATTAATGTGGTACGACACAGTATGATTTACAGTACCTCTGCATTCATACTGTACAAGTAAGCGATAATGTGGAATGACACATTTATTACTGCAAAATATAAAGGGCCAAGTGGAGGTTCTGCTTCAACTGAAAGTAGTTTATTTTGTAATGATGACTGGCTCATTGTACATTATCCTGCTTATGACAGGCCTACTTACCAACATTAAATAGCTAAAAGCTTCAATATCCATAGCATCATCAACAGAGGCAGAACTGTGGAATGACAGACTGCAGGATCAAGTATTCAACAAAGCACTGTAATTAACTCATATTTCCTCCTCTTTTCAGTGAGAAAAATACAGGTAGTGAAGGGCCTGAAGGAAACCAAGGCTCATGAGACAGAGACAGTAACTCTGGAGGTGGAACTCAACCAGGCTGATGTTGAAGGGTCATGGACCAGGGATGGGGCCAAGATAAAAACAGGGACTAACTGCCGTGTTACAGCTCTGGGGAAGAAGCACGCTCTTACACTGTCTCAACTAAAAATGGAAGATGCAGGAATGATTGCCTTCCAAGCAGACGGTGTTCATACATCTGGCAAACTCATTGTCACAGGTATGATTTTCGGTTAGTTCTGTTAGTTACTGTGTCGTGACTCGTGTTGGACTTGTGGACAAATAAATGTTGCTTTTACAGAGCCTCCTGCCAAGATCTCTAGCCCTCTGGTGAATATCAGCGCACCCGAAAAGGACAAAGTCACTTTTGAATGTGAAGTATCCAGAACCAATGCGGATGTTAAGTGGTTCAAGGTGAGAAATCATAATGTATGTCTAAATATATACAGTAACCCTGAAGCATTATTTGCTTTATTTATTTGGTTTTAAAGAGGGACTAAACCCTAGCCCATATTGTAAGTTTTCTATCCACTAAAGGTTAAACATAATTTACTGATTTTGGTACAGTGGGATGTTGGCAACATAGCAGCTACTAATAAATAATAATGGTATTTTTATATGTACGTGTGCCAATGTGATCATGCCAAATGCCAGTTTAAATAATTTTAGTAGTGTCAATGCTTGTACACTGACACACCTTCGTAAATATCACAATGTACCAAGTTTAGCCTAGCCCTTTAAATGATTTTAGCCTTTAGATAGCAGAAAATTCACAAAAGTGGCAATGGGCTTATTAACCCATACCATTGCTTAAATTCCAATTACTCCACAGGACGATGTGGAGCTAAAACCAGGCAAGAACATTGGCATCCACTCTCAGGGCCGCAAACGCACTCTGCTCATCCACAAGTGTACCCCAGAGGACCAGGGCACTTACATTTGTCGCACCACTGATGACAACACATCAGCCAAGCTCACGATTCACGGTACTTGCCATTATATTGTCGTTGTCAGGTGGAAACCTTGTATGTCCAAGACCGTTCATTTTGTATTTATAATTTAAAAAATGAACTAAACTAGTGAAAATTGCAGATCTACAAGCACACAACGCCGTTGTGTGCTTGTAGATCGGCTATTTTCACGACTTTTTTGCTACAGCCTTGTATGATGAAGCAGACCTTTACTTTGTGAGAAAAAGAATTACAAACTTGTCTGACAGTGACACTGACAGTGACGGTATGACACCATCGTTTGGTGCTCTTTCCCTTTTTCAAAAGTGTTAGTTGCGACCGTAGGTCGCATTTACTACCAAAACCTCCACGGGCTGTCCGTCAGTGAGTCAGTGAGTCCGTCACACTTTTGCCCTGCTCATATCTCCACAACCGTTGCCCCCATCCATGCCAAATTTTGCACACACACTCCTTACCTGCCAAACTACAACCTCCAAGGACCCCCGGAGCTCCAGGGACCCCCAGGTCCCTGGGGGACCCCCAGGTGTAAAAAGATGTCCGTCCGTGAGTCATAAGTCACACGTCATACTTTTGCCCTGCTCATATCTCCACAACCGTTGCCCCCATCCATGCCAACTTTTGCACACACACTCCTTACCTGCCAAACTACTACCTCCAAGGACCCCCGGAGCTCCAGGGACCCCCAGGTCTCTGGGGGACCCCCAGGTGTAAAAAATGACCAAATGTGCAAAAATGACCAAATGACCACCCCCACGGAGCTGCTCACGGGGAATTCCTGGGGACCACCCACTCCTGGTGCTCCAGAACGGATGCAAAAGTGGTGGCGCCCCCAGTGGAGGACCCCCTCCACTGCAGCTCACATAAAATGCCCTAACTCGGCCTAGGAGCGTCCGGGACAGCCGGGGCCGGTACCTATTCGTCCACCTACGGTCGCTTATCTCCCGATTAGGGAGTCTTACTGGTTAATAGTAATGCTGCATAGTAGGAAGTCTTAAGCATGTTTTCTCTTCCAGCACGAGATATTAAGATTGTGAAGAAGCTGGAGGACGTGGAGGTGACGGAGAAGGAGAGCGCTGCGTTTGTCTGTGAAATATCACATGATGAAGTGGACTGCCTGTGGTACAAAGGAAGCACCAAACTCAAAGCTGGTGACAACATCAAGATGAGACAAGAAGGTGAGGCACAATACAAATAATACAGCGCTGCAGTCCTTGTGTTATCTTCTGTTGTTGATAGATGTAACGGAGGTGATCCGAACCTCCCCACCCGACTTCGAACCCGGGTCTCCCGCGTGAAAGTCCAATATCTTAACCATTACTTCCAAAGGGATATCCCTATGGAACAAGGGCAGAAGGCAGATACTAGACTTTTGAGGCTTCAGGCTGGGTCTGCGACTCTCTCCGCCACACTCACCCCCCTTTGACCTCCTCCTACGGGGAAGCCCGGATCCAGGTCACAGCACCAATGTAACGGAGGTGCAGGGCCGTAGCGCGCCTAATCGGCGCTCTAGGCGAGCTCTCTCGAATGCGCCCCCCCACTCCCGCGCGCGCGCTGGCGGGTTTTGCCGTGAATTTAGTCGGTTTTGGGTCGGTTTTGGGCTGGTTTGGGTCCACTCCCTCCATTTCGGCGCCCCCTTGGCGCCCCCTCTAGGCTGGCGCTCTAGGCGACCGCCTAGTCCGCCTATAGCTAAAAACGGCCCTGCGGAGGTGATCCGAACCTCCCCACCCGGCTTCGAACCCGGGTCTCCGTGTGAAAGTCCAATATCTTAACCATTACTCCAAAGGGATATCCCTATGGAACAAGGGCAGATACTAGACTTTTGAGGCTTCAGGCTGGGGCTGCGACTCTCTCCGCCACATAGACATACAGTATTCTTACAAATTGTCTTCTATGTCCCCATGCAGGTAGAACCTATGTGCTGCTCTTCCCGTCTGTTACTCCAGAGGACGCGGGCGAGATTAAATTCACAGCTGACAAAGCGTCTTCAACTGCAAAACTGAAAGTGAAAGGTAAACAAACTCAGTCTTTTCAGCTTGGCTTTATGTCACACAATGCAGCATGTGCCAAGCCGTTGTCTAACTTGCACAACATCATACAGCAAAACCTTTTATTTCACATTGACTTCATAAAACAATTAGAGTTTGCTTTTGGTTTCTTGAAATTACATAATGTCCTTTTTTCCAGATTCGTTTATTGACAATGCTTTTAGATGCAGGATGCAAATAGATGATCTCTATCTATCCAACTTGACTAAAGGAGTCAGGCAGTCACATAGGATTATAATTCATAATCATCATTCATTTGTAATTCTGACCATTTTGGTTGCAGTTAGGTAACTAAACCAGTTACTATGTGGTATGTACAGTAGTAGAAATAGCAATGCTTACATGCAACCTAATATTATCTATTATTATAGTGTGTTCTTGCTCAAGTAGTTAATCTGGTGTAACAGTCTGACGTTTTAGTCAGGTCAAGTAAGATATCCACTTGCATCCTGCATTTATGAATGTTATCCGTTCAGGCCTTTATGCCTCATTGGGTTATGATCTGATGGCAATGAAGAACAAAATGCTTTTTTGTGCCTCTTATATTATTATTATATTTTCTCCAGCATTTTTTGGCTTTATTTCTTAGACAGGAAGGTGTAGGGAGAGGAGAAATCTAAGGACATCTTGTCAGCATAATGCAGACAAAGACTTAACATGATTATTGTGGTGGTCTGTGAAAAATAATGTGGTGTAAGGAAATGCCAGCACTGATGGATAAAAAAATTAAGTATTTCAGTCATGGGCAATCTTAAATAAATCCATTACATACTATATTAATAATCTATAACAAATTAGAGCCTTTGAAGAAATTGTTCTGTCCTCAGACTGACTTGAGTCTAAACCCATCTACCAAGCGAGTTCATTTTGGGACATTACACTTTCATGCTTAAATGGATATGGCATTCTGGTATTTCTAGCATGGAATCCCACAGGCCTTCCTTGCATGTGTTTCCCTTTTAGCTTTCTAAAACTAGAGGTTCGGGCCGCTTCTTGGCCCTCACACCTACATCCCACCGTCGATCTGACGATAAACCCATATTTGGAGATCTCTGAATCTGTCAGTCCTTGTCCCTCCATTGCATTACATTTGTTGAACTGGGGTAATGCTATGAGTGGAGAGCTGTGACTTCGTTACATTTGTGGTGGGCTTGGGGTCGGTTTCCTGACTTTTGACTTGGTTATATAGTATTTAAAGGTTTGTTGACCTGTAGTTGTCTAAGATGTTTGAATGTTAACTCTCCTATTAAATGAGCCGGGATTTCTTCAGATAATATGAGTATGAGGTCAGTGGTTTGGATAAACATAATACATAATTTAACTCTTAACACTTTCCCTTGTTGTATTAACAGCAATGTTAACTCTGCCATAAGTGGTACTAAGCTGAAGTAATGTATATACCACGCTTGCCACTTGCTTTAGCTTCAGTGTAAAGTACAGTAAGGGCGGAAGGATGGTCCATCAAATGGGGTTAGGGTTATTAGACCTGCATACTATGGCTCTAAATTGATTTGGACTTGATCATTCTCTGTCCTTAATATTAGTGTGGCTTTGACGATGCGTATGGCATTGGCAGTCTTTATTGCATCCATGTTAATGCTAATGATAACGACTCTGGTGATTGATACGGTGTTGTTGTTACTGTAGAGCTGCCTGTCAAGTTTGTGAAGCGGCTCAGGGATAAGATAGCGATGTATACGCATCGTGGCTACCTCGAATGCCGAGTGTCTCGCGCCAGTGCGAAGGTCACGTGGTACAAGAACAAGAAGGAGGTCCAGCCCAGCCAGAAGCATGAGATCAGAAGTGAAGGCGTGTACCGCTACCTCACCATCAACGACGTGGACGCGGGCGATGAAGACACCTACACCTGTGACGCGGGCGATGACAAGACATCTTGTAAACTTCTTGTGGAAGGTAACCAGGTGGAAGATGACCGAGCTCTTTTGAGGACTATAATGTAGACATGGTGTTTGGGTTAGCTCCCGTGTATTCATTTATATGATCAGGTGTAGGGCATTTATGTATGTGAGTTCTTCCAAAAAATCATTGATTTCATGCCATCAGACAATGAGGTGCCTAAAAGATAGGAAGATGGATAGATAAAATAAATCTATCTATCTGTCTATCTGTCTTATCTGTCTCTCTGTCTATGTGTCTGTCTGTCTGTCTGTCTGTCTGTCTGTCTGTCTGTCTGTCTGTCTGTCTGTCTGTCTGTCTGTCTGTCTGTCTGTCTGTCTTAGCATCTCTACTAATCTGCAGTCATAGTATGTAGCATGGTGAAATATGTGAACACATTTCTGCAACCCCTCAGTGTCATAAAAGATAAATGTCATCAATAATAATAATATGGGACTTACTATGTTTAATCACTTTAATCAATTTACAAGGAAATAAACCACCATTTAAACATGCCAAAGGCAAGAAAGCTTTATTGTTACAAAACCTCATTCACAGCGTGTGGATCTGTAATTAACTTCATGCCTACGCTGGCCAGCACAGGCAAAACCAAACAAAAACCAGCTTCATGCCATTACAGGGTGACGGTCATTAATCTAATTAATGTATAACCTTTCTGCTGAATTCTTGGCCAAGTAATTTACGGCAAATATTTATGGCAAATATCCAATAGTAAATCTTTACTATATGAAATGGTACACAAAGTTGCAGAGTCTTCACATTTTTCTTTGCCACAGAAACAATGTGACTCATTACTCATAACACAGATCTGAAGAGAGGGAGTACCACCGCACATGAAACAATTAACAGCAGGTCAGGTGCATCTCAGGAGCATATCAGCAGCCAAATGGAATGAGGCACAGGGAGCAGGAGCACATCAGAGTCATCATGACTCTGATGAAGATGCTCCTGGCATCGAACCGTTAGTCCTGAAATAGAACCTTACAAATAGAAAAGGAATATCTCCAGTGTCTCATTCCTTTTCTCCACAGTCTGTCAATCTGTTCTTACTTTATAGCAGTGGTTCTCAACCTGTGGGTCGGGACCCCCAGGGAGGTCCCCAAATTATTTTGGGGGGGTCCCTAGATGATAAACTTAATGGGCAACATTGTTTTCTCACTCAACAGTGAACAAACCAACATAAGGTTAAGTTTATAGAGGCTATCTGCACATTTCTAAAGTAAATTTAAGGACCTTTTAATACCTCTAAAATGACAAATTAAAAATAATATATACATATATTATATAACACAATATAACTGTGTTATACAAAATGTAATGCATCAACTCTTGTGGGGGGGTCTCCAGTTAATATATGATTATTGTGGGGGTCGCAGCCTGAAAAGCTTGAGAACCACTGCTTTATAGGACATAGACACATATATTTTTTAATGTGTGTGTGAGCACACACGCACACAAACACACACGCACACGCACGCACACGCACGCATGCACGCACGCACGCACGCACGCACGCACGCACGCACGCACACACACACACACACACACACACACACACACACACACACACACACACACACATGCAGCTTAAACCCTTCTCTATCTATGGCGTCTCCAGAGCAGTCTATCAGCATTGTGCGGGAGCTCAGTGCAGTAGAGGTGACGGAGCCTTTCGCTGCAGTCTTCGAAGTGGAAATCAGCATGGAGCTGGTGAAGCCTCCCATATGGGCCCTGAACGGAGTCGCTGTGCAGGAGAGCGCTGACGTGGAGATGGAGAAAGAAGGCACCATGCACCGACTCACATTCAAAAAGACCAAAGCATCCATGACAGGCCCTGTGCAGTTTACCGCTGGCAAAAGCAAGTGTGTGGCCCAACTCACTGTCAAAGGTAAAAATGTGAACTTTAACAAGTAAATGTTTGGATTTTTAATGTATGAATAATGCAAAGACAAAGTCTTACCATGATTATGGTGTTTGTCTGTGAAACTTAATTTAGTGGAAGGAAATACTGTACCAGCACACAATATCAATTATTGCCTTGACTGCATGGGCAGCAAAATGGTCCCTGAACACTAATGGATGTGTGTCAGCACATGGCCATCATCAGCATTTGAGAAGTGAAAAGTAATCTCACAACTATTATTTGTTTCTCTAGAGCGCCCTCTTGAGGTTACAGAGCCCATTAAAGATGTGAAGGCCAAGGAGAAAGGCTCAGCTTCACTGAGCTGTAAGTTTTCTGCTGCACTCAAGGAGGTGAGCTGGTTCAAAGGTCAAACACCCCTGGCAGCATCAGACAAATACACCATGAAGCAAGATGCAGCGAGGGCTCATTTGACCATCCAGAAGCTGACTGGAGAAGACAGTGGACAATATCGCTGTGTGTCTGGACCTGCTGAAACCAAAGGCACACTCACTGTGGAAGGTATAGTATTGCGAATCCCTTTGTGTTTCACCAGTTTATTTTGATGTTTAAAGGGACCCCTACCACAAACTTTGGAAGCCAATCAAAATGGAATCCGAAGATTAATGACTCCAGTGAAGAAAAGGGAATGTCCGCACACGATAGCTGCTTTCCTGTCTTTTTTAATTTAACCAAACAAAAACGTTTAAAGAGTGAGAACATAATCTCTGTCTCCCTGCTGTTCTGGCCGCAGCATGCTTGGTCTGTGTGTTTGTGTGTAAATGAACTAGAGAACAGATACACAGATTGTTCTGAAACGTGGAGTAGAGTATCAGTAGGCTGCCCTGAAGAGACATTTAGGATTGAAAGGTCAACGGTCAAGTTCACAATCAAGGTCAAGGAGAAACATTGGGTCAAGTTCAAGGTCACAGTCAAGGTCTAGGACAAAATCACATAATCATCAATCATATCATAGGTACGGAGAGGAACTCCCAGTCCTTTTTTAAAACATTTTGTTTGTTTTCTCCTGACCAGAGCGTGAAATAAAGATCACCAATCACCTGGTGGACACTGAGGTAGATGAAGATAGCGATGCTGTGTTCACGTGTGAGATCAACTATGCAGACGAAGAGGTTCAGTGGCTGCTAAATGACAAGGGGCTCTGCACCAATGAGGTCAACACCATCACACACGACGGAAAACTGCACAAACTCACACTGAAGAACTTGGCGCCTCAAGATGGCGGCACCATCACCTTCAAAGTCCGCAAGGTGAAAGAATCTGTCACACTAAAGGTCAAAGGTAAGAACAGGACTCATTACTTAATTAACCACATCTTACCACAAGCCCTATTTATTCTTTGCCTTACAACGTTATGGAATGAAAATTGCTGATGTACAAGCTCAATGTGACGTTGTGAGCTTGTAGATCAGCTATTTTCTCTGTTTTTGATCAGTTTTTTAGATTTCTTTTAGACTACTGTAATGACATGCCCAAAATGCCCCAAAATAGGGATGCCAGGTTGAAAGTGATTAGGTAAGGAGGTGCGAACTAAATATTTCCCGCAAACTTGCTCAACTTTCTTCTCACCTATAACTCCCCAGAGAAACGTGCAGTCTTCCTCAAGTCTCTGGACGATGTTGTTGGAGAGGAGAAAGGCATGATAACCCTGGCATGTGAGGCTTGCAAGCCTAGGGTGACCCCCACATGGAAGAAGGATGGCACTGTCCTGAAGGCTGGGCCGAAGTATGAGCTCCTGCACACAGGCAAGTCCCTGGGACTGATCATTAAGGACGTCACCAAGGAAGACGAAGGAGAGTACACCTGCGACCTGGGAACTGAGGCGTCCAAGTCAAAGGTCACCGTGAGAGGTTGGTATTATTTGACGTCAAATTCATTTCACAAGACATTTGGTGTCTGTTGCTACCGTATGTCCCCATTTTATCCACCATGTTTTGCTACTCAGTTATTGTATTGTCGTTGTCGGGTGGAAACCTTGTATGTCCACAACCATTTGTTTTGTATTTATAATTTAAAAAATGATTTAAAATAGTGAAAATAGCCAATCTACAAGCACACAACGCCTCGCATCGTGCTTGTAGATCAGCTATTTTCACTAGTTTTGTGCGACACTATTGTAGGATGAAGTAGGGCTTTCATTTACGGAAAAACACAAATTTGAAACCTGGAGATACAAGGTTTCTGCCTGACAGTGACGATATGTTCTGTCCTCCATGTTAGAAATCGGCATCGGCATCACCAAATGGCTGAAGTCAGTGGAGGTGAACGAAGGAGAGTCGTGTGCATTTGAGTGCATCCTGTCACGGGAAACCACTGACAAGTTTACATGGACGCTGAACGGCCAAACCATTACAAACGGAGGACGCTTCAAGGTCACCACTAAAGGCCGCAAGCACATGCTAACCATCAACGATGTTTACCCTGGTGATGCTGGTGAAGTGACCTTCAACATTAATGACCTGAGCTCCAAGACAACATTAGCAGTTGAAGGTAAGATATCTTTTCATTTAAAGGATTTTTTTTTTTTTACTACAAGGGTTCACATTTTAGATTGTAATTAGAGAAAAGAAAAGATGAGCGTTAAAATGTTTTCATTTACTGCTTTCTGTTGTTTTAGCGATTTTTGTATTTTGATTTCAGTGGGTGGTGGCATACGTATAAGTGGCTAAATATGTCTTTTTAGACACATTAAGCCGGCAGTTTCTTTGTTACTATTTACACCAGCCCCCTTAAGTCACATCTTCCCATGAAATATTGCAGTGCATCTTGGGAATGGGCTTATTGTGTCTAAAAATACATATTTAGCCACTTGCATGCGTGCCCCCAACCTGGAGGCATGCGTGCAAATCAGAATCGTTAACCCTAACCCTAACCCTAACCCTAACCCTGACCATAAATATTACATTGCCATAACTGTCAATTAAGTGTACACTGAGGTAAAGCAATGAACATCCTTTGGACTCTTGTTGCAGGTAAAGCGTCATCCGTGTCAAAGGGACTGCAGGGCGTTAGTGCAAGCCATGGGGAGGATGCAGTGTTCGTCTGTGAAGTCACACAGGCTAACATGACTGTAAGGTGGTCCAAGGACGGCAAGGCCATCAGGAAGAGTGAGAAGTATGACATCAGCCAAGAAAATAAGGTCATGACGTTGACCGTCCACGGCATCACCGCTCAGGACTCTGGGGAGTACAGCTGTGAGGTCATTGGAGGAGCCACCACCAAGGGCAAGTTGGAGGTCAAAGGTAAGACTCACATGATTGCTTTTAGGCAATCATTTACACACTTATTAGCAATTTAGCAGTTACTTTATTTGTTTACATTCCTGCACTGCGCGTAGCATCCCCAAATCTGAAACTGAATTTGATCATTCTACATTAAGCAAGGTGGTGTCTAACAATGTAGTGTAGCGTATGCTTGACAGTGTGGTTTCAGATTGCTGATTTTGGGGCATGTTTCATTACACCTCTGAATGATTGTGCTATAATTGGTGTTGGTGCCATATACACCTCTGTCACTGCACGTTTCCAACACAAATACAAACAACATACCATTGTGTGACTGCTGGGTAGAGAAGTTACAGGTGTGCAACTTCGCCTGCTGCGACTGTCTCTGGTTCTCTGCTTAAGAATCATTTGCAGTAGCCTGTCCACACCCCAGATCAGTTTGGAATGATAGTTTCCATAGCGGTGTGTTATGATTCTGAGGAAGGTCATGGGCAGCCTTTTAAAATGTTTTTCACCTGTGCAGTAATCCAAGCTGGGTACCCTGCTATTGTTCAATGTGCCACTAGGGAAAACATTGACAGTTCAATAAAAGAAAATACAATTTCAAGAAGGGGCATTATGTAATTTTCACTATTTATTATTTGCACTTTTCAGCATTTATGCCAGAGCATACATTCTGTAACTGTTTTATTTTGGTCATAGGATTATTATTGCTGTGTTAGTAGTACCGGTATATAGGATTTAGCTTTTTTGCTTTTTAATATGGATGTGGTTCTTTCATGATTCTGTCACCGCTATTTGTGTAATCTGGCTTAGTAAGTGCTTAGTAATTACCCTTTTCCAATGGTGCCAAACATAAACATTTTGCAGCTCAATCCATTGAATGTAGGCATTAGGAGGGATTCCCATCTCTTTGCTGTTAACAGTTTAGCCCTAGGGACCAGACAGTAATTATATGGCCCCCAAAGTCTAAATTAGTTGAAAACAGTGCCTTGTTTTTCTTTTTGTTTTATTGTTACTGTTTTGGGACTGTGTGCATGTGTGTCTTGATTTCAACATTTGCCTTGTGTTTGTATTCAACACCTTTTCCTCTTTAGAACTGGTGTAAACATTCTGGAGAACACATTCCGTAATGTCTTGAAAAAATGTTTCTGATCATTTGTACACAAAACATATTTCCTGGGATTTAAATAATCTGTTAGAAAACAAACAAACAAACAAGTTGTTCGTTGATCATCAGCCCGATTCACTTTGAACAGTTTTCCATTCCATTCATCACAGCCCAAAGTATTGAGTTTCTTGTTTGAATTAATGGAGATATACTTGTTAATTCTACCATAGCTCTGCCTGCCAGTTTTAAAGAGAAGCTACAGAACCAGGATAAAAAGGAAGGAGAGACCATTACGCTTTGCTGTGAGTTATCAAGATCTGATGTCACAGTTCAGTGGAAGAAAGGCTCTGAAATTCTCAAAGCTGGGGAGAAGTACGAAATGAAACAGAGGGAGACTTCTTACCAGCTCCAAGTCAAAAACCTGAAGGTTGAAGACAGTGGACAGTATTCCTGTGAGTGCGGAGACCAGAAGACAACTGCAGATGTCAAAGTCACTGGTACGGATTCGTTGATTATTTGTCAGAGTCCAAAAGAAGAAATCCAGCAATGTCAGTTTAACCACTTAAGCCTTATTGTATCATACAATGTTGTGTGTCAAAAAATAGCCTATCTATAGCTCACAAGACATTGCATTGTTTGTAGATCTGCTATTTTTGACATTTTCTGCCTCAATGACGTTCCCAAAATACAAACAGCAGGTTGAATGTGGATAAATCATGGCGTATAGTTATTGCTAACAAAACACCAGAAGTGGAAGGATTGTAGACCATTTACCTGTAGACCTGAGGCAGATTCTAAACACGCTTCTAAATCCTGGCCTACGTTTTCTGAAAAATGTCACACATTTTTTCAAATTTTACAAAAGAACGGGGTCCCCAGATTGAATGGTACCGGTATAGTTACGTTTTTGGGTTCCGGTCTAAATGGGATAGGGAACATAGCTTTTTCACTATCTTGTTTCCGGAAGAAACACGATGAGATTGTTAGGGTTTCAAATTTAGTGTAGAGTAGCAAACCACAAATGTAAGCTTAAATTAAAATGTCAACAAACATTGGTTGTGCAGCATTACCAGTGACCTTCAAGCAGAAGATGGAGAGCCAGGAGGCGGAGGAAGGGGGCAGTGTTACTCTGCACTGTGAGCTCTCTAAACCTGATGTTCCTGTGGAATGGAAGAAGGGAACACAGGTGCTGAAGTCTGGAGAAAAGTACCAGATGAAACAGAAAGCTTCCGTGAACGAACTCCTGATCAGCAAAGTGGTGCCAGAAGACAGTGGAGAATACAGCTGTGTGTGTGGAGACCAGAAGACCACAGCCAGCATCAACATCAAGGGTAGGAGGAGGATTTAGAATTCAGATGAACTTTCATTGGTATAGTCATATTGTTCACATGTCATTTTGGCTTGGTATTGAAATGTGGATCTCATTTTCACTAATACGATGTGTGTCTTATCTCTATTGAGGTGTCATACTGTCTTGTCACCCTGTCTGTCTGTAATGTTTTGGATTTGTGTTTTCTTGCATGTTTCAGTTGACTATTTTCTTGCATGTATTTGTTGCCTCTGCACCAAACCTGGCTGTCATTGTATCTAAAGTGTATTGAAAGGTGGACCGGACCCCATTTTCACTTATTCGTTTTGTGTCTCTTGTCCTACTGTCTTTTCCAGCTGTCTTTATATTGTTTTGGAGTTGCGTTCTTGCATGTTTCAGTTGACTATAATTTTCTATTGGATATTTGTTAACTCTGCACCAAACCTGTCATTGTATCTAAAGTGTATTGAAATGTGGACCCCATTTTCACTCATTTGTCTAGTCTCTTGTCTTTTGTGAGATTGAGCTATACTGTCTTAGGGTCATTGTTTGGAGTTGTTTGCATGTTGTGCTACAGTGTTGATGCTTTTATATTGCACTCTCCCATTCATTATGTTTTAGGCATTTCATTCTGATATTTGGGTTTTTGATCAATGACTTCAATCACTAGAGCCTAATCGCTAATAATTCTTCAGCTCAACCAGTGACCTTCAAGCAGAAGATGGAGAGCCAGGAGGCGGAGGAAGGGGGCAGTGTTACTCTGCACTGTGAGCTCTCTAAACCTGATGTTCCTGTGGAATGGAAGAAGGGAACACAGGTGCTGAAGTCTGGAGAAAATTACCAGATGAAACAGAAAGCTTCTGTGAACGAACTCCTGATCAGCAAAGTGGTGCCAGAAGACAGTGGAGAATACAGCTGTGTGTGTGGAGACCAGAAGACCACAGCAAGCATCAAGATCAAGGGTAGGAGGAGGATTTAGAATTCAAATTCACTTTTGTTGGTAGAAGAAATTCGATGATTTTTGTTAACTCTGCACCAAACTGTCATTGTACAGTATCTAACCTTTCTAATTGAAATGTGGACCTCATTTTTACTAATATGTTGTGTGTCTTGGCTTTTGTCAAATTGGGGTGTGATACTGTCTTATAAGCCTGTATGCCTTCTTTTAGGATTTGTGTTTTTGCATGTTTCAGATGACACATTTATGTTGTAATATTTGTCAATTCTGCACCAAACCTGTTATTGTATCTAAAGTGTATTGAAATGTGGATCTGATTTTCACTCATTTGTTGTGTGTTGTCTTGTCTCTTGTCAGATTGAGGTGTCATACTGTCTTGTCAATCTGTCTGTCTGTAATGTTTCGGATTTGGCGTTTCTTGCATGTTTCAGTTGACTATTTTCTCTTGATATCTGTTAACTCTGCACCAAACCTGTCATTGTATCTAAAGTGTATTGAAACGTGGACCCGATTTTTACCCATTTGTTTAGTGTAATTTCCTGGAGTTTTTTGCATGTTGAGCTGATGACAGTGTTGATACTAATTGTCATGTGTTATTGCACTAACCTCTCCCGTTCATTATATTCTAGACATTGATTTTCTGATATTTGGGGTTTTGATCAGTGACTTCATTCACTAGAGCCTAATCGCTAATACGTCTTCAGCTCAACCAGTGACCTTCAAGCAGAACATCGAGACCCAGGAGGCGGAGGAAGGGGGCAGTGTTACTCTGCACTGTGAGCTCTCTAAACCTGATGTTCCTGTGGAATGGAAGAAGGGAACACAGGTGCTGAAGTCTGGAGAAAAGTACCAGATGAAACAGAAAGCTTTCGTGAACAAACTCCTGATCAGCAAAGTGGAGCCAGAAGACAGTGGAGAATACAGCTGTGTGTGTGGAGACCAGAAGACCACAGCAAGCATCAAGATCAAGGGTAGGAGGAGGATTTAGAATTCACCAACCTGTCATTGTACAGTATCTAACCTTTCTAATTGAAATGTGGACCTAATTTTTACTAATATGTTGTGTGTCTTGGCTTTTGTCAACTTGAGGTGTGATACTGGCTTATAAGCCTGTATGCCTTCTTTTAGGATTTGTGTTTTTGCATGTTTCAGATGACACATGTTGTAAACTTGTAATATTTGTCAATTCTGCACCAAACCTATCATTGTATCTAAAGTGTATTGAAATGTGGATCTGCTTTTCACTCATTTTGTTGTGTGTCTTGTCTCTTGTCAGATTGAGGTGTCATACTGTCTTGTCAACCTGTCTGTCTGTAATATTTTGGATTTTCGTTTTCTTGCATGTTTTAGTTGACTATTTTCTCTTTTGGATATGTGTTAACTCTGCACCAAACCTGTCATTGTATCTAAAGTGTATTGAAACGTGGATCCAATTTTCACCTATTTGTTTAGTGTAATTTCCTGGAGTTTTTGGCATGTTGAGCTGATGACAGTGTTGATACTAATTGGCATGTGTTATTGCACTAACCTCTCCCTTTCATTATATTCTAGACATTTAATTCTGATATTTGGGGTTTTGATCAATGACTTCAATCACTAGAGCCTAATCGCTAATAATTCTCCAGCAAAACCAGTGACCTTCAAGCAGAACATCGAGAGCCAGGAGGCGGAGGAAGGGGGCAGTGTTACTCTGCACTGTGAGCTCTCTAAACCTGATGTTCCTGTGGAATGGAAGAAGGGAACACAGGTGCTGAAGTCTGGAGAAAAGTACCAGATGAAACAGAAAGCTTCTGTGAACGAACTCCTGATCAACACAGTGGTGCCAGAAGACAGTGGAGAATACAGCTGTGTGTGTGGAGACCAGAAGACCACAGCAAGCATCAAGATCAAGGGTAGGAGGAGGATTTTCTTTTATTCTTTTATTTTTAAAAGAAAATTGAAGTTGTGGAGAAACATATCAAACCATTTGCAGAGAAGAAACATGTCAAGCATGCCACCATGGTTGCTACATTGCTGAAAATACTAATCTCTCCTTGTCTTTGGAACTAGATAAGGCCATGTGTTTGAAAATATAGGTGCTGCGCATATCAATGCAAGGCCTCATCATTAAAATGACATACTGCCCCATACTGTGCTTCCGTGGCATATCCAGACAATCACTGTTCTCTGCCCAGTGATACACGTGGAGAAATCTAAATTAAGTGTAATAAGATAGTCCCGCTAGGATTTCCTGACAGAGTATGAAGGGAGTTGTTTGAAAACAACATGTGCTGCTGGCTTCCAACTTCGCCCTTACTCATCTATTCTGTGAGCCATCAAAGGTCACTTTTTCCCACTCTGTGCTTTGGTTTCTTTGGGCCTGGATAAAGTCCAATGTCTCCTCAGCTGAGAACTCTACCACATTATCCGAATCAGCCATGTTGTTGCAGTCCATGGTAGAAGCTCTAGACTTCAGATTCAGAAGAATGTTTAAGCACAGAGTCTGATGCAGTGACAGACAGCTGTCATATCATCCATACCCTAGCCTAGGTGTTAAATGGCAGCTCATCAATAAGCACAAGTTCATCACCATCTATGTACTTGTATCACTCCTCTTACCTAGGTCAAATAAAGGTTGGGTATGTGATAAGAAAATGCAAATAAAAAGAAAATGGGTAGGGCGTTTGTAGTAATGTCACATTGGCGTATCATATAGCCTATTGGATAAATTGTACATTTTGTAAATGATATGCCATACTAAGGTTGGATCATTTTGGGCAACCACAAAGGCCAGCAACAATCTATGTTAGATTTTTTTTATTGAGTTGATAAAACAGTCTTTCCATCTTTCATGGCATGTGTTTGTCTTTTGCTTTCGTTTGGTTACTAACGACTAAAAACTCCTCAGCAAAACCAGTGACCTTCAAGCAGAAGATGGAGAGCCAGGAGGCGGAGGAAGGGGGCAGTGTTACTCTGCACTGTGAGCTCTCTAAACCTGATGTTCCTGTGGAATGGAATAAGGGAACACAGGTGCTGAAGTCTGGAGAAAAGTACCAGATGAAACAGAAAGCTTCCGTGAACGAACTCCTGATCAGCAAAGTGGAGCCAGAAGACAGTGGAGAATACAGCTGTGTGTGTGGAGACCAGAAGACCACAGCAAGCATCAAGATCAAGGGTAGGAGTAGGATGTGGATAGACGTAAAACAAAGTTGGACTATGGATGTAGAAAAAGTTACAGATTTAAAAATATTTTTTGTCCCCACACCCAGTGGTGTGGGCGTATTGTTGTCCCCTGCATCTGTCTGTCTGGTTGTTTGTTTGTCTTTAACATTGAGAACTCTGGACGGATTTCATCTGATTTCTTAATTGGCACATGAGCTGCGCTATTATAGTTGTTTTTGTTTTTGTCAAAGGATAAGGTGATATAGTACAAGGTCATGGTTGAACCCTATACTTATGCAGTACATACAGTAGCATGTTTCGTGGTTGTAACATCTCTAGTTTTTGTTTTACTGCAATAGGCATTAACGTTGTTTTCTGGAATCTGTATGGTACAGTATATCTTAGCTTTGCCATTGGCTATTTAGTACTAACAACTAACACTTCTTCAGCTCAACCAGTGACCTTCAAGCAGAAGATGGAGAGCCAGGAGGCGGAGGAAGGGGGCAGTGTTACTCTGCACTGTGAGCTCTCTAAACCTGATGTTCCTGTGGAATGGAAGAAGGAAACACAGGTGCTGAAGTCTGGAGAAAAGTACCAGATGAAACAGAAAGCTTCCGTGAACGAACTCCTGATCAGCAAAGTGGAGCCAGAAGACAGTGGAGAATACAGCTGTGTGTGTGGAGACCAGAAGACCACAGCAAGCATCAAGATCAAGGGTAGGAGTAGGATGTGGATAGACGTAAAACAAAGTTGGACTATGGATGTAGAAAAAGTTACAGATTTCAAAATATTTGTTGTCCCCACACCCAGTGGTGTGGGCGTATTGTTGTCGCCTGCATCTGTCTGTCTGTCTGGTTGTTTGTTTGTCTTTAACATTGAGAACTCTGGACGGATTTCATCTGATTTCTTAATTGGCACATGAGCTGCGCTATTATAGTTGTTTTTTTTTTGTCAAAGGATAAGGTGATATAGTACAAGGTCATGGTTGAACCCTATACTTATGCAGTACATACAGTAGCATGTTTCGTGGTTGTAACATCTCTAGTTTTTGTTTTACTGCAATAGGCATTAACGTTGTTTTCTGGAATCTGTATGCTACAGTATATCTTAGCTTTGCCATTGGCTATTTAGTACTAACAACTAACACTTCTTCAGCTCAACCAGTGACCTTCAAGCAGAAGATGGAGAGCCAGGAGGCGGAGGAAGGGGGCAGTGTTACTCTGCACTGTGAGCTCTCTAAACCTGATGTTCCTGTGGAATGGAAGAAGGGAACACAGGTGCTGAAGTCTGGAGAAAAGTACCAGATGAAACAGAAAGCTTCCGTGAACGAACTCCTGATCAGCAAAGTGGTGCCAGAAGACAGTGGAGAATACAGCTGTGTGTGTGGAGACCAGAAGACCACAGCCAGCATCAACATCAAGGGTAGGAAGAAGATGTGGAAAAATATAAAGACAAAACATAGTACAAGGTCAAGGTTGAGCCCTATACAGCGCATAGCATGTGGCATAGGTGTAACATCTCTAGTTTTTGTTTTGGAGCTCTGCTTCAGCTGATGCTGTGGTTTATACAATCATTTCATCATGTCTGCTTTTTCTTTTTCTTTTTTTACTTTTACTGCAATTGGCTATACTGTCTGATACCGGTATGTCATCATTATGGATTGTGTTTTGTCTGTTTCCATGTTTTATGTCTGTCTTGTTATGGTTATGTAGATCCTATAATATTGGATTTTGGATTGGGCTGGTGCGACTGTATTACGTATTTTATATTTCAAATCTTTTTCTGGATTCTGTACAGTAGCTTTGCCATTGGGTATATACTAACAGCTAACACTTCTTCAGCTCAACCAGTGACCTTCAAGCAGAAGATGGAGAGCCAGGAGGCGGAGGAAGGGGGCAGTGTTACTCTGCACTGTGAGCTCTCTAAACCTGATGTTCCTGTGGAATGGAAGAAGGGAACACAGGTGCTGAAGTCTGGAGAAAAGTACCAGATGAAACAGAAAGCTTCCATGAACGAACTCCTGATCAGCAAAGTGGTGCCAGAAGACAGTGGAGAATACAGCTGTGTGTGTGGAGACCAGAAGACCACAGCAAGCATCAAGATCAAGGGTAGGACCGGGATTAGTGATTTTAACTATAATACTGTACATTCAAGCTTTCCACAAATGGATTTATTGAATGATGCAGTTCGTTGGGAAATTTGTTTGTTTGTCATGGTAATAAGTGTTTCATGTCGTTGTCCTGTCTAAAGCATCATGTCCTGTCTCTCACTGTTTTTTGGTGTTTTTTATGTTTGTCTCTGTTTGTCAAGCTAGAGGTGTACTGTAGAATATACAGTTGTTGAAGAAAATCAGTGTTCTTTGGGGATTCACAGGATTACCACATTGGTTTACCTTGCTGTACTTTGTTCTTTGCTGCTGAGTGCTCAGAGCTATGGTAGTCTAAAGGTTGGCGTACATTTTCTTTAGATTTAGTATTTCTGTATCCCAAAGCCTCCAGGGTTTTTATTATGAGCCCGAAAAAGGATAACCAAAATATCTAGGATTACTGTAGGTTATATTGAAGAATTCCTGCTCTGTTTTGAAGAATAGGCTTACATATACTATTCTGTAACCATACCCATACTGCTGGAAAGTAGTGCTTCTCGTTCAGTGTTGTTGATGAAGCTTGTCTCTACTGTATGTTGGCTATAATTTGTCTTTCATCGGACTAGTGGGATTCATGTTGCAAAAAAACAGTGTATCATTATTATCTATATCAAGTCACAGGTGGTGTGAGTTGTGTTCCATGGTGCTTTTACCAATTCATGGCTTGGCTCTGATTTTGCATCTTGCCAGTACTTCTGTTAAGATGGTCATCCCTGGTTATCATAATCCTGGCTGATGTCATGCCTCATGACTTTCATCATTTCTGAATGTTTCATCACAGCTGTGACGTCCATGGCTGCTTCAGCTGCCACATTGGAGTCCAGGATGGAATTCAAAGAGGAAGGTATGGGAGGATTCCCATTAGCAGCAGTTTGGCTTATACACTCTCCACTGTTATTATTGCTCTGTTGGCATTTGCAGCCAAATTCATGCTCCGTTGCACACTGGTGTCACTCGCTGAATAAATGATTTCCCATCAAATGTATGTGGCTTATCCTAACATGTTTTAGTTTGAAAATCTGTTATTTTCAGCAAGTGACACCATTGTGCAGTTAAGTTTCAACCTTGGCCGTATGTTGTTTACAGCTTTTGTTGCAGTACGTGCTCTAGCTTTCTGTCATGGCAAAATGGCTCTTTAGATATGGCAGTGGTATCTGTTGTCTCATTGCATTTGACTAGAAGATTGATGCTTCACTGTGGCAAATTGCTTTATTTGTTGTTTGCGCAGTGCGCATAGTTGGCTTTGCTTGAATGTTTTCGGCAGATTGGAGGTCATGCTCCTGGTGGTCATTATTGTACCACATTATTGGTGTGTCTGTCTGAAAATGGTGCCTTTGACTGCATGGCTAGCTGCTACTCTGTGATGTGGCAATGGCACATTTCTTTATTTTTGGCACATTACTTGATTATACCATATTTTGCCACTTACCATATTATGTACATCAATTGTTTTGTTCAAATGAATCTCTTGACGTCTTGGTATTCAGTGGCTTATTTGATGTACAATTTTGCAGATGCTAAGACTTTAACTACGGTTGCAGCCAACAAACAGGAGACCCAAAAGGGAGGTGAAGGTAGGCAGAGACTAATGCCTGGATTATCTCCGCCAGGCCAGAAAGTTGTGTTTGAGTGATACTGGAGCTAATCTTCCAACCACTGGACCAATCAACGTCATACTTTGAACATATACAGTAGGCAAATGCCTCATGGTTGTGCTTGCTATACCAGCTCGATGGGCGTATAACTCTTGAACAATAGCTCCAAGACTAAATTAAATAAAAACGATTCATATAGGCTATGCTTATTTCTACGTAATTAGATTGGAACAGTGTTTGATATGCCATATTTTGACCTGTAATTTGCTGTAAGGGGCCTATTTCTAACAACTACAAAATACTCCATATTGTATATCATAAACACAACATCCAATCAACCTCAACTTGTAATTTTATGTTGAGGGGCCTCCACAGAGCACGCCTCCAAAGTGCTTTGACTTCTGCCCATAGGGGGCACCAAAAATGTAGTATGTTTATGTTGTACTAGGCCTGGGTAAGCCACCCAGCCTGGCGGAGATATGCGCTCAGCGGAGTGCCCATTTCTAGTTTATACTTGAGTGCACACCATTTTGCACACAAATAGACGATCTACAAACTTGCATTGTAGATCTACTATTTTTGGTGTGTTAAACAGGTACACAACTGATTTTGCAATTTGACAGTAATTCTGTTAAACTGGTCATCCGTGGTTATCATAATCCTGGATGATGTCATGCCTCATGACTTTCAACTTTTCTGAATGTTTCATCACAGCTGTGAGTGTGACGTCCATGGCTGCTTCAGCTGCCACATTGGAGTCCAGGATGGAATTCAAAGAGGAAGGTATGGGAGGATTCCCATTAGCAGCAGTTTGGCTTATACACTCTCCACTGTTATTGCTCTGTTGGCATTTGCAGCCAAATTCATGCTCCGTTGCACACTGGTGTCACTCGCTGAATAAATGATTTCCCATCAAATGTATGTGGTGCATCCTAACATGTTTTTAGTTTGAAAATCTGTTATTTTCAGCAAGTGACACCATTGTGCAGTTAAGTTTAAACCTTGGCCGTATGTTGTTTACAGCTTTTGTTGCAGTACGTGCTCTAGCTTTCTGTCATGGCAAAATGGCTCTTTAGATATGGCAGTGGTATCTGTTGTCTCATTGCATTTGACTAGAAGATTGATGCTTCACTGTGGCAAATTGCTTTATTTGTTGTTTGCGCAGTGCTCATAGTTGGCATTGCTTGAATGTTTTCGGCAGATTGGAGGTCATGCTCCTGGTGGTCATTATTGTACCACATTATTGGTGTGTCTGTCTGAAAATGGTGCCTTTGACTGCATGGCTAGCTGCTACTCTGTGATGTGGCGATGGCACATTGCTTTATTTTTGGCACATACTGTACTATATCTACTGTACATAACTTGATTATACCATATTTTGCCACTTACGATATTATGTACATCAATTGTTTTGTTCAAATGAATCCCTTGACGTCTTGGTGTTCAGTGGCTGATTTGATGTACAATTTTGCAGATGCTAAGACTTTAACTACGGTTGCAGCCAACAAACAGGAGACCCAAAAGGGAGGTGAAGGTAGGCAGAGACTAATGCCTGGATTATCTCCGCCAGGCCAGAAAGTTGTGTTTGAGTGATACTGGAGCTAATCTTCCAACCACTGGACCAATCAACGTGATAACATTTCCAGTAGGAAAATGTTTTCAAATCTGCCTCATGGTTGTGCTATACCAGCTCGCTTGGCGTATAACTCTTGAACAAGCTCCAAGACTAAATTAAATAAAAACTATTCATATAGGCTATGCTTATTTCTACGTAATTACCTAACTAGATTGGAACAGTGTTTGATATGCCATATTTTGACCTGTAATTTGCTGTAAGGGGCCTATTTCTAACAACTACAAAATACTCCATATTATATATCATGAACACAACATCCAATCAACCTCAACTTGTAATTTTATGTTGAGGGGCCTCCACAGAGCACGCCTCCAAAGTGCTTTGACCTCTGCCCATAGGGGGCACCATAAATGTATGTTGTAGCGGAGTGCCCATTTCTAGTTTATACACCATGTTGCACACAAAAATAGACGATCTACAAACTTACATTGTAGATCTACTATTTTTGGTGTCTTAAACAGGTACACAACAAAGTATAAATCAGGCTTACCGGTATATCTGAAGCATTTGTATGTTACTTGCAAATGATGATATATAGGCCTACACTTTGTTAAATTGGACTTTACAAATATTATGTCTGTTATTGCAGTTGTGAAACCTGAAACACCATCGACTGCTGCCAAAGACGCAGTCAAGCGGCAGGAAATCATTGAGACAGTAGAAGGTAATGGGCAGAGTGACTTTGGCTACATGCTTCTTGCTTTACCCTCTGCTCATGTTGCAATTAAATTAATATATGTAGTATATTTTTTGTGCATCTCTTTGAAATGCAGTCAGAAAGTGCAGACACTATTAGTAACTTCCTAGTGGGAAACTGTTAAAGTTATTCAGTGTTGTCAAAACCAGCTAAATTAGTTTGGTCTTCAACGATGACGCGTGTGAAATTAGTTTGGTGCTAAATGTGTTGCCATTATGCATCTCTAAAGATACAGTATGCTTTCAGGCCACTTCCCCATGCTTTATGCATCAATGCTGTCTGGTCTACAGTATTGTCTGATTTCTTCCTCTGCTTTTACCTTATTTGTGACACTCATACAAAATGCTGCAAAAGGAGTGAATGTCATCCGTTTAGTGTTTACTTTTTCATTTGAATGATCCATGAGCTTTTGTTCCTGTGCTGCTTTTAACTACTATTATACTGTATGTCAGAAGGAGAGAACATGCTACTTGCGAACACATTATGCAAAAGTGTTGCATACACAGCAATGTGTTAAAATGTTAAAAAGCATGTAAAAAGCATTCTCAGACCAATGAATGTTATGGCTGTGATATTTCCATTAATTTCGCCAGCTGTGAGGATTTCAACTACTGCAGAGATTCCAAAACAACAACCCCATGAACAAGGGTCCCAGCAAGCACAGCCTACAGGGGGAGATGCAGGTAGGGACAGATGTGAGGAATGCAATTGGCATCAATATTTCTGTCTGCTGGCTGCTGTCCGTGGTGTGCTGTCACTGGCACTGCTGTGTGAGGCATACAGTACAGGATGAAGACAAGTCAAACTGAAGCAGTACTAAAAGTTATGAAAAAAGTTTGATTCACCATCTGGACTGTTAATGTCAACTGATGAATAATTCATGAGCTAAATCAAGGCTTCTTGTGATTGTGTTATCACTAAGCATTTGCACTGGCTTGCTTAGAATCTAAGCTAACTGGCTATCTAAACCTTTTTTTGTCTGGACCCTGGACCGGCCCTAAAGACGCATATGTTGTTGAATGGCTGACTGACTGGCTGGCTGACTGACTGGCTGACTGGCTGACTGGCTGAGTCACAGAGTGATGAGGTATAAGTATGTGATGGAGTGAAGTTTGCAAAACACATTTGCAATCTGAGGCAGATTTTTGCCTAAAGAAAAAATAAATTTGCCATTACTCCTACAGATTTTGACCAAACATCACGCAAATCGTTACACAATCTCTATAGCAGTGGTTCTCAACCTGTGGGTCAGGATCCCCAGATGATTAACTTAATGTGCAAATTAAACATTGGCCAAATTGTCAAAATTGTCAAATATTCAAATACATTTTCAAATATTAGAGGCAGAAATTGTGAATAGATCTACATGCTCACAAGTCACAATGACTCGCAACGCGAGGTGTTGTGAGCATGTACTGTAGATCTGCTATTTTCACAATAGAACCGTGTTATACAAAATGTAATGCCTCAACTCTTAGTACTCGTCAGGGTAGGGGGGTCCCCAGTTAAAATATGATTATTTTGGGGGTCCCCAGTTAAAATATGATTCTTTTGGGGGTTGCGGCCTGAAAAGGTTGAGATCCACTGCTCTATAGTAATGTCATCGCATACACAAACTTTAGAAGGCAATGGTAGCCAATCAGGAGGGAATATGGGAAATGGGACCGATCCATGTTGATGACATGACTTTAGAGATACTGTGTACCGCTTTGCGTGATTTTAGGGCAAAATCTGTAGGAGCAGTGTCCAAATGTGTTTTGCATGAATCGGACTCATGGTGGCGCTAGAAGAGGGCAAAGTTTGGCATGGATCGGGGCAACGGTTGCGGAGATATGAGTAGGGGAAAAGTGTGACACGACGGACTGACTGACAGACGGACAGACAGCCGGTGGAGGTTTTATAGTAGTACCTACCAGTAAGACTCCCTAATCGGGAGATAAGCGACCGTAGGTCTCGCTAGAAGAGGGCCATGTGAGAAATGAGGGGTGGGGTCTCCGCGTTGCCTTGGCGGACGAATAGGTACCGGCCCTGGCTCTCCCGGATGCTCCTAGGCCGAGTTAGGGCATTTTATGTGAGCTGCAGTGGAGGGGGTCCTCCACTGGGGGCGCCACCACTTTTGCATCCGTTCTGGAGTAGCAGGAGTGGGTGGTCCCCGGGAATTCCCCGTGAGCAGCCCCGTGGGGGTGGTCATTTGGTCATTTTTGCACATTTGGTATTTTTTTTACACCTGGGGGTCCCCCAGGGACCTGGGGGTCCCTGGAACTCCGGGGGTCCTTGGAGGTTGTAGTTTGGCAGGTAAGGAGTGTGTGTGCAAAATCTGGCATGGATCGGGGCAACGGTTGCGGAGATATGAGCAGGGCAAAAGTGTGACGTCTGACGTGTGACGGACGGACTGACTGACGCACGGACACCTGGTGGAGCTTTCTGTAGTAAGTGCGACCTACGGTCGCAATCAACAAACTGTAGCTTAACCATGCATGCTATGCTTCCTCAGTACACTTAAACTACTTTTTTGTCACTTCTCTGTTTAATGCCTTATATGGGTTCCTTTGTATATCTGTATTCCTGTCGTCCTCCAGTCTCTTGTTATGATATTGTTTCTGGGTGGCTTACCTACAGTAGATTTCTAGTCTACCCAGTCTTGTTTTTCCACTTCTCTGTTTAATAGCTTACAGTTTTTGTGCATCTCTGTGGCTATGACCGCACTGCTATCAATTCCTGTTGTTTTTGTGATGTCTCTTGTTATAGAAACCTACAGTATTTATCTCCAGTGCTTTGTACTTACTATTGTGCTTCTATAATGGTGTACAACGTTGACTGAATCGTATTTGCAAAAGGCTTTGATCAGTGTTACAGTATTTGAGCTCAACAACCAGGATCACCTCTAGTTTCCCACGATTTGCTGTACTTAGACACTTGTGATTTCTCAGTGAGTCCATTTTGTGTAGAGATATCAGCATAGTGAGCCTACAGTACAATACTGAATCATACAGTAGCTGTTATCACTTAAACCTCAGTTATTGCTAAAAACTAATCCTTATATAAAGTGGTGCACAGAATGGAAGATGGGGACATGGAGAGACTTTGGAGATTGCTTTTCGCAAGGTCGTTCTTGTTGGCTGCCGTTTCCGTCTCAGGCTGTAACACCTGTCTGTCACTGTAAGCAGTTGGGGTTACTGTTGTGTTCTTCACAGCAGAGTGGACTAATGCTACTACAGCAGCTGCCAAACAAGAGATAGGGAAGCAGGGGACCAAAGCAGCAGTGGAAGGTATGGAAGGATATTGTTCCGTTTGACAACTTCCTGCTTCAGTTGTGTCTCATTTTGTACGCTGTCAAACGATGGTCTACTCAGCAATACTGTGTTTAGTTCTTTGATGAACAGAGTTTCTACTTCTACCAGGCAGCTGTGTGTCATATGCTTAGTTGAAAGTTTAAACATCTACCATACTTTAAATTATGCTTTCCCCTAGTGTTTACCAATATTTCCATTCTGTAATTTTTCTTTTCTTACTGGGCATGTTTTGGTTGTAGGAATTCAAAGACAAAGTTTAAAAAAAAGTAGTCCTGCACACTGCCTTCACTTGCCAAACTTAATTGTTGCAACGTTCATCAGGTATCAGATACCTTATGAAGGTCAGTTGACCAAAACTTAGTTCTCCCTTTAATAACATTTTCGAAGTGAAGACCGTGTGCAGGACCACTTCTTTTTACTCTATGATGTTGAATTGAATTTTGGAAGCAAACACAGCAAACACGAGCTTGGTTTATTGGCCCAGTAGCACACAACCACACATTGTTGACAAAATGTCATGTTAATCAAGGTTTGGCGGCCCATGTCACACAAGACATGGTGGTGATTCAGTGATAATATTTGATCTTCTGGTGTATCAGAGGGTTCAATATTTAGCTGAGATTTCAAATCCTGCAGCTTCAGATAATAATACAGTTACAAAGGGGGACATTTAGATAGAGATCACAGCATACTTGAATGGTCCAATTCTTAGATTTGAAGTGCATAATGCTGCATTATTATATTACACAATCCAGTGCAAGTAATGTTACATTAGACCTCAGAGGTTTCACTAGCGCCCATATTGTTTTAACGCAGCAGTCAAGACTCCTTCTCCTCAAGTGGCAGGCGAACAGGACAACAAGACAAACAAGTTCAATGTTGTGGAGGAAGGTAAATAAGTCAAATTACTGTATGTCCTGCTTTATTTGTGGTATCCTTTGTGATTTTATTGTGCTAATTTCACTCAGTTCTTAAAAGACATTGCTTTTCTTGTTGCATATTGTCTGTGGAATGAATACCTTCAGTTTAAGCCTAATGGACTAATTGTGAGCTGATGTCACATTATTGTGTTGCGCTGAACATTGTTACCCTCAAATATCAAAGTTTAGTTTGAAACACTGTTCTGGCTGTTGTGGTGGACTGCGTTATCCCAGTTTTGTCCCAGTTCTTTTGCTTTAAAAAGCATTGCTCTTCTTGTTGTATATCGTCTGTCGAATGGATACCCACATTGTCTTAATGTCTTCAATTTCAAGCCATGTGCTTTTCTCTGTTGTCAGTTTAAGCCTAATGGACTAATTGTGAGCTGGTGTCACATTATCATATTGCCCTTAACGTTGTTTGTTGCCCTCAAACTTTTCTGGCTTCTGGTTTTGGTTTGATACACTGTTCTGTCTGTGGTCATGTAGAATTATATTTTTCATTTGGAATTAGGGTAAGTTATAATTGTTCAGATTGATTTAAATCACAGCTGAAAAGCCATCTGCGCCTGCAGTACCCCTCAAAGTGGAGCCTCTTAAGCAAGAAGCCAAGCAGGGAGCACAAGGTATGCAATGCATCACAAAAGAATGCAAGAATATATCTGCATCTGTCAGTTCTTGTCTCTATTTGAGCTGTGATAACCATTCCGTCCTTGTCCCTTTTATGCACATTATGGAGATCCCTGATGTCATCAATATTAAGCCCGTATCTTGGAATACCCATATATGAACATACTGTGTCAGTCTCATGTGGTCTATGATGTCAAACATCTATGATGTCAGTCATCTCCATATTTGGGAAAAGTTTTTAATTAAAGTCAGTGGAGAAAATGTATTCACAAATACATTTATATAAATTAAACTATAATAACATATCTTAGCAAAATGCAAGGAATCGATTCCCCAAGAAGCCGGTCGATTTGACATATGGCCCAAGTACGTGCCACCAAAACTGGGAGGAGTAGCGCAGCAGTAAAAATCACACCTGTGTGAACTGAGCGGTGGTCATGGAGGCTGCGCAACAGCACTACTGTGTGTGTGTATGTGTGTGTATTGCAGTTGATGCTCAGGATAGACTCAACAGCACCCTCTCTGGTCACCCAGTGGTACTCAGGCTACATACTCAGGCTACAGACCCACACGGATACACGGATACACACATGGCCATGCTATGGGGGGGGAAATGGATGGATAGAATAAAGTCGGACAAGTACTAGTCTGGTTGCCCTGCAGGGGAAACCACACTAATTAGATTGTCTAAACATGCAGAAAGTTCAATTGTGCCTCACGTCTCATCAATAGCTTCTCTCAGCAAGTTCGTTTGCTGGGGAGTTGAAAAGATTTTCTTCTAAATAAACTGTCCTTATTTTTTGCCATAGTTAATCCCTTATTTATATTATGGTATATGAGTTAAAAGTCTAATGTGTTGTATTACATCAGCAGAGAAAGAAAAGCCTGCTGTTTCTGCGGTCACTGCAAAACCAGAGTCCACTAAGCTGGAGGCCATACAGGATGGAGGTAGAGGTTTTGTGGTACACGTGTGCTTCCCTGTGTTTTATCCCAGTTCTTATAATCTACTGCTTTATAAAGCATTGCTCTTCTTGTTGCATATCGACTCTGGAATGGGTTTCCACCGTGTCTTCAATTTCAAGCCATGTGCTTTTCTCTGTTGTCAGTTTAAGCCTAATGGACTAATTGTGAGCTGATGTCACATTGTGTTTCCCTGAACTTTGTTTGTTGCCCTCAAACTTTTCAGGCACCCCGATTTTAGTTTGATACACTGTTCTGCATTCAGTCATGTGCTATATGTTATCCGAGTTTCGTCCCAGTTCTTATAATCTGTTGCTTTAAAAAGCATTGGCCTTCTTGTTGTATATTGTCTGTGGAATGGACATCCACATTGTCTTCAATTTCAAGCCGTGTGCTTTTCTCTGTTGTCAGTTTAAGCATAATGGACTAATTGTGAGCTGATTCACATTATTGTGTTGCGTTGAACATTGTTACCCTCGAACATTTCTGGCACCTTGGTTTTTGTTTGATACACTGTTCTGTCTGTGGTTGTGTTATTATGTCCTTGTATTTTAGTTAGACTTAGTTTTAGTTATAATCGTTCCATATTGATTTAAATCACAGCTGAAAAGCCCCTCACAGTGGAGCCTCATAAGCAAGAAGCCAAGCAGGGAGTGCAAGGTATGCATCACAATAAGAACGCAAGGGGAAAATCCCGTTTGGGCGGTGTAGTTTTATGTTGTATGTTGGCAGGTTAAGATTCCTCTGTCTCAGGTGACCTGATGAAGAAGCAAATACAATTGCAAGGCCTTTTCATTCGATATAGAATGTACGGTATACAGTATCTGCTGGTGCTATCTGCCACTTGAGTTTAAACATTTGTGATAAATCCTTCATGCTGCTGTTCATCTGGATCACTCATTTAGTGCCCATGAAATTAACGGATTATAAAGTCCACGATGCCAGTCTCAGGTTGGCATCACCCCCGTTATCTTATTTTGAAGGCCAGAAGTCCACAGCGCAATCACTTCCGGTCTGACGTCATCGCGTCCTGCGCCGGAACCGATCGTTCTCCACGTGGAGTTGTGTAATGGCGGAACGGAGCTTTTATAACTGTGTAACATAAGCGAGCATCTGCCTCCATCCTAGCTTCTAAAGTGTAGTTTTGAGATAATGGACATTAAAGATGAGATCCCCCGTCCACCTCAATGTTATGGATGGGACTATTTTGTGCTCGTGGAGCCGTGATGATGCGAAATCAGCGACGGATTTCGTCTCCGGACCTCCGGCCATTCTTCTCGGTAATGTATCCGCCGTTACAGTAATATATTACTTTTCACGAGTATACTCGGGATTGGCACTGCGGATACTCTATTACATTTCACGAGTCTTCGCGGGATTGGCACTATATGAGTTAATTATTCCACGAGAATGTCCCATGATTTCACTACAGTATAACTCTTATCTAAACCCATAGCATCTGCAGTCATTCCTAAAGAAGATCCCTCAAAGCAGGACATCAAGCAGAGAGAAGGTACAGAAGGAAGGGACAATTAGAAAAGTTTGTCTAAACATCCAGTTCAGTTGTACTTTAAGTCTCATCAATATCTTCATTCAGCATGTTTGTTTGCTGAGGAGTAAAAAATTGTTTGCTGCGATGTTCTGCTAATTACACTCTTCCTGTAAATATGTATTGCTCATCGCAACTATTTTGGTATAGTTAAGTCCTTATTTATTCATTTTACATCTGTCCTGCATTCGTTATAGGGATATGGACATTCTTGGTCGATACTGATACAGATAAAGATTTAGCCAATAAATACAGATATTTGTTAATTTTTTCCCCCCCTTTTGTGCCAGGGAAACAAATAAGTGTTAATTATAAAACAAATAACTGTTCAGAATCTGTAGAAACTTTGTAGGCTGCAGATAACCAACACACCAACATAGCCAGTGCAAAATTGATGCTTCCCAACAACAAATAAATATCAGCTACTGCCATCTGTTAATGTCAACTTTATTTTCTGATACTGATGTTTACATCAGCAAATATTGCCTGATACGGACATGTGATCAATATATTGGCGCATGACTAATTTTTTACATTATAGTAGATGGGTAAAAAGTCTAACATGTTGTATTACATCAGCAGAGAAAGAAAAGCCTGCTGTTTCTGCGGTCACTGCAAAACCAGAGTCCACTAAGCTGGAGGCCATACAGGATGGAGGTAGAGGTTTTGTGGTACACGTGTGCTTCCCTGTGTTTTATCCAAGTTCTTATAATCTACTGTTTTATAAAGCATTGCTCTTCTTGTTGCATATCGACTCTGGAATGGGTTTCCACCGTGTCTTCAATTTCAAGCCGTGTGCTTTTCTCTGTTGTCAGTTTAAGCCTAATGGACTAATTGTGAGCTGATGTCACATTATTGTGTTTCCATGAACTTTGTTTGTTGCCCTCAAACTTTTCAGGCACCCCGATTTTAGTTTGATACACTGTTCTGCATTCAGTCATGTGCTATATGTTATCCGAGTTTGGTCCCAGTTCTTATAATCTGTTGCTTTAAAAAGCATTGGCCTTCTTGTTGTATATTGTCTGTGGAATGGACATCCACATTGTCTTCAATTTCAAGCCGTGTGCTTTTCTCTGTTGTCAGTTTAAGCATAATGGACTAATTGTGAGCTGATTCACATTATTGTGTTGCGCTGAACATTGTTACCCTCGAACATTTCTGGCACCTTGGTTTTTGTTTGATACACTGTTCTGTCTGTGGTTGTGTTATTATGTCCTTGTATTTTAGTTAGACTTAGTTTTAGTTATAATCGTTCCATATTGATTTAAATCACAGCTGAAAAGCCCCTCACAGTGGAGCCTCATAAGCAAGAAGCCAAGCAGGGAGTGCAAGGTATGCATCACAATAAGAACGCAAGGGGAAAATCCCGTTTGGGCGGTGTAGTTTTATGTTGTATGTTGGCAGGTTAAGATCTCTCTGTCTCCGGTGACCTGATGAAGAAGCAAATACAATTGCAAGGCCTTTTCATTTGATATAGAATGTACGGTATACAGTATCTGCTGGTGCTATCTGCCACTTGAGTTTAAACATTTGTGATAAATCCTTCATGCTGCTGTTCATCTGGATCACACTTAATTATTCTACGAGAATGTCCCATGATTTCACTACAGTATAACTCTTATCTAAACCCATAGCATCTGCAGTCATTCCTAAAGAAGATCCCTCAAAGCAGGACATCAAGCAGAGAGAAGGTACAGAAGGAAGGGACAATTAGAAAAGTTTGTCTAAACATCCAGTTCAGTTGTACTTTAAGTCTCATCAATATCTTCATTCAGTTGTTTGCTGAGGAGTTAGAAAGTGCTTGCTGCGATGTTCTGCTAATTACACTCTTCCTGTAAATATGTATTGGTCATCGCAACTATTTTGGTATAGTTAATTCCTTATTTATTCATTTTTCATCTGTCCTGCATTCGTTATAGGGCTATGGACATTCTTGGCCGATACTGATACAGATGTTCAAAATAAAGATTTAGCCAATAAATACAGATATTTGTTAATTTTTTTCCCCCCTTTTGTGCCAGGGAAACAAATAAGTGTTAATTATAAAACAAATAACAGTTCAGAATCTTTAGAAACTTTGTAGGCTGCAGATAACCAACACACCAACATAGCCAGTGCAAAATTGATGCTTCCCAACAACAGATAAATATCAGCTACTGCCATTTGTGAATGTCAACCTTATTTTCTGATACTGATGTTTACATCAGCAAATATTGCTTGATACCGACATGTGATCAATATATTGTGGTGC
Source organism: Nannobrachium achirus (assembly GCF_963921795.1). Taxonomy (NCBI): domain Eukaryota; kingdom Metazoa; phylum Chordata; class Actinopteri; order Myctophiformes; family Myctophidae; genus Nannobrachium; species Nannobrachium achirus. Next base: position 36,745,383 of record NC_137814.1, read on the forward strand.
ATGACTAATTCTTTACATTATAGTAGATGGGTAAAAAGTCTAACATGTTGTATTACATCAGCAGAGAAAGAAAAGCCTGCTGTTTCTGCGGTCACTGCAAAACCAGAGTCCACTAAGTTGGAGGCCAAACAGAATGAAGGTAGAGGTTGCATATCGTCTGTGGAATGGATATCCACCCAGCCATGTGCTTTTCTCTGTTGTCAGTTTAAGCCTAATGGATTAATTGTGAGCTGATTTCACATTATTCTGTTGGCCTGAACGTTGTTTGTCACCCTCTAACTTTCTGGCGCCTTGGTTTTAGTTTGAAAAACTGTTCTGGCTGTTGTGGTGGAATATGTTATGCCAGTTTGGTCCCAGTTCTATTGCTTTAAAAAGCATTGCTCTTCTTGTTGTATATCGTCTGTTGAATGGATACCCAGATTGTCTTATAATGTCTTCGATTTCAAGCCATTGCTTTTCTCTGTTGTCAGTTTAAGCCTACTGGACTAATTGTGAGCTGGTGTCACATTATCGTGTTGCCCTTAACGTTGTTTGTTGCTTTCAAACGTTTCTGGCCACCGGTTTTGGTTTGATACACTGTTGTATCTGTGGTTGTGTAATAATGTGAATGTCCTTGTATTTGTATATCCTTGCAGCACTATTTTAAATTGTGTAATATACCGGTAGTATGTGGGCCAAATCTTGTGCCTTGACAGGGGTTTTAATCTGCTAAGAATAAATTGATGATTGTTGTATTAGTGGCAAGTTATTCTTGCCTATATCTCCTACTTTCTTTACATTATAGTAGATGGGTAAAAAGTCTGATCTTATATCAGCAGAGAAAGAAAAGCATGCTGTTTCGGCAGTCCCTGCAAAACCAGAGTCGGCTAAGCTGGAGGACATAAAGAATGAAGGTAGAGTTTTTGTGGTACTACAGTACATGTGCGTCCTTGAGTTTTATCCCAGTTTTGTCCACTTGCATTTTGCAAGTTTTGTTCTGTGTTTGTTCATATGAGTTATTCTGTAATTTTGTGTTTTGTGCAGTCGTGTGCACTCTGTGACTTGAACGTGTTAATTTCTCAAAGCAAATATTGTTTTGTTCAGCTTTGTTGCCTTTGGGTTTTGTTCTTGTATTCCCAGCTCCTCGCTTTGGGAAAATACATTATTTGGGCATTTCATGTTTGATAGTTTGTGAAGTTGTTGATAGCTCTCAGAGCAGATTCTCAAGAGGAGAAGAAAACCGTAGTGTATCCAGTTGACAGCTTATGTGATTTTTGAACACCATGGTCGTCATTGTCCATTCATTGCCATTTGTGTGTGTAATTGTTTTTTGGTGTATGACCGTCTGAGCATTCATACATTTGTCTTGGTCTGTTTGTGTGTTTATAAATTAGTAGATTGTGTTAGTATTGTTGGAGATTACAAACAATGTCATGCTCGGGGTCTGATAGCTTGCGGTTCACACATGTTGGGCCTCCACTCATATATAACACCTTCAATCCCTAGTTCTTCCAGTCGTGTTCACTCGAGAGCTTCAGAGCCAGAATGCCGAGGAGGGTGGCAGTGTTACCCTGCACTGTGAGCTCTCTAAACCCGGGGTCCCTGTGGAATGGAAGAAGGGGACACAGGCTCTCAAGTCAGGAGAAAAGTACCAGCTGAAGGAAACAGGGTGTAGTTTGGATCTTCAGATCCTGGATTTGAATCCTGGAGACACTGGAATCTATTCTTGCTGCGCAGAGGCCGTGGAAAGCTTGGCCACTCTTATAGTAAATGGTAGGACGTCGGGCTGTTTTGCTGGTATAAAACTCAGCTTTGTGTTGATTGTGCTGATTACCTTTGTTGAATCTCTATCGGAATTGTACTGTAGGTTAGATAATCATCAATTTGTTGTTGTCGGTTTTGTAAATACAAAACCGTTCGTGTTGTATTTATCATTTTAAAAATTATTTAAAATTGTGAAAATAGCCGATCTACAAGGACACACCGCCTATAGATCAGCTATTTTCACTATTTTTGTGGGACAGTCTTGTGTGATGAAGCAGGGCTTTCTGCCCGACAGTGACAAATTATTATTCCTTTTATTCGTCAGCTCTCCCAGTTACTTTCACAAAAGAGTTGGAGAGCCAGGAGGCTGAGGAGGGAGACAGTGTCTCACTGCGCTGTGAGCTGTCTAAACCTGGGGTTGCAGTGGAGTGGAGGAAGGGAGAACTGGGTCTTTGTCCCTGTACCAAATACGATATCACACAGAAAGGACGCAGTGCCACACTAGTAATCCGTGATGTAGACGTGGAGGACTCGGGTAGCTACACATGTGACAGTGGTGACCGTCAAAGCACCTCACAACTAGTTGTGAATGGTATGGTATAAGTAGACTCCGTTCTCTGCAACTTGTTTATGTTTTACAGCAGCTATTTGCTTGTGATGGGGTATCAACGCATCGCCCACCCCCCTGCTCCTCGCGTGTCTTACAATATTTCTTCCGTTTTTTCCCCCCCGTAGCCCAACCGGTCTTTTTCAAGACCCAGCTACAGAACGTAGAGAGAGACGCAGGGGAGATAGCCATTCTCCGCTGTGAGACCACTAAGCCGGGAGCCAGCGTGGTCTGGAGACGCGGTGACAGGGTGATTGAGTCAAGCAGCAAGTACCAGCTGAAACAGGATGGGGCTCAAGCACAGCTCATCGTCTATACACTGAAGGGAGACGACTCTGGAGAGTACTCCTGTGACTCAGGCAACCAGAAGACCTCAGCCATTCTCACGGTGCATGGTAGGGATAGGGATTATATAGCAATTTCTAGATCCTTTCTTCATGATCCTTCTCAATCACATCCCTTACCTCTGGACTAATGCCCCCGTTCCTTGTTCTAAATCTTTCCTTGTTCATCTGCCCTTTTCCTATCCTTATCTAACCACATTTTACCCAAGGACTCACCCATGTAACACATCCAGCTTGGAGATAATTCAAGGCGGCGTCTTCCTGATTCTATTTTATGATTCTATCCATCATCCCATGTGTCTGGCACTTTTCCTCCTTTCCTGTTTTTTCATTATTTCCTCCTGTCCCTTTTGTCTTCTTTTGTAAGCGCAGCCTCTCTTTGCTCATCTTGCCTTGACATTCACTCTAACAACACAAACTTTCAATCACCGGAACGAATGTTGATCATTATGCATACCCTCATGTTGAACAAAGAGAGTATTTCCCAACCACTCCAATCCTTTCCCTCCAAACAGTGGTTGAGGTTACCATAGTGAAGTTCTTGGAGAGCTGTGTGGTGCACGAGGGGGATGACGTCCACTTTGAGTGCCTGGTCTCTCATGAGGAGGCACCGCCGGCCCAGTGGAAGCTCCAGGATGTCCCTCTTCAGAGCAATGAGATGAACTTGATCCAGCACAAGGGCCGGGTGCACAGCCTCACACTCAGAGGTGTCACCAAGGTGGACTCAGGCACTGTAACCTTTACAATGGGCAACCACACTTCCACTGCCTCTCTGACAGTCCGAGGTAAGAGGAACCTTTTTTGCTATGGGAATATATGAAGAAATAATCTTCATCTTCATCACCAGACTCCTGTCTCGGATCTGTACTTGTGGAAACTTTAGACAAAGCATTCCTCATTGGATGCTTTTGATTTCCAAATGTTCATTTCACTCTCTCACTTTCCACTTTATCGTGTCCATATTTCACACTGAACTTCATATTCTATTATGGTGACTCATATTTTGCCATTCTATCTCTATCAGTTCTTGAATAAAGGACCTTCTCTACATCTCTAACATTAACATTCCACAGACATTTAACAGTTTTAAGGTAACTTAAGTATCAGTTTTGTTGTTCCTGTAATTTGATAATTGCTCCATTGAACATTTATATTGAAAAATGATTGTTCTTTGCTGAGACAAATTAGAAACATATTATAGTACGTATCTAACAACTATCAAATTGTGTGTTAATGTTTGTGCCGTTGGCCAAGTAATTTAATCCAGCAGCTACATGCTGTTATAATGTAGATTGCTGAACAATTACTGTTTCAGAGAAGAAGTGAGACATGTGACCACAAAGGCGTGTCACTTATGATTTGCAGCAGTCTTATTCTAAATGCTGATGAAGGCCTGAGTAGCCGAAATGTGTCCGTTTACCTGAGACTGCTGTAAATTTAGAAAATCGAAGAAAGATTATTTTCTAACTGTTTGCTGAAAAGACTGTTTGCCAAGAGTTGGCACCGGTCTTTCCTTTTCTTAAACCACTGTCAGTTGAGCACGTTTAGCTCGGGACTTGTTCTCTTGTATGCCTCCATAATTGCCCAGTTGAAATTGTGAATATAGTACATAACAGCACTGAATATTTCCATTAAGGATAAGTCTATGTCATCATTCCCATGCTCACTCCTAAACCTTCTCAGTGTGTCCACATGACCTATGGCGGACCACAAGCCCTCTGAATGTGTTCACATAACCTATCATGGTCTCTCCTAAACCTTTTCAACATGTTCACCTACCCTATGATGGTCGTTTCCTAATCCTTCTCAATGTGTACACCTAACCTTTGATGGTCTTTCTCCTAGAACCTCTCAACGTATTCACATAACCTATAATGGTCTCAGTCAGTGGTTTCCAAACTTTTTAGCTCGTGAGTGACCCAAAAGAGAAATTAGATATTTGCCCGGGACAATGAAAACAGTAGATCTACAAGCTTGCAACAATGCGCGAAGCAACGCGTTGTGAGCTTGTAGATCTGCTGTTTTCACTACTTCTTAATCCTTTGTTATGGAATTCCTTTGCTTCTTTTATTTATTTATTAAATTACTGCTTTTTTGGGAGTGTTTTTTTTTTTTTATGTTTTTTTTTTTTTGGAAACCAAAAATGAAGGGATCCATAAAAATGGGTCCCGACCCAGTGTTTGGGAAACAGGGGTCTCAGTGTGTTAACTTATGACTGTCTCTCTGGCAGTGGCTCCCGTGTTAATCAAGAAAGGGCTTGAGAGCCAGGAGGTGGTGGAGGGAGGTGAAGCCACCCTGTCCTGTGAGATCTCCAGTCCTGATGCCAAGGTGACCTGGAGGAAGGGTTCTGTGCTGCTCTCCCAGGGAGAGAAGTACTCTATGGAGCAGAGAGGCTCCACCCACGTCCTCGTGGTTCGTAAGCTGAAGACTGACGATGGCGGAGATTACACCTGCGATACGGGAGACAAGCAGAGCACAGCCACGCTGACTGTTAAAGGTAAAAGACAAGCTCAGAGTTGATGCTTTGGCCGTGTCTCGTGACCAGAGGCACGGATAGAAATCCATGGGCTGACAGACACCTGGGCTCCCGGGTGTTAGCCAAACTGACACAAAACCCAATAGCACTTTTTCATGACTGAGTAGGAGTGCTTTGTTGTTTTAGTACTTGTTGATACCTAGCACAAGCTTTTTTTGTTTTGTTTTTTAAATAATAATAATAATGCAAAATTGCATTTTAGCTTAATGTATACTCAGGAAACACCTTTTTGAAAGTAGTTTTTACTCCATTACAAAATGCTACACAGTGCACATTTCAAATACATTTTTGACCCAAGGAACTGAACCAAGGTGTGTATTCAAGAAAAAAAGGGGTTCTTGCCTGGTATTTAAGCTGGTATCTGTGGCATGTTCCAAGGCCCCTCTCTAGGTCTCAGCCCTCTGTGTCATTCAGCCCCCCCCTCACGGCCCCCCAGCTTGTGACCGGCACTTTTCATTCTTCTTGAAGGTCATGGTCATCCCATGGTCGAAAAATTTAATTAAAATTCTCATATTTTTCATAGAATTATATGTTATGTATTATTCTACGTAGTATAGTATATATTGCTGGAAATATAAGGTTGGTTTCCCAAATGTATTAGCCTATACGAATGATTATGTAACAATATGTTTTGGTAAAATCACATGTTATAGAATGTTTTCAAAAAAGAATTCCAGAGAACATACTGTGCCTATTACACTTAAGCAATACTAAGTAGTGTTAAAGGCTAAGTTTGGCGAATTTAATGTAGACCTATTTATAATTTGCCTCTTAAGCCTGATTTATACTTAGTTGCGCTCTGGTGTCTTGCACCAAAAATAGCCAATCTATAAGCTCACAACGTTCACGTTGCAACGTGACACATTGTGACCTTGTAGACTGGCTATTTTCAGTATGCGACACGCATGTGAATAATATCTACAGATGTGGGTTGAAAAATGGCAAGCTCCCGTTTATAGGGTCTAGCTGCGACGAGTGCAAAGTATTCCAAACAGGATAGTTGAGCCTTCAGCCTGGTGGAGACAAAAATCTTTGTGAGGTCCACAGAGTAAAAAGACGCAAAGTACATCAATTGAAACTTTGCTGTAATTTCCTGACGTTCTGTTATCATGCACAAAACTATTTTTATTTGCTGCAGTGCAGACTGCACTGGCAGATTTTGAGTTTAGCATACCACCAGGCCAGATTGTAAACATTTGCTCATGGAGCCCGGTAGAGTATGGGAGAACATTATCCAGTGAGTGAAAATGGGACTGTACTGTTAGCTTTCTGGGCTGCAAAGTGCAAAGACCATAAGATTTGGTCACCATAACAATTTCACAGACTAGCGTTCTTAGAACTATTTTGACAGTGCCTACTTGCACTGCTTTTTAGCATCAGGATAAGAGGCAGTTTATATATTCATGTAAAATCGTCTAACTTTAGCTCAGGCCGTTTCTACAAATGAGTTTTCTGAAAAACCTATTGCTATACATATATATTGTTGCTGTCAGGCAGGAATGTCCATATTAGAACTTTTTGTGTTTTTAAATTAACGCCATACTTGATCATACTACAGCGTCAAACAAAAGCATTAAAAGTAGCAGATCCAGAAGCTTGAAACATGACACGAAGGGACACTGATAACGTAAAATATAGGAATACAGTATATATCTATCAGTTTTGGACATATGAGGTTTCCACCCGACAGAGGCGATAATATAGTCTCTGAATGACACAGATGCTTTCCCGGTTTTAATGGGTCAATGGTGCTTTAACGAGTCCTTTGAAGAACCCCGCTCAGTTGTCCTCACTGACCCTCCCATCACCCCCTTCACCTTCAGAGCGCGTGCGCATCGTCAGAGAACTCTATGATCAGACCGTGATCACTGGCCAGGACGCTGTCTTTGAGGTCGAGCTGACACACTCAGGAGTGACCAATGTGGAATGGTGGCTTGCAGACAATCCGCTGCAAAACAATGATCTGAACGAAATGAGCTGCCAGGGCAGAGTGCACCGCCTGGCACTGAAGATGGTGACTACAGATGAATCCGGAGATGTGGCCTTTGTTGTGGGAGACGAGAAGACTGTATGCGCTCTCCTGGTAGAAGACAAACCCAAAGGTAATGGATATGACATGGCCACTTGAGGTTTTTAATCCATGCCATTCCATTGTCCATCAAGCTTTTGCTAATGGAAATCTGCTGCCAGCCCGCCACCATTACCCCTTTCATCTTAACCTGTCAGACGTGTTCTTAGATGTGATTCACATCACCCCTGGCCTTCACTTTATAGCATTTGCTATAAAAAGAAACGCCACCAAAAGGCTAACAAAGACATTTGCATTAAACTAGATTGATTACTAAAACTGTCATTGTTAAATTGAGAAGGGCAGTTTGAAATGTAGCCTATAATATTTCAACATAATAGCCTGAAATCAGAATATTGCATGTAGTAGTTTCTATGAAAGTAAAGTAACTGTAAATTGATGCTGAAAAGTTTAGGGTAAGTATTTGCTCTAGTGTAAAAGTCACTGCATGGATATTTTTTTATTTATCAAAATTATAATGAATTATAAAAGCAGGTAGACAGGAAATATAATATAACACTGTTGAACATAGTCTTGGGTTTCCCATATCTGCAGTGCTAATACTAGAGAGTCCACATGACACTGTGGCCCTAGAGGGTGAGACTGTCACCCTGGCCTGCACCATCTCAGACCCCAAGGCCCCCGTCACCTGGACCAGGAACAATCTGGTCATCAATGCGGGTCTCAAGTACGACCTGAAAAAGTACGGAGCTTGCCATCAGCTCCGTATCCACAACCTACTGCCGGAGGACTCGGGGACGTACACCTGTGACACAGGAGACGCTCAATGTGCAGTCATCTTAACTGTGGAAGGTAAAGAACGACGCCGGAAAAAAAAGTTCTTTACTCTGTTGCTTGACTTCGAGACTGTGGATCAAGATTAAAGGATTGGGCTGAACCCACAATGCAACACTCTTGAATGTCCCTTGTCCTCTAATATGCACCTGGTCTGCTCTCAACATAGCGTACATCATCAAAATCAACTTTTATCTTTTTCCCCTCAGCAGAGATCCGTGTCTTCAACCACCCGTCTCATTTTCTGCTGTTTTAACGTATCACCAGGTGCCCCCGTGTTCTTCGAGAAAGAGCTGCACAGCCAGGAAGCCATCGAGGGGGATGATATCACATTTAGCTGTGAGCTCTCTAAGCCAGGCGTTCGTGTTGAGTGGAGGAATGGCGGCGTGGTCCTTCACCCGGGTAAGAGGCATGAGATGAGTCAGGAAGGGTGCGTTCACCAGCTCTCCATACGCAACGTGGAGCTTGAAGACAACGGGTACTACACGTGTGACGCAGGGGACCAGCTCACCGCCGCCTCTTTGAAAGTGCAAGGTACAGTGTTCAGTTTCATTACTGTTGCGTGTGTCCCTCCCTGCCCTGGCCACCACTGCCTCGCATCACTGAACGGATCTGTCATCACTTTTGTAGTTGAGCTGAGAATGTCATGGCATTCCACAATGTCTTGTAAACAGTGGTGTAAAGTAACTAAGTATATTTACTTAAGTACTGTACTTAAGTACAATTTTGAGGTACTATTGAGTATTTCCAATTCTCAATAGTTGTACTCTTCTACTCCACTACATCCCAGAGGCAAATATTGTACTTTTACTCCACTACAATTATTTGAAAACCTTTTTCTATGTACAGTACACATAGCAGTATGTTTATATAAAAGGATTAGTTTGTCCTAAACATAAAGCACAGTATGAGTAATGTGAAACCCTGAGTGTGTGTGTGTGTGTGTGTGTGTGTGTGTGTGTGTGTGTGTGTGTGTGTGTGTGTGTGCGTGTGCGTGCGCGTGCGTGTGCGTGCGTGCGCGTGTGTGTTTCACTCTGCAGTGAAAGAGGTCTTCATTGTGTCTGGTTTAAAGCCCACCGACGTCTTTGTCGGGGAGTGGGCCACTTTCTCCTGCCAGCTGTCTGGTAGGGCAGGCGGTGAGGTGCAGTGGTGGCTGGACGGCACCTTACTGGGGCACAGCCCGTTCACCGAGATCGGGCTGAGCAACGGCCACGTCCACACACTCACCTTAAAGAACCTGGCGCCAGACGACTCTGGCACGGTCACGTTTAAAGCCGACAGCGCTGTGTCCACAGCAAAGCTCTTAGTGAAAGGTATCAGGGTAGAAGTGGCTGGCGGAGATGGCTACTCAAGAGATTCAGAGAAAAGGAGCAAATCACTTGAACTCTTTTCCTCAGACCCTGCAGTTTAATAAATGTCTCTGTCCTGAGCAATGTCTACCTTTAGCTTACTTCAAAGCCATGACTAAAATGATGACAATGGCAGTATTTCCTGTACTACAGCAGTGGTTCTCAACCTTTTCAGGCTGCGACCCCCAAAATAATCATATTTTAACTGGGGACCCCCCAACCCTGATGAGCACTAAGAGTTGAGGCATTACATTTTGTATAACACGGTTCTATTGTGAAAATAGCAGATCTACATGCTCAAAACGCCTCGCATTGCGTAGCGTTGTGAGCATGTAGCTCGGCTATTTTCACCATTTCTGCCTCTAATATTTGACAATTTGGCCAATGTTCAATTTGTCATTTTAGAGGTGTTAAAAGGTCCTTAAATTGTCACATTAGAATTGTGTTAATCATCTGGGGACCCCCCAAAATAATTTGGGTCCCGACCCACAGGTTGAGAACCACTGTAGGCCTACTACAGGACTGTATGTCACGAGTACATTTTTACACACAGGGTTTTGCTGTGTATGGTGATACACAGTAATATATTTAAAAAAATTATGATTCTGCAGCGTCCATGAAAGAGTTTGAGGCTCCTTGAATGAATTGACGGATGTTGAGTAGAAGCTGGGTTACTTGTGATTTCTGTGCCTCATCCGTGCATGAGCAGAAATGGTTTCTCATTTCATTAATAATAACAGCATTAGAGTGATTTGTGCTGTGCACAATAAAATCCCAGTGCTAATTTAACTCACAGGTTACGTTTGTTATACTCTCTGCTGAGTTAAATGAACACTAAAGGATTTTTCCTGTGAATGCTTTGATTTTTGAAAACTGGGTGTAGCAACACTATGAATTCCAATTTAATTGCAGTGGAAAACCCTGCAACACAGATGAGTTCACTTGTTTCAAGCAGGTTTAGGCAGTGTGGGCAATGTTGCCAATGTTATAAAGCTTTCTGCTGGTTATAATCATTGCTATTGGTCTTGGTGGTCAATGGTCATTGCATAGATATCTTTGTGTGTACTGAAGGCCTACAGTATATACATTCTGGTAGAACTCTTTCTGAATTCTTATTTACCGGTATGTATTAATACTGTAGGAACTCAATGTCCTTGGTAGCACAGTGATAGCTGAGTGGTTAGTGTCCATACCTAGGACTCCTGAGGTCCCAGAGGTCGCAGGTACGATTCCCTGCTCCAGCTATCAATGCTCCCCTCCTTGTGCGAAGCAATGGGGGTCAGCTGGGTTAAGCTGAAAACTGAATTTCCCTTGTGGGATGATGTAGGTAAATTCTTCTTTCTTTCTTCTAATTGTATAATGTGCGATTCTCGTTGACTTTGGTAATATGAATACTTTACTTTCTGGTGTATAAATGTGGACTGAGAGGTTCACAATCACATTAGGGAAGTGCTGCTCCACCCATCCACTCAGGCTAGTCATTGTCCCATACTTACCTTTACCGTCACCTCCAACTGTCCCATTCTGCCCCTGCCCCGTACCACCTCTGACCTGCAAGTACTAAAAACTCTAACCCTCCCACTACTACCCTATCACATTTGATACCTCTACCGGTATGTCCTCCCTCCCTCCTCTCCTGGCTGCTAGCGCTTATTGGTCATCGATGTGGCGACCATGACCCTGAACATTGACGTTTGGGCTTTTTGACCCCCATTCAGTTTGAGTAACCACATAAAAAAACAACCACCTCACACACACACACACCCATAAACAGACACATAATATCTGCCAAAGAGCATACTAAATCTTTATAATGCAAGAATCCCCCCACTTACGAGAGTCAATTTAACACTTTACAGTGCATCATGTGCCATGGAAAAACATTTGGTTTAAAAATAATTATTCTGTCTGGAGAGATGAACTGCATACTCACATATATAGGAGCTCAGCCGGCCCTAGGCAGACGATTGATTTACTTTGACCTCCCTTTCTAATCACGTCAAACGCAGTTTGCCAATTAAATAAGCAGAGGCGCTAATATGGATCCATTCATAGGTCAACGGTTTTAACCACATTACCAGCTATTGAATTAGAGGAGGAAATTAGGAAAAGGAATATAATTTTAGTTTCATGGGCCAGCTGTGGAAATAAGCAAACATTTCTGGCACCTGAAAGAGAGCATCGGTACACCCACTGCTCCTACAGTACTTCTCCTTGGTGTAAAATACCACTCACACTTTCAGGGTACACAGATACCTTTCTGTTTAGTAAATCAGTGGAAGTTATCAATTGGAATAGTAACCTCCTCTATTTCGGCGCCTATGCGTTGCCAGTCTTTAAAATACTGTACATATAGCTGGTCCTCATATTAACGTGGTAAATTATATAGCAAGTATCTCAAAAGTACTTCACAAAGTGCATTACACAATACACTCACCCATACACACACGTAACAGTATCATCACCAGGGACGTGCTGGTCATTGGGAAAAGCGGGTCAACTCCCGAAAAGGAAAAAATTAAAAATAAAATGTCGGTCTCGTTCCATTTTGGGGGCTGGACGGCCAACAAAGTAAATTGCCACTGTCGGGCAGAAGTTTCAAATTTGTAATTTTTTTTCGCAAAGCAAAGCCCTTCATCATACAAGGCCGTCGCACAAAAGTAGTGAAAACAGCAGATCTACAAGCACACAACGCCTTTACTAGTTTACATCATTTTTAAAATGATAAATACAAAACAAACGGTTTTGGACATACAAGGTTTCCACCCGACAACGACGAAATATAACTCATGTAATTGGCCCACTGGCTTGTCACTTGTCATGATCTGAAATGGCAAATCTTTGAGTAGCAGCAGCGCGCGCTATAGAGAGAGATCTCTTTCTATAGCGCAATGAGGGCCTCTCCAACTCTTTTTCCCGGGCTGAAGCAGGGGCCCAGCACGTCCCTGATCATCACTCTAAATTAGCCTATCACTCAAGACTAGACTCCATGGTGCAATGGGGGTTACAAAGTCCATGTGTCGTTCGGCATGTCCAGCGCATGTCCGTACGTCTTACGGCCAAGCCCTGACTCCGTGATGACCCCTGACCCTCACCCTCAGATCCCACGGTAGAAGTGGTGAGCGAGATGGAAGACCTGCACGTGGTCGCAGGCCAACCCGCCGAGTTCATCTGCCAGTACTCACGGCCGGTCAAGGCCCAGTGGAGGAAAGACGGGCAGCTCTTACAGCCTGATGGCCAGAGGGTGGTAGTGGAGCAGGACTGGAATGTGGCTCGCTTGTACATTAGCCGGGTGTCCTTGGAGGACAGGGGCACATACACCTGTGAGGCAGAGGGGACCTGCGTGGTTGCTTCACTGCAGTTGTTAGGTGAGCTTCCACATGAAAAGAGGAGCAACTTTGAGAAAGAGCCCCCTCTCTTAGCTTTAGGGATGGGTATCGTCTGCGATACTTTTAATGGTATCGATCGCATGGCGTCGATACTATCGGGTATCGGTTCACGTAAAAACGAACGATACCTCGTTTCGATACTCTGGAACGCACCCCTGGCCAGTCGCACAGTTGGGCTACTGAGAGTTTAATGACTGCTTTAGTAGGCTACACTTGTTACTGTGGAAAATAGCCGACAATAGCCTATAATGTTTATTATTATGATGATTATCCAATGTCTATACTCTCCGCTCCGCCACACTGTGTGATCATCATCATCACCTCTGCTCTACCGCAGCAGCGAGTCACCACTCTTTCCGTGTTGAAGTTAAACTTAAATAAAAAGTATCGAAAATGGATCGAAAAGGGTATCGTATCGATTCCCAGGTATCGAAAAAGGTATCGTATCGATTCAAAGGTGAACGATACCTATCCCTACTTAGCTTCGAAAAGGATTACTAGTTTCAATCCTGTGTCAAAATAATTTTGAGAGTCATGTCCTTGAGAGTCATGACTCTCACCATTTTGAAGGCATATCATTGGGAATATTCAATACAGTAATATGCAAATGATTATATTTCCAAAATGTATATACTGCATTTTGGAATTCAATCTTTAAATTACTAGTGCAGTTGCTGTTTGGGGCTGTGGCGGCCATTCGTAATGTGTGCTCATAAGAGGCGGGCCAGTTCTGGAGAATGGCTCATGCGATTGACTTCACACTCGACAATGCACTTACTTGGATCCTCAGCAATACACCTGCCAAGTGTGAAGGCAATCATATGAGATATCCTGCTCGGTGCACACCGGGCCGGTTCTGGAGAACCAAAGTGACTTCATACTCAATACGGAACTCTGTCTTCAAATATCCAAGTGGGAAGATGAACTATTCTTGAGATATGTGAAGGACAGACAGACATGCAGATATTGCTGTCGAACAACATCATGAAGCTCTCGTACAAATAATCATCAACAAAACCTGAAATGATCTGTCTGAAGCAACACAGTGGCCTAAATCTATCTTTATTTGTTCTCTTTTCATTCTCACATATCCACTCTACAGGTAAACCCATTGAAATTGTCCAGGGGCTGGAGAATGCAGAGACCATCGATGGCGGTGAAGCCTTGTTTGAATGTGCTCTCTCTCGCCCTGAGAGCAAGGACTGCCGCTGGCTTCTCAATGGCAAACCAGTACAGGAGTCACCAAATGCTGAGATTGTGAAATTTGAAAGCGGCCGTCGTCACCTGCTGCTGCTGAAAGAGTTGCGTGTTGAAGACTCTGGCACCATGACCTTCCAAGCTGGCACAGCATCCACATCTGCCCAGCTTACTGTCAAGAGTGAGTTAAACAAGCAGATGTTATAAGGCCTTGATGCTACTACAGTATTTATTTATTATTTTGTTGTTTCATCTGTCTGCTGTTGTTGCATGGGAGCATGTTGGAACTTTGGTTTAAAAAGGTACTATATAGTTATATAAAGCTTAAAGCGAACTTTGGTAGTCCTTGAGTTATATTATAGATACCTTAGCATGAGATAATTCCAAATATTGTCGATCATATGTATCTGTTGCTTCTGTGCTCTGTGATTAAGGAGCTAGAGGTTAACTGTCATTTTATGGTCTCAAAATCACACTTCAAAGGAAAACAAGGGCAAGCAAAGCCGATTCTTCCAATATTAAACATAAACTACTTCTGGTATGTCATTTGGGGAAAGTGAAATGATTAATGTTATATTAACCTTGAAAGAAGCTCTTTAGCACAAGCCCATACCCCATAATAGTACTGTCAAGCGTCAATTATCTGCTTGGCTATCCCATCAATTGTCCAAACATGCATTTATTGAGTAAAAGATTATTACAAGCCACGCTGAATAAGAAACGTTGTTCTCTTGAACAAATACAATACATTTTAGAAGCATGACGAAAATAAAAAAAGCCACTCAAACACGGAGAGGTTTGAGTGATAAACTAATAATGGTTCGACATTGCTCCGGTTTTTATGTGCCCAGAATCTCATCTGTATGATGGTCACATCATCCATTTTGTTCACCTTGATATTGTGGGTGGACACTGTCAGTCTATAACAGGGATGAAGTGAGGCCATTCAAGGACAGCTGTAAACGCTTCCATTCCCTGCTGTAAACAGAGAGGGCCTTAACATTTTTGGTGACTTTTAAAGGTTTTCTGATTATCAACCTGCTTCTAAGATGTAGGCCTACCATTTTTGTTCTTGAGAAGTCTAGGAATACATAAATCCATAAGACATGTAAAAAGACATCTGTTTATTATTTAGGGTGGCTTGTGAACATGTCTTACTTGATAACTGTTCATTTGAACACAAGACTGGAGAGCAGGGCAGATAATTGTTGATTGAAAGTTTGACATCACATTAACGTTCTTACTTAATATTCATACTACATACAGACAGTATAATGTTAATATTAAAACATTGCTAATGGTTGAGAATGCTTTACTCAATACACATACTGCTTTTTCTATAGACCTTTATAATTGATCAGCACCACTGCTTCTCTGTTTCCCTTGTGTGTGTGTTGTACTTAGGGTGGAAAGTGGACGTCGTGAAGGGTCTGGAGGACAAAGTGGCTATGGTGGGTGAGAAGGTGGAGTTCTGTGTGGAGCTGACAGATCCTGTCCCTATGGCGGAGGTTGCCTGGTATGCCAACGGAATGGAACTGAAGGCAAACGAATCCTGGGCCATGAGGGCTGATGGCTGCTCTTACCGTCTTGTTCTCAGACAAGCAACTGCCTTACCCCAGCAGGAAATCACCTTTGCCGCAAGAGAAGCTCTCTCCCTGGCCAAACTCGTCATCATCAGTAAGTGTTGGAGAGACACTTTCCTAGCCCTCTAAGACAGTGGTTCTCAACCGTTTCAGGCCGCGACCCCCAAATAACCCTATTTTATCTGGTTTATCTGATCTACATGCTCACAACGCCTCGCAACGCAAGGCGTTGTGAGCATGTAGATCGGCTATTTTCACAATTTATGTTTCTAATATTTGACAATTTGACCAATGTTTAATTTGCCATTTTAGAGGTATTAAATAGTCCTTAAATTGTCACTTTAGAAATGTGCATATACCCTCTATACACTTAAACCTTATGTTGGTTATACTGTTGAGTGAGAAAACAATGTTGCACATTAAGTTAATCATCTGGGGACCCCCCAAAATAATTTGGTGACCCCCCCTGGGGGGTCCCGACCCACAGGTTGAGAACCACTGCTCAATGAGACTAATTTTATACTGAAGAATTTAACCATTTATTTATTTTCCTCCATAGCCGTACCTGATCCTCCTGAAGACCCAGAGGTTCTCAGTAAGGATAAGCAATCTGTCACGCTTTCCTGGTTCACTCCTCTGCACGATGGAGGCAGTCCTGTCCTGGGCTACAGGGTGGAGATGCGGGTAGGAGACAGCATCCTCTGGCTGCCATGCCATTCAGAGCCAGTGTGCAACACAGAGTTTGTGGTGGAAAACCTCATCCCAGGCAGTGGCTACAGGTTCAGGGTGGCAGCCCTCAACAGAGCGGGCCTCGGAGAGCCCGTCCAGCTGCCTCAGGCAGTGCAGCTCGGTGCGTACATTTACAGTATGGTGTGAGCTTCTTAGTACCCTTGAGTTCCTTTGACGGTGCATATTTGCCAATGACTGTTCAAATACCAAATCATAGTAAAGTTTCTGCATAAACTTTCATTACGCTCAACGTTAGCCTTTACGATTAACAGAGCAGATGATTGTAACAGTGTATAATTACGGTATATGATGCCTGATTCTTTCTCTAACACAGAGGCTCCAGTGGCGGTGACAGAGCCGTTGACTTGCCCCGAACTGCAGGCAGGTAAGATGGCGCGTGTGGAGTGCCAGCTTTCAGCAGGGGGCAGATCAGTCACATGGCTGAAAGACAGCAAGGAGCTGGAGTCAGGGGTTAAGTACCAGTTCATCACAGAGGGAAAGAAGCAAGCGCTGTTGATTAAGGACTTTGAAGATGACGACCAGGGAGTGTACACCTGTGTGGCCTCCAGTGAGGCTGAGAGCTCCATCAACCTCACCATAAAAGGTAAAGAACCACATGGTTAAAGCTGCTTCCTCGCATGACTTTTTGTTGTTTTATGCTGTCTATAGTCCTATAGTCTGTCAAACTAATGTGGGCCAAGCAAGGGTTTATTTATGGTAAGTTTGGGTCAGCAGAAATCAAATACTTTGTGGCTCTCTCACTGGCTTGGTAAGTTGTGTTTTGTGGATGCCTTTTCTTTTCTTTTTTTAACAAAGCATTCTCGGGTGCACTGCTGTGGTTATAGGTGGAGAGGTAAAGCAGCCAGAGAACGGGGAAGGGGGTCAGCCCGGCCTGCCCCCCGAGGCTGCTGCAGAGGGGGACCTCCACGAGCTGTGGGAGGCCTCGGCTAAGAAACGCCGCATGAGCCGAGAGCCTACCCTCGACTCCATCTCGGAACTGCCTGAGGAAAATGGCAAAGGAGGCCACGGTAAAGCGGAAGAGGAGGTCAAGCAGGATAAGGAAGCGCTGGAGAAAGTGGAAACAAAGCCGCTGGAGAAGGAGGAGGAGGAGAAGGCAAAGGCCGGCTCTGAGGATGAGTCACTTTCAGGTGGTTTTAATCTGGTGTCGTACCTGAAGAAGAGCAGCAAGTCTGCTCACATCACAGGCGAGCAGACGGAGACTCTGGCCACTGAGAGGTTCTATGCACAGTTCCAAATGTCTGAGCAGACTGTGGTGAAAACTGCCACAGTGCTGCAGACAGAGGTGACACAGGCCACTAGCGAGGACATCAGCATCATGGAGATCAGTAATGAGGATGAGCCTGAGCTCACAGATGCCGCCATCAAGATCCAAGCGGCCTTCAAGGGCTACAAAGCCCGCAGGGACATGCGACCTGTCTTCAAGGATACCTTCAAGGACCAGAGCAAAGAACCCGGCGGAACCATTCATCTGGAATGTGTGGCGGAGGGCAAACCCGACAAGGTGCGCTGGCTGAAGGACGGGGAGCCCCTGGCAGACGGCAAGCACCATCACATCGACATTTACAACGATGGTACCTGTACCCTGGTCATCACGGCCGTCACTACCAGGGACACGGGTGTCTACACCTGCGAGGTCACCAACAAATTCGGGGTCACCAGTCACAACGCTAAGGTGACGGTGGGGGCCGAGAGAGAGTCGTCCGCCCGGCGCCCACTGACGGTTGGCTACAGTGCAGACAGTGAGGCCGAGAGCTCCTCTGGCAGCGAGATGGACGAGTCACTGAGGCGCGCCAGCAGACGGCTCCGTCGCCTCCTGCGCTCCAGCCTCCCTCCGGATGTGGAGGAGGAGCCCTTTCTCAGCGCAGAAGAGGGCGACCTGCGCTCGCCAGACCCCCAGTCATACCGTGAGGACGAGGGCTACATCTACATTCGCTTTGACACGCGGGCAGAAGCTGAGGTGGCCGCGCTGCGGTTCCAGGCTATGTTCACAGCCCAGGGGGTCCCCGTGGAGACGACCATCCTGGAGGCGGGGCCTGTGAAAGCAGAGCTGCGTATTATGAAGATGGGGTACACACAAGATGGCACACAAACCCCTACGCAGGATAGGCAGATGCCTGGGTTTATGACTGGAGCAGCTGGTAGGAAAGCACTAAGAGTATCCATCTACCCTCCTTTAATATATTGGCTACTATAACATTTCATTCATCCTCGGAATTAACCAATGAACCTTTGTAACCTTCTCTCTTGGCAATATTTGCCACTTTGGAAGAAATAATCCTTCATCCTTAATCTTCTGCTTTTTCGCTTTTTAATAATCATTGATTCAACTAAATCTTGGTATTTGTTAAATGTACTGTTTTCCACTGTGTTTTCGTCTTCTCTGTTGTTAACTTTGTGTGTTTGCTACATTTGAATGCTGTGGTTTCTCCATCTTTACTTCTCAAGGTTTTTGCTAATTGCTACCCATTTCCACCCACTTCTATCTAATAACTCTATCCAATCTCTCTTCTGGTCTATTTGCATGCCTTCGAAATGTACTATTCTTTGTGCTAAGTATTGTTATTATTGATGTCATTTAAGGACAACATGGACAAAAACTGAAGGGATATCTCACCCTGTTTCATAGAAGACAATTTGGAGTGAACATGGATCATTTTCAAACCTGTTTCGGCGAATCTAACTACTTTTTGTTCTTGTCATCCAGCTGCGCCAGTCTTCTTGACGGAGCTGCAGAACCAAGACGTCCCCGACGGCTACCCAGTCAGCTTCGACTGTGTGGTGATCGGCAAACCCTCCCCTGCTGTGCGCTGGTACAAGGACGGTAAGCTGCTGGAGGAGAATGACCACTACATGATCAATGAGGACCAGGAGGGCTGCCACCAGCTCATCATCACTAATGTGCTACCCACTGACATGGGCGTCTACCGCTGCACGGCCGAGAACAGCAGTGGCATCACCGCCACCAAGGCTGAACTCAGAGTTGACAGTGAGTGCACATACTGCATATGCATTTGTACATAATACACATAATGTGCACATTTAAAGGATCACACCGGTGGCTGTAGCCCATTGACTACGACTCAATGCAGTAATTGACGTTACTGCACCGACCATTTAACAAAGCATGCCCTGGTTTATGTGATTTACGAGGAAGCCACTGGATTCCATTAATTTCAGTCAAAGTTATTATTGTTGTGTTGAATGTGTTATAATGCAATTTAAAGCACAGATTGATTTGAACATTCGAAACGAAAATAGTCCCTTGTGAATCTTTCCATGACTTATTGCACATAGGCAAACAGTTACCCAATTATTCCGTTTAGTCATATTTTAATTAAATAAAGGAAGATATTTAGTTACAAAATATTGCGCCGTGAATAGACATCAATAGAAATTGACATTGATCATGACAATGACATTGAAGCCGGTATGGTCCTTTAAATATTCAGGTATTTGGTGGCTTTAGAAATATAACACTAATACATCTATCACTCACAGTGTCCTGCAGCTCAGATTATGACACTGCAGCCGATGCCACTGAGACCTCCTCTTTCGTCAGTGCCAAGGACTATGCATCCAGGTGAGTTTATTACTCTGTTTATTACAGCGTTGATAGTTTTTTTTTTTTAGAGATAGAAAATACCTAAATGAATATGAGTAAATACTGAGTGCTGCGCTGCTCTTCTCTCCTGAAGCAGGGAGACGGAGGCCTTCGAGTCTGTAGCCGAAGATGAACAGCTCCCCCAAGTGGTGGATGAGCTCCACGACATGCATGTCTGCCCAGGCTCTCCCATTGCTAAGATGCAGCTCAGAGTAAAGGGTAGGTTAATGAGTTATATTCATCATCTCCTTGTCAAAATATGACATCATGCAATTGCTCCTCACTAATGCACGTTCATTTTCATCTACTCACCCTGCGTCTCATTGATGGGCTTTGGACAGTTCAGAAAGCTGCCCTACAATGACATCATCAATGGGTTTTCCAAACTATTAGCTACTACAGACTTTCTCTTGAAAGTTAGCATGCTGAAATAGAAGCCATTGTTCTTGCATTCATTTAAAAAATACAATTTGACAGCAGCCCTCCTCTGAGACACAGAACGATCGTATAATGAGCATTAGTGAGGATCAATACGAAGCCCTATTAGAGCATATGTTTTCATTATTACTGTCCTTTCTCCCTCAGGTTTCCCCAGACCCAGGGTGTACTGGTTCAAGGATGGCCAACCTCTGCGAGCCTCAAAAAGAATCCAGGTGCTGGTGGAGAGAGGGGATGTTCACGCTCTGGAGATTCTGGAGGTGAAGAGAGAGGACATGGGAGAGTACTCTGCTTACATCAGTAATGCAGCTGGTTCTGCATACTCCTCTGCCAGACTGATGGTTCTAGGTATGACTGAATCACACTTCAGAACACAATTACAACCACTAGCATGTGGTGTTTTACATACATGTTTTGGTGAAAAGTTAAAAATTGCTAACTCCCTTTCACAACAGCTCCAGGGGAGAGAATGCCTGCAGATTTGGCAAAGAAAGGTATGTTACTTAATAATTACATCTTAATTGCTTGTTTATACTGTTGTAGGTTCTATGGTAGACACGTGGTGGCATATAATGACACAGCATTCTGTTTACAGACAGCAAGGAGCCCCTGGTGCCCCCTCGCTTCCTGGAGAGGTTCAGCAATCGGAAAGTGAAACAAGGCACCAGCATCACTCTGTCTGTCAAAGTGGAAGGTTTGTTCTCTATGCGGTTTGATGTATTCCCCAGGCAGAGCCTGTGCTGATTTGCTAAGCTAAGATAAGCTCCATGGGTACATGAGGAATGGAGAGGGAAAAAAAGAGTCTTGCCTGCAGTAAGCATTTCCACTTCAGAAGCTCCAGCCTTGTTAATATTTTAATCCCTGAATCCTCTGCGGTGCCTCCGGCTTGGCCGAGTGTTCCAACAAGCACAATTGGCCATGCTTGAGGGGGTGGGGGGAGACAGGACATGAGGGTGGGGAGGGCGATCTCTGTCGCTACACTATAGCGACACCTACAGGTTGTAGCCTGTTCAGTGGGGAGTGGAACTCGGAGGAATAGTGTGTGTACCCCAACATGTGCAACATTACATCCTCCAGGTGAAACTCCTTATTGTCAGGTGAAAAGAAGCGGCCTTCCTTGACATCACATGTATCAGAGCATTCAGAGGAGACATGTGGTTGACTGTCCTCTGCCTAGTACTGTCTGTAGGAGGTAGCAGTGACAGGGGCCTAGTACACAAGGAATCTAAATCTAAAGTGGGAGAAAAGAAAAGGGAATTATTTGAATCCCAGAATTATTATCCAGAACGGACCCCAGTGATGATTTGCTTTTTTCCCTTAGTTGTTATGATGGGCTCCATACCGTACATTATGACACCATAGTTCTTGTGAAACATGAAATAACCTTACAAATCCCACACTTCCCATCTGTATTTTCCTAGGATCTCCTACTCCCATGGTGGCTTGGCTAAAGGAAGAGTCAGTGGAAGATGTCTTGTGGATCAAACCTGACACGAAAGGGTATAAAATAGCCGGCTCTGGGCGCCAGCACAGCCTGATCCTGATGGACGTTGGCACAGAATATACTGGCACCTACATCTGTATTGCCACAAACAGAGCAGGCCAATCTGTCTGCACTTCCCGGCTGGAAGTGGACGATGGTGAGGATCAGGAAGCCCAAATAAACGTTAAAGAAGATATGAAAGTGATTGATTGCTAACTTGTTCTCTTGTTTCACCAGCATTGCAACAAAAGCAAGAGACCAAAGTTCCAGAGTAAGTGTCTACGTTTTCCAATTCAAGTAAATATTTATATAGTAAATTATATAGAATAGATAGACATTGTAAAAGTATGTTATCATATTAAAACCTTTCATTCGACTTTAGGGTAATTACAGTCAGTCCTCCAGAGGATGAGGCTAACAGAGAAAAGGGTAAGACAAACTATTACCACTCCGTTTCAGCAGCGAGGAGTGAATTCAAGGCAGGTTATTGTAAAAGGTTCACGCCCCTCGTGGCTTGGGAGCTTTTGGCTCGTTAAGACGACGGAGGTGCACTGTCACGCAGACTTGATCCACGTGAGACACCGCAGAGGGAGCTAAAGCGAGCGAGTCGCTGTGTTCATGTTGTGTGTTGCGTCCGCTTGAGGCGACTCAGCACCGTCCGAGTTACATCCCGATAGGGACAGAATCGTAAATCCCTCCCCCCCCCCGCGGTCCGAAGGGTGCGTAACCAAAAGCTCCCAATCCGCGAGGGGCGTGAACCTTTTACAATAACTCGCCTCGAATTCACTCCTCGCGATTCAGCATCATTTGTTATTCTATTATACAGAATTGATGACATGATGTGTTATCTCTCCACTCAGAGGGGAAAAGGCCCTATCTAGGTGAGGTTGGTTCAGAGGAATTCCTCAAGAAGCTTACCAGCCAGATCACTGAAATGGTTTCTGCAAAGTTCTCTCAAGGTGAGTTCCATTACTGTCATTAGACATTGGAGTTTTTTTTTTTACAGCATGTTCACATCAAAATACATTGTGTATTCATTGTCTACATTATTATGTATTCGGAGAACCGAAGAAGAACAGCAGTGGAATACAACAAATTACAGTACATATTTCCTGAACAGTAGTCAGTATCTACCATCAGCTTTACACCCTGGGAAAAGGTGGAATATGTGCCAATGTGCTGGGTAGTTTTGCTGTGCTTGAGGAAATGAACATCACCCTAGCTTCTCTAACTTTGTTAGAGAACCGTTTGCAGTAATGTTCTTGATCACATTCCATGAACAAAACCATGGGGTGCTTAACATTGTGATGTTTCAGTCATAGAGGAACCTTCTCCAAACATAAGTATACATTTAAAATCCAGACACATTCAGTATATACACTACACCTTGTACCTTGGCCGATTTCAAACATTTGGGGTGGAGATTCGTCTTTGGCCTACTGGGAGTGTGAGTGCAAAGTTTCACACCAATCAGTCCAGAGGTGTCCGAGACAGACACACTCACAGAGCTAAAACATAAATCCCTGATAGAAAATGTACATAAATATACATTTATATTTATTATAAATGTTATATGCTGTATATATTTATATATTACATATATATCTTATAATATATAATATATACAGTATAATTGTCACTATTTAACAAAATCCAAAAAACCTTGAATGGGATGTGGAAATGAAGAGCGGGAAAACAAAAAAAACAACGTATTGTTTTAAAAAAAATGTATTCCTTAGTCTTAGTGTTTTTTAATCTTTGTTTTTAAAGTTGTTTATTTTATTTTTGCCCCATGTAAAGCGTCTTAAGTGCTATATAAATTTGAGATATTATTATTATTATTAAAAACTACAAACAAAATAAAAACTTATGTTCATTCATTGCCAAACAGTATAGTTTGGTTTTAGTGCCAATCAATGGCATAGGCTTCATTTAAAGCACATACAGTTTATGATTCTATTGCATATAGACTAAATGCTACTGCCAAAATATTATGCTATATATGCTATGTTATGATAAATTATTAATCATCATATCCATACTGTACATCATATACTGTACATCATGATACACACATTGTGAGACAATTGGTCAGCTATAACGCTAGGGAAACCGCATTTTGCAAACAATACTGCAGGCTGCCATAAGTGGCTGTGGCAGAAGAACTGACCAGTTTGTATTCAAATGTTGGATACATTGTTTCTGTCCATTGTATTTGTTTTGTGTTGCATTTAGAGAACAGGTTTGGTGGCAATTCAGTGAATTCAAATACCTAATTCAAGAATTTTGTCACTGTCCTAACGCTGAACATCTGAATGCATTAACTCTGCAATTCTTGAATTGGAATTCACTTCTAATTGACAGTAGAATTGACAACAAACCTGAGAGAAATAAATATTTCTCTTCCTTACAGTGTCTGTTTTTGAGTGTGTATACTGTACTGTGTGTGTATGTCCTACACACATCTCCTTCCTTCCCCAGACAATGACATACATCATCATTCCACTTTTCTAACGTTTCATACACATCAGTTCGTCAGTACAACCATTCAAATGCTCACCCAGTCATTGGTTTGTTATTCAGACAGCGAACAGAATCATCAAGTGCTCCAGTGGATGAAATCATGGCCCAAAGCGTCCAGTATGTATCACCAGTTCATCAACCTTTACAGTAGACATACATTCTTTCCACAAGGAGTGCTGCTCATGACTTGTCGATTTAGTTTTCTTGCACTGTACAACTAGCACAATGGTGAGATGTTTATATTTCCTCTATTGTTGGACAAGCTAGTCCAGACGAGGACTTGTGGAAATAATTTTGTCTTACATTCTCAACATAAACAAGAGTCAAGACCCATATACTATAGTGCACTTCAAAGACAAGCAAAGTCATCATCAATAATGTAAGAAAAGTGTGTTCTGTGGTGATAAGACCTGTCACTGCAGTTTGATGCTTTGCTATACAACACTGCATATGCTGATGACATTTATACATGGTTCAAACATCTCTGTACTGTCCCTCTTAGTGTTGTCTGTGTTCTATATCTTTGTGATGCATTATTCCGTTTTTGCTGTCTTGTCAGAATTTTCATGGATTTCATTTAGTGATTATGTCGTCTTGGCAGTCGATGGCTTGAGTGCACGTCCACACATACGTAGATATTACTGAATAGAGATTAAATGGTTATGGTGTTACCTATATGCATTCAATTGTGATACTAACAAAACCATAACACCATAGTGTAGCAGATGTATATGTTTTCCTGTTTTCCTCTGATTGCCACCCACTCTCTCCTCAGCCACGCTGCGAGTCCCCGGAGCTGACAGTGATGACGAGACCAAGACCCCCTCCGCGTCCCCTCACCACGGGCGCTCTCGCCCTCCCTCCCTCATCGCGGACTCATCGTCTGAGTCTGACGAGGGCGAAGCCAGGGGAGAGGTGAGACGTGGCCCGGTCACATTTCACACACTGGACATTTTGCTCTTATGTCATACTCTGACATACTGTATGAAGTGACAGCAAAATGGCAGCCGTGTGAATACGCTCTATTCAAACTTTCATTCTACATACTGTACTTGATTTTATGGCTTGATTGTTGTGCAGTTATATTCTGTATTTATATACCGTAATTGCTGGACTATAAGCCGCACCTGAATATAAGCCACAGGTGTCCTTCCTGCTTCCCGCTAGAGCGCCCCTGGTGCCCGTTAGCTGTAAAAAAAAAATCTCTATATAAATCATTGTTAAAGACCATTGTAAAACTAACTAACTGGCCATTAGCTGTAAAAATCTATATATAAGCCGAAGGGTTAAAAACATGGGAATGGACACCTGACAGTGTGGTTATTTGGTATTACATTGTGGATATTTTACTGTATTGACATTAATCAATTCATGACAAATGCGTTTCTATAAAACAAAATGGTTCTTTATGAAACTTTTGGCTAGGCATACAGTATGCAGTAGAAAGTGTTTGGGCATTTGCTTTTTATATTTACAATCATATGTTTCTATATAAATTTATTTTAGGGCCATGTATGAAGCCAGCTTTAAAAACTGTTTTTAAATTTCATATAGAGCATTTATTGTTAAATGGATAGAATATGCAAATATTGAATATGAGAATACAATAGCATTTTGTGTCCCTATCTTCGTCTTACTATGAATAGCAAAAGTATAAGCAATCTTAGAACAAATAGCAAAAATAGTACGCAATCTTACAACGAATAGCAAAAATAGCCGACCTACATTCTCACGCATGTTGTGTGTTGTTGGAAAATATTAGTATTTTACTTTTTTTTATAAATATTTGAATATTTGGAACTATTTAAGATTTTCGTCCAAAATGACTTACCCAAAATAGGGACGCCATGTTGAATGTAGTTAACCTGGAATGTTGGATGTGTTTACAGATGTTTGACATCTATGTTGCTACTGCTGACTACAACCCCACCATGGCCAGCAAAGAAGCCATCTCTCTGAAGGAGGGCCAGTATGTTGAAGTGCTGGACTCAGCCAATTCACTTAGATGGCTGGTCCGTACGAAACCCACCAAAACCACGCCGTCTCGCCAGGGCTGGGTTTCACCTGCCTACCTAGACAAGAAACTCAAAGTAAGTCTTCAGACTATAATATAACAGGAACCATATTAAATATCGATATTTTCTATGACCATTTTCACAAGCCGGACATTTTGCTCTTACAGGACCACATAGACGGGTTTCTTGTTTACAAACATTGAGACTAAATGCACAGCTGACTGTATCATGTAATCAATTCCGTCCAATCCCCAAACCTGTTGTTTTGGGGAGCGCTGGTTTCATTGGCTAATTTTGGTACGGACCCTGCGCACACATCTAGTTTTATCAGTGTAACGTGGACCAGAAACCCATCTATACAACACTGTATAAATCAGGCGTATGGCCTAAGAGCAAAATGACGGCTGTGAGGATATGGTCGATTGTCCTCAACTTGCTTTGTTTAAGTCAGAAGTTTGAAATGTAATGGTGAAATTGATATTTGGCTTCACTGCTCTATTGTTCCAGCTGTATGCTGATGCAGGTGACCTTCCAGAGACGTGTGTGGAGGAGGTCTCTGAGGGGGAGTACAAGAGGAAACTACTGTAAGCACTAACACAAACACCTGGGCTGTCATGATCATGAAATGTAACTTGACAATTGTCATACAAATAATTGCAATTAACGATTTAATTGTGTTTTTGTAAATACAAATGTCCTTTTAGTCGTTGCACAGGGCAGATAAAACAAATGACTTCAATATACAAAGAAATGACTGACAATGACCAGAACCAATAATCAAAATAAATAATGGATGGACAAAATAGGTTATATTTCTAAACATCTACAAGCTCACAGCACGGCGCATCACTTTTAGATCTGATATTTGGAAACGATTATGGTGATTATGCTAAATAAATTGCGATCATGTCAAATAATTGCGATCAGACGATTATTATGTAATAATTGTGACAGGCATAGGTATAAGCCACCAGGGGTGTCTCACCAAATTCTGGGCCCTGGGTACAAGGATCCACTCACATTTTGTGCTTTAACTATTGAAAAATAGCAGATATAAAAGCTCAAAGAGCTTGTAGATCTGCTATTTTAGAAAGATTGTGAAAATTATTTTTTGAAAAAACTATGTTTCTGTAAGTGGTGCTCAAAATTTTTCATGTGAAGGACCCCCAAAATGATATGTATTTGGCCACGGACCCCCATCTCAAAATATTTAGTTCCAGGGACCCCCCAGAAGCAAAATTTTAGTTACAAAAATACATATATTCAAAGATTTTCACAACTTTTCAAAAATATCAGATCTATAAGCTCACAGCACGGCACTCCGTGTTTTTCAATAGCTAAAGTAAAAAATAATCAAGGCCCCTCCAACTTGGGCCCTGGTAACTCAGTCTCAGTCCCACTTTTCCCCCCCTTGTGACGCCCCTGTAAGCCACCATGCTTGATGGATCTCCTCTCTTGTCTCTAGTCAAATGATTCAGGAGTTGATAACTACCGAAGCAGAGTTCATCAAAGAGTTGGATTTCGTCACTAAGCACCACCTGAATCATGTGGAACGTCCTGACACTCCCGCTGATGTCACCAGCCAGAAGGAGGCCATATTCCGGAACATTCGTGACATCAAAGCCTTCCATAGCGAGTGAGTCGGCAACTCATCGCCTGCCTGGTTGTTACTTACATGTTCTGACATTCTAGTCAGCAAATGTATTTTCAATACAATATTTTGGAAAATGTGTATCCTGTTCATTAAAGGGGCCACACCATATATTTAAACATATATATTTTATATAAATATTGGTCCATAATACGGTTTTATACAGGTTTTAGCCTAAACAACCACTCGGATATTGAAATGTCATGTTCTGTCTGTCTCTAATTCCAAGCCGTTTCAGATGCAATACCAAAATGCCCATTGTTGGCAACGGGGCGCTGTCTTTGAACTAAAATTGGAACGATACAATGTATCGTTCCAATTTTAGCATGGCACCATGCTAATCTTCCCTGTATTGTTCCAATTTTAGCCACTTTACCCCGCCCACCCCACAATAGTCTCAATAGAATCCACCCCAAAAGTACCGCCCCCTTCTCTTCAGTTGCCAGGAAACTGAAGTGGAGGGGCGGTACTAAATGAAATGGGCCCTGGAAAACCAAGGCGTAGAGTTAATGAATTGTATTTTTGGGGGGTGGAAAAATACTCTGGGAATAATAGAATACATGAAAAAATAGACATTTTCAAATTTTATGGTGTGGCCCCTTTAAACAGGTCAATTGAAATGTAACTAGAAGCAGTGCTCTTCCGAGCACAGGTCTCCACCAGGTCGTGCATCCTGGTGGTGCTACTGTATAATAGGCCAATGTAAAAAGGGTGGCATATGTTCTTCACCTTAGACCTTTCATGGCAATCGGACGCTGCATGCATGATTTGAAGTGTTCCAAAAATGTATTTTGCTAAAGTCTACCTGCTGGTGGCGCTATAACAGGCCAATGTGAAAAGGGTAGCATTTGTTCCTTGACATAGTGGGAATATGTGTGGCAAATTTCACAGTAATTGCAAGCTGCGTTGATGATTTGAGGCATTTTGTTCAAAAACGGAGCAATCCTGCAAACTTTGGAAGCCAATATTAGCCAATTAGGATGGAATATGAAATATCAGACGGATCGGACTTGAGCACATGACTATAGAGATACTGTGTACCGATTTGCATGATTTTTGGATAAAATCTCAAGGAATAATAGGAGAAATTGTGTTTTACATAAGTCGGCCTCCTGGTGGCGCTATAAAAGGCTGATGTGAAAAATGCAGGGAAAGGGTTTTCCTTGGCCTCTAGGGAGTGCGCTTACAAAGTTTGAAACTGATCGGTGGAGTTATAGGTAAAACCACAAATCGGCCTGTTATAGCACCACCATGAGGCTGATTTCAAAAATTTGAAGTGGCATTTCTTCCTTGACCTAGTGGGAACGTGTGTGCGCGATTTCATGATAATTGCACTTTGCGTTTGTGATTTGAGGCATTTTGTTCAAAACGACTCAATCCTACAAACTTTGGAAGCCAATCTTAGCCAATCAGGATGGAATATGCAAAATCGGACAGATCCGTGTCGATCACATGACTGTCGAGATACTGCCTACCAATTTGTAGGATTTTTGGACAAAATCTGTAAGAGTAGTGCACAGAAATGTGTTTTGCGAACATCGGCCACTAGGTGGCGCTAGAAAAGGCCCATTTGAAAGATTTAGAGCAGAGGTTCTAGATTGGCATCCAGGGAATGTGTGTGCTCACTTTGGCAGCGACCGGGCCAACGGCGACTGAGATTAGGTGCACACAAACTGCGAGGACACACGGACGCACGGACGGACGGACGGACGCACGCACGCACGCACGGACACATGGACGGACGAAGGGGAAAACATACTCTCCCCCATGCCTTCGGCTGGTGGAGACAATAAACCAAAAAAAGGAACAACCACAATTTACTGTGCCACTATTTCCTGTAGGTTGTTCCTCCCCAAGCTGAAGGAGTGCGACACAGATGATGACATAGCCATGCGCTTCCTGAGGAACAAGGAGGGCTTTGAGAGGTACCTCCAGTATCTCGTAGGTCAGGGTCAGGCTGAGTCTTCTGTCAGCGAGAAGGCTATCCATCGCTTCTTCAAGGTGAGACTGCTCTCCTCACGGACTCTCATAACGTTGTTACATTATTGTGAACAACACAGTCATAACATGATTTAACCATCACTGCCTGAATTTAAGCATATTCTCCCCATCAGGAGTACACTGAGAAAGTGCAGGCCGATGCAGATACTTCCGATCCTGCTGTTCTTAGCGTCAATGGATATATCCAGAGACCGGTGGACAGAATTCAGAAGTACAAGGCTGTTCTCAAGGTGACGCATTTTTTGATACCGTACACATGCAATGAATTGACCAAAGTTTGAGTCTTTGCGTTACGAACAGGACATGCATTGCATTTCACAAAGCACAAAGCCTCTACATCATGAATAAGAAATGCTAGAGTGCAATAACTCTGGTACTATTCCCACCTCACCCACCTTTAGGAGATGATCAGGAACAAGGCGAGGAACGGTCAGAACTGCTGCCTGTTGGAGGAGGCCTACGCAATGGTGTCATCACTTCATCAGCGTTCAGACAACAGCCACCATGTCTCCCTGATTGAGAACTATCCTGCCACCCTGGAAGTGCTTGGAGAGCCTATCAGACAGGTGCGACCCACATATGAGGCAATAATGGTGATGATGTGATGTTGTTTATCCCCATCGACGGGGTCCCATTTAAAGGACAACTTTGTTTTTTTACAACAAGGGTTCATATTTTAGATTGTAATTAGAGAAAAGAAAAAGTGAGTGTTAAAATGTTTTCATTTGCTTTGTTCTATTATTTTATCGTGTTTACCTTGTTAAAATGTGGGGCATGCGTACAAGTTGCTAAATATGTCTTTTTAGACAACAGTTCCTCTATTGCTATTTACAGTAGCACTTCTAGCCCCCATAAGTCACATCAAACCATGAAAGGTTGCGTTGTATCTTGGGAATGGGCTTCTGCGTAAAATGACATACCGGTATTTAGCCACTTGTATGCATGCCCCCAACCACTGAAATAAGAATCTCTAAAACAATAGAAAGAAGTGAATGAAATCATTTTAACACTCATCTTTTATATTCTTTAATTACAATCTAAAATATGAACCCTTGTTGTAAAAAAACTAAAGTTGTCCTTTAACCACTTAAACCTATGTACTTTGTTGACCGGTGTCCCTCATGGGTCTATACTAGGCCCCCTTCTTTTTTCCTTCTACACCAAATAGTTTCAGCGTATCTTCGCCCCCAGATTAGGTGTGCTCATGTGGTTTATGTGTCTTCATGTGGTTAAAGAAGATACATCCCAAAAGAAAACACAATTTATTTATTTATTTATGTTATGCTACTACTACTAACAAAACTAAATCTGTTTGATCTGTGTTTGTGTCTTTCTCACCAGGGACCATTCCAAGTGTGGGAGGGGGCTCCGGGCATTAGGTCGTCCACAAGAGGTCACCATCGCCACTGCTTCCTCTTTAAAAACTACTGCATCATCTGCAAACCCAAGAGAGACAGCAACACTGACACACAGGGCTACGTGTTCAAGAACATGATGAAGGTGACGCTTCTGTTTGAATTACTGGTAGTAATCAGTAGTGGGAGAAGTACTCAAATTATTGACTTAGCAATACATCAATCAGTGTCATGGTCAGTGTCATGTCAGTATCATGGTCAGTTTGATGTCAGTATTATGGTCAGTATCATGTTAGTATCATGGTCAGTAAGTATCATGTTAGTATCATGGTCAGTAAGTATCATGTTAGTATCATGGTCAGTATCATGATCAGTGTCATGTCAGTATAATGGTCAGTATCATGATCAGTGTCATGTCAGTATAATGGTCAGTATCATGTTAGTATCATGGTCAGTATCATGATCAGTGTCATGTCAGTATAATGGTCAGTATCATGTTAGTATCATGGTCAGTGTCATGTCAGTATCATGGTCAGTATCATGTTAGTATCATGGTCAGTGTCATGTCAGTATCATCATGGTCAGTGTAATGTCAGTATAATGTTAGTATCATGGTCAGTGTCATGTCAGTATCATGGTCAGTATAATGTTAGTATCATGGGCAGTATAATGTTAGTATCATGGTCGGTATAATGTCAGTATCATGGTCAGTATAATGTTAGTATCATGGTCAGTATCATGGTCAGTATAATGTTAGTATCATGGTCAGTATCATGGTCAGTATAATGTCAGTATCATGGTCAGTATAATGTCAGTATCATGGTCAGTATAATGTCAGTATCATGTGTTTGTTTGCTGTATTCTTCATCCTGCTGCAGCTGAACAACATTGATGTGAATGAGACCGTGGAGGGTGACGACCGCGCCTTCGAAATCTGGCACGAGAGGGAGGACTCTGTGAGGAAATACACCATGCAGGCCCGAACGGCTATCATTAAGAACTCCTGGTTGAGAGAGTTCAGAGAGCTGCAGCAGCGCTATAGCATGCCTGCGTGGAGTGAGTGTGACACACACACACTCACACACACACACACACACACACACACGCACACGCACACACAAACACTCTCTTATCTGCTTTATACTTGAGGTTATTGCAACCGTAGGTCGCAGTTAACTATGAAAACCGTCACATCTTTTGAGTGAGTGAGTAAGTAACGCCTATAGTCAATGTCTATAGTCTATAGCTGTTGTGACATCACATTGTTGACACTGTGACATCACATTGTTGTGACATCGCCTCATGAACGATCATCACCTAGATCTCCATATCTGATTCCATATCTGATTCCCAGATGATGCCCTGTTAGGGCAACCAGCCAACCACACTAATAGAATCCCTTTTATGCCCATCAATATTAATCCCCTATCTGGGAATGCCCACATATGGACATATTGTGTCAGTTTAACCAGTGTGGTTGCCGCGACACAAGTCACACATGCAAATGAATTACGTCCTTGTCCCTTTTATGCCCATATATGGAGATCCCTGTCCTCTACATCTACATTCCCGGATGGAGATGACTGGATCATCACCTAGATCTCCATATATTATATGTAGCTGACCTCTACATCTAATTCCCAGATGATTCCCTGTAAGGGCAACCACACTGCCCATAGGCGTCTTACTGGTAATATGTGTGGAGATGTTACTGATCATTTGCTGTGCTTCTATTTTATCCAGGTCCTCCTGACTTTACGGAAATCCTGGCAGATTGCGTTGCAGAGCTGGGACAGACCGTTAAGCTGGCATGCAAGGCCACAGGAATACCCAAGCCTGTGGTTACCTGGTACAAAGGTAAGGACTAAGGACACTATGCACATTTAAGTTGTTAATGACAGCAACAGGAAGATAAGGACAGAGAGTAGAGCATAGAAATGCAACACAGTTCACAAAGTGGGAATCCAACCAAAGATTCAGCCATTATGTGGTCAGCTGAGCCAGCCTATATGTATAGCACTTAAATTGCATAACCTCTATTAACAGGCAACAGAGTTTAAAAGCCTCCGTGTGCTACACACTGAGTATCAGAGCCCTGTAAAACTAGCAGTAAACATTTAACTGTGCAGCCACGGTGTCTCATCGTAGATGTTTACTTACAGATGGACGTACAGTGGAAGCAGATCCTCACCACATTATCATCGAGGACCCTGACGGTTCCTGCACCCTGATCCTGGACAACATGACAGCGGATGACTCTGGACAGTACATGTGCTTTGCCACCAGCACAGCGGGCAACGCCAGCACTCTGGGGAAGGTCACTGTTCAGGGTAGGTGACAGGAAACGTTAGTGAATATCTTTCCATGTGCACGCAGTGTTCTGGATACTGGCCCATAAAACAGTTAGGGGGCAGGCTCTGAATAAACATTTTCTGCTCATCTGTAACCATAGCTGGGTTTTTGTTAATGGGATATGATGTTTTATGCACCAGTTCAATTACAGAATGCTTCAGTTTCCCCTGTAGGGATATTGGTATAATGGTATACTGTATAACAGGGTTCCCCAATAGGCGGCCAAATGGCCCGCGGGGGGCTACTGTCTGGCCCACACCAACCCCAGTAATAATGGTGGTATCGGAGCAGCAACAACACTAGTATATCGTCGTTGTCGGGTGGAAATCTTGTATCTCCAAATTTGTACGTTCTTTCGCAAATCATACAAGGCCGTCGCACAAAAGTAGTGAAAACAGCAGATCTACAAGCACACAACGCCGTTGTGTGCTTGTAGATCGGCTGTTTTCACTAGTTTAAATCATTTTTAAAATGATAAATTCAAAACGAACGGTTTTGGACATACAAGATTTTCACCCAACAACGATGAAAACTGTCGCTGGAGTAGTGGGAACGCCACCGTCGCCCCCCTGCAATGTTGTGGCCCTCGGCTTGGTACCCTAGACATAATTCGGCCCTTAGGGAAAACTAATTGGGGAACCCTGCTGTATAATGTATGTAATCGTGGCTCATTGCAAAGTGACCCATTCAGTCAAATTGAACACCATATGGAATTTAGTAATAATAATCATGTTTAGCTATTATTTAGTGATTTGCAATAATGCAAACAGATTTTGTACCAAAAATCCTCCCTTGGGATGTACTGTGTATTGAATTGTGAGATGTTCCTTTTAGTGCCTCCTCGCTTTGTGAACAAGCTGAGGAATGCCACCTTTGTTGCTGGTGAGGATGCCCAGTTCACCTGTATCATACAGAGTGCCCCCACCCCAAAGATCAGGTACGCAGCATCTTTCCATGATACGTTTTGTTTATAGTGAAACAATTGAAATATATTTGGAATACTCACACTGTATAAGAAAACTTTGGACACATATTGTGAAGGAAAATATACATATATTTCGAATGGCCACAAAATGATGTACCTCCGTGAGTAACAAGTAACGCCTCAATGTCTATAGCTGCTGACATGTTGTGGCATCATATCATTGTGACATCACATTGTGACATCACGTTCTGTCCTTGTATGCCCAATTGCCCATTGTATGCCCATATATGGTGATCCCTGATCTCCATAGCTGACCTATGACATCACATTGTTGTGACAAATATATATGCCTATATATGGAGATCTCATGACATGTGGTCTATAACATAAGACATCTATGATGTCAGTTTAGGGTTAGGGTTAGTCATATCCAAATTTGGGAAAATATTTTGTCCACATTTTGTCCAACTTAAACAACCAACCGCAACTCGAATCACACTTGCAAATGAATTCCGTCCTTAGGCTATATATATATATATATATATATATATATATATATATTCTTTTTTAATGATGACCACTTCAGATGTAATCCTTTAATTCTACCTCTATTCTACTGTGTATTTTGTGGTCAAGGTGGTTTAAGGATGGCAGGCTGCTGACAGACCAGGAGAAATACCAGACGTACAGTGAGAACCGCAGTGGAGTCCTAGTGCTGATAATCAAGAGTTTGACAGAGAGAGACATTGGACACTACGAGTGTGAGGTTGGTCTACACTCTTCAGCCACACACCACACAAAAGTAAAATCCTCAGTGTTGAAAACATTATGACGCAATATTTTATGCTTTAAATATAAAAAATAGCAGATATACAAGCTCACAGCGCGGCACCGAGTGCCGCGCTGCGAGCTTGTAGATCTGCTATTTTTGAAAAATCGTGAAAATTAGAATTTTGACCCGATTCTATAAGTGTCTTTTGAATCCTTCTAAGATTTTTGGAAAAAACCTATGTTTCTATGTCAGCAATCTGGCCAGCCATCGTCAAAGAAAAGGTCCTTTTCACTTAACTGGAGCTCAGTTAGTCTGTTCTTGAGAGACTACTGTGTCAGTGGTGCTCAAACCTTTTCATGTGAAGGACCCCCAAAATGATATGTATTTGGCCACGGACCCGCATCTCAAAATATTTAGTTCCAGGGACCCCCCAGAAGCAAAATTTGAGTTACAAACGTTCGCTTTGAAAATACATATATTCAAAGATTTGCACACATTTTCATGACTTTTTCAAAAATAGCAGATCTACAAGCTCGCAGCGCGGCACTCGGTGCCGCGCTGTGAGCTTGTATATCTGCTATTTTTCACTGGTTAAAGCAGTCAATAATTCTAGGCCTAAATGGGTTAACATATCTTTTTACTGTGTACTTACTGTACTTACTGTAATCATTTATGTTTCTATTTGAATTGCTGTTGAGAACCAACCACATACGGTATAATTAGCACAGTCTACATCACTCGGACAAAATAACACTTAGCTGTACAGTCATCTAAAAATACATTCTCTGCCTTTTCCAGTTGTCTAATCGTCTGGGCAGTGCTAAATGTGCAGCCGACCTCGTCCACCCCACTGTGGCTCGCTCCAGAGATCAGGCTGTCACCATTGAAGGTAGGAGAGCTCTGCTTATTCACAGCAATAATGTAACAATGGCAAATTACAGACACAAAACTCGATGCACATCTTGCTCAGAAGAAAGAGTTATTTTTATGCTTTAGCTTTTCATCTCGCTTCGTCCGTTTGAATCTCATTCATTATGCTTCTCCCATAGTCACTGAGCAGGAGACTAGATTACCAAAGAAAACCATCATCATGTAAGTGTTGGCAGGACCACTGTATGTGCACGAAGCGTATCTGTTGCCTGGTTTGATCTTTTAAACTAACCCTTCCATAACCACAGTGAGACATACGTATAAGTAGCCAGGAAACGGCTTCATATATTGTTGTGAACTGGCTCGTTAACGCCAAGACAAGTTTCACAGATACCCAAATATCTTATAATTAATTCACACTTCAGTCATTGGCTTCATGCCATATGGTTTGTACCAGTGAAGCAGTGCAGTGCCTTGGCCTCAGGTAACTTATTTTGGTTTACCGTTTGTTCCAAGTGGCACTTTGCAGTTTGTGTGTGTACATTACAGTATGTGTCTCTTTTCCCATGGCCCCATGTATGCATGCTCATGTAGAATGTGAACCCTCTGTGTGAAAAGCTCCACAGCATGGATAAGATGAAAGGATCGTCCCTTACTATCTCCATGCTGCTGCATACTTCATAGTACTTTAGAACTGTAGCTCAGAACACAGCATTTAAAACTAGACCACAAGATTTAAAAATAATATTGCTATTGTTCACTGTAATGAGATCAGTGTAAATTTGACAAAAGCCTCACAGTGGCACCCTGTGATGCAAAACACTACATTTTCAGTATAATGTAGGTTAGAGTATGTGTATTAGTAATACTAGTTGTTCATAGTATTCTCAATCGCATTAATGACATTTTGTTCTACTGTGCACTAGTGTATACTATGAATGACAATAAAGTTAACCTTGACCCAATGTCAGTGTACATAGTGTACATGGTACCACTGCTGTTGTAGTAAGACGCACATTTTCCAATTGTCTTCCTTTGCCGTCTAACCCATTGGTTGGTGTACGTCCGGAGTGCCTCGAATTTTTAGTCAACCACACTTTATTAACCTCTTTATAACCCTAACCATTACCATCTGTAATAACTCATATAATCCCATCTTCTTCCTGCGCTCTTCTCTCCACTTGAATCCAGTGAGGAGACCATAACCACTGTGGTGAAGAACCAGCGCATGAGGAGGCACAAGTCCCCCTACCGCTCGGAGACCTCCACCCCAGAGCCCCCCGTGGCCAGGCAGAGGAGGCCCCCCTCCTCCAGGAAGACCACCATCCCTACCCTCTACGTCACCCAGCCTCAGGGCGCCGAAGCCAGGGTGATGGAGAGTAAGCCCACTCCCAGGTGGGTGGAGGTGGAGGAGATCATCGAGTACAAGGTGAACAAGTCCCCCAGGCCGTCCAGGAGGAGAGGCGTTTCTCCCGCAGGGTCGGAGAGATCTACCACCTCGTCTGGCATCAGACCCAGAAGGCCTCACCCTGACCTCAACCCCAACGCCAATAATTCCAACAATAAGCTGGTGGAGCAGGGAGACGCGAGCGGCCAGCCACTGGCCTGGGGAGACCAAGAGAATGATCTCTCTGGCACCGCCTCCGGAATGAGTGGAGATGCCTATGAGGTCTCGTCGGCCTTGACCCCGGATGGAGGGGACGACGTTGACCTGGACGACGGAGCGACCGTCGTCTTGGAATCGGATGACGAAGACCTCGAGAACGACCAACTCGTGAGGCTGGAGCCCCAAATCCTCACAGAGGGCAGCCACGTTCTGACCCTGGAGGACTTGGAGGATTACGTTCCACAGGAAGGGGAGACCTACAGATGTTCTAACACCCACGACCCTCCTGCCGAGAAGCCCTGTGAGATCGCCGTGCTCCAGAGGGAGATTGGGGGCTCCAGCGTTGGCCAGCCAGTGCTCCTCAACGTTGGACGGCCCACGGCGCTCCCCAGGCAGAGGCCCGGCCTCTTCGCCCGCTTCAGAGAGCATTTCTCTGGTGGCCTCTTCTCATCCACTGTCCCCCAAGCTGGCGGCTCCCAGTCCAGGAGAGAGAGAGACGTCCCCATCCAGGTGAGCCATGCAAAGCTGGAAGTCAAGCCTTCATATTGTTCAGAGGTGCAGAGAGTGGAAGGTGGACAACAAAGCTACAAAACCAAAGTGTCAACCCACACGTATGGCTACACATCAGTGGGCAGCCCTGTCACTCTTCAGATAAGCAAGAATCAGTACAATAACGAATAGCTTTTCAAATAAGCCAAAGCAATAATTATTTGGTACATAACCCTTTTAGTCTTAAATGGGAACATTTATACTTAAATCTAAGTTAAATGTTACAAAGCATATTCTAACCGTAAGGTGACTGCATATGGCAGATCATTCCATTTTGAAGTAACCCATCAGAAACAGTGATAGGCCCATAACATGAGTCTTTTTCCCCTGTTCAGACAATGTGGCAGGACAGATAAAAAGCCAAGAAAGGGGTTGGAATATAAGGTTTCTCTGAAATAGAAGTCACTGTAATCAGTATTCAGGTGTTTGTTGCCCTGTTACAAATACTGTACAACATATGTATAATTACAATGTATTATTTACTGTTGGAAGGACACCATATGTGATGGACTGAAATTTGACTGTTGGACCATTGTGACAGATGCTCTGAATTTCAATACTTTGGTTTGCCAACAAAAATATGTCCCGTCTTTTGTAGAAGTCTATGAAATACAGTAAAAGGTTCAAGGTTCAAAGCCACTTTAAATCTTGGTATACGCCTACACCTCATGAGTGTATGAACAGTCAACAATTTTTCACTGTTCTCTTTATGGCAAAAATGACCTTTTAAAAAGCTGAAACCTGAACATCGTGTTCATGTACAGGTTCAACAAGTAGGCCTATTGTTTTTTAGTTTAGTGAACTGTGCAAAGCCAAATAGCGGTGAACACTGCACTAAATGTAGTTAATTACCAATGTTTTGACAAGCTGTCTTCATCGATGTATCTCAAGAAGACATTGCTCATTAAAATAATCTAAATGGAGCTACATTGATTGTGCAGTGTACTTTCCTACTAACATATATGAGTCTCCCTGCCAGTACCAGCACCTCACTATGCACCAGCACCTCACTGTGCACAAACAGCACCTGCTCCTTGACAGCATGCACTGTACACATGGAAATACATACAACACAAACTCCTGCAAACCTCAGAGAACATCAGCTATTTGTTAGTTATATTGTGATGCATTACACTGGTGTGAGGAAGTTCAATAAAAGGAAATTTACTGGCAAATGATAAGCATGTTTCTATAAGCCCTATTCACGGCCCGCCCACTCAGCAAATTTCTCAGCAACTTCCTGGTGCTGACGTCAATTTAGAAGGGGAAACTATAACAGAAATTGCTGGACTTAAAGCCAACAAATCATTATTTCGAACGGTAAAGTAAATTATAACGCTTTGTGCCTTTTACTATCTTGTGTTCTTGATCATGCTAGCCGTATTTTATACTGTACTATTCGGAAATTGCATTAAATTAGCGATTTCTGTGTTAACTCTATAGGCTTAGCAGGGTTTTACCCCTTCAAAACGTGACTTCAGCACCGGGGGGATGCTTTGTGGGCGGGCCGTGAATAGGGCTTATTGTCCAATGGCATTTAACTACAGCTCTGATTGTTGTTTATGCAACCACTGATGGGCAGATACAAGCTGCTTAGAGTTGGTATTTCGACATATACATGCCAGGTACATTTCAGAGCCTGTAATGTAGGCCTACTATTTATTTCAGTGTGCAAGGAAGATACTTTTACTCCAGCTCACTTTGCACTGAACATTATTCAATATACATGTTATTTCATAGACATTTTAAGGTCTTTTAGTTCAGTGCAATGTCCAAGAAACTCACCTTAAAATAATCAGAAATGGCAGATATATTAGGTATGTAACCGCATGACATTTATTAGCTTTTTGAAAGCTGATGTGAGTATTTATCCATTAAAGATCACATTCAATTACCGGTATGCAATGAAACATTTGTTTGAAGTTTGAGTACATATTAGTTGTATTTGGTCTGAGTACTTGAGTTAACAGCATTTACTAACTTATACTGTATTTTGCTAGCTTTTAAAAATGTAATTGATCTAAAAAATATTTTTTTCTTGGTTGTTTTTGACATGTATGTCTTTTATTGAATTACATGGATGACTGTATGTAATAATTTCAGTCTCAAGCACTGATAGGTTTTATTTGGCTGTACTGTACATGTTTAGTTCTTGGAAAGACATGTTACTCAAGCGTTGAATCCGAATAAAATGAATGAACTGCAAAATAACTGTAATTTGTCATTTTTTAACCTATGGCAAATGGCCTCTGCGAGAACAGTTTCACAAACATTTTCCATGTCTCCATGGTGCTGGAGAAAAGGCAGTGTCCTAGAAACACGTGCCTGGACCCTGGTTTCAAGTCCACCTTTTGGATCTTCTTCACTTTGCATCTAAAGCCTACAAAGTACTTAATTATCACAAGAATCGCATATGTACCTATAGCATGGGGTCTTCAATGTTTCCAGGCCAAGGACCCCTTAGTTAAGGGAGCGATGAAGCGGGGACCCCCACAACCTTCTCATAGATTCCATAGTTTCACCAGTGTATTTTGGATTCCTGTCAATTTGTGTTTTCAGATATTTAACCACTTGAACCGTCAATACTTAAACTTGACCTATCACTCTGTAATTTAGTCTGCTCTTTTTCCCCTCTACGCCAAAGCTCTTTGCCGAAAATAGCCAATCTACAAGCTCACAGAGCGTGAGGCCTTGTGAGCTTGTAGATCTGCTATTTTTGGCTGAAGTTCTCCGAATATGGATGCTAGGGTTCAAGTGGTTAATATAAAAAAGGAGAAAAAATAAACTATCACTCAAAGTTTTGGAGGACCCCATGTTGAAGACCCCTGACCTATAGCCAGGGAGAAAATGCAGTGCTGTTAACAGAAGATTCTTGTTTCAAATCCAACTGTTTTATATGTTTATATCTATATGGCTCTTTAACTGAAGAGCATGCATAAGAAATAATTAAGTTTGAACCACAGCAGTAAGGTAGAGATTTATAAAAAAGAATAGCAGATCTACAAGCTCACAACATAACAGGGAAGCACAGCACCATACTGTAGATGACATGGAACATAGGTGACAGGTAATACACATGCCAATTCTTCTACAGTGACCATACATAAACAGTCTTACTACTTGACTTTTAATACACTTGAAAGATAAACATGACATACATTCTTCACAACAAATCTAAGAGCTGGGTAAGTAACAGTTAATCTAACCAACATGCACCTAAGATAATGGTGTAACATTTCCATTCAAGCATTAAATTGCTGCTTTTGGGGGTTGTGCTGACAAGAACATCTTTGCACAATGGAATGGATTAAAAGAATCTGTTGCTGAAAATAAAAGCCATCAAAAAGGTGAAGAAATTAACAGATTGAAGACAGTAGCATTTATCTCAATGGGAAATTAATAGGTATAGTGTAGCTTCAAGTAGAGGTGTTTGTCTTGTGCTTGATTTAACTATACGTGTGTACACAGGGTATGCATCGGTTCATATAACTACACACAGACACACATAAACGGTTTCTTGAAAAAGCACTTATTTTGTCAAGAGATCAAAACAACCCACTGGATATCATTACAGTATAGAGTTTGAACGTTAACATAACTTAGGAAATTATACAATATAAAACTTTTACTAATTTACAATTGAACAATAAAATAACGGAGTTATGTTCACATCTGGTCTTAAAAAGGCATGTCATTTATATTATGTCGTGGATCCCTATCGAAGATTGGTGGCCGTTACATATTTGTTTTACATTTTCAACATTTCAGTTTCCTTCTCTCATCACCAAGAGTAGATATAATCCTACTACAGCACATCATCAGTTGTTAGGTTTTTAGCCAGCGTCACTTGTTTCAAACCAAACTTCAAAGGCAACAATGTGTTAATCCACATAACCAGGTTTGTACTACCAAGGATTATTCACTAGTTGGAATCCAGTCATTTCAACAGTATAGTTGACTTATACTTCTACCTTCAGAGAGCAAATAGGAGTAATGTTCCTGAGATCATATATACACCAGTAAAACTCCCAAATTGGGAGATTACACAAACTTTAGAAGGCAATCGTTGCCAATCAGGAGGGAATATGGGGAATGGGACAGAACAGATCCATGTTGATGATATGACTTTAGAGATACTGTGTACCACTTTGCATGATTTTAGGGCGAAATCTGTAGGAGCAGTGTCCAAAAAATGTGTTTTGCAAAAATCGGCCTCATGGTGGCACTAGAAGAAGGCCATGTGAGAAATCAGGGCTGGAGGTTGTGGTTTGCCAGCCAAGGAGTGTGTGTGCAAAGTCTGGCATGGATAGGGGCAACAGTGCCGGAGATAAGAGTAGGGTCAAAAGTGTGATGTGACAGACTGAGGGACTGACAGAGGGAC
The DNA here is from genome assembly GCF_963921795.1 of Nannobrachium achirus. Taxonomy (NCBI): domain Eukaryota; kingdom Metazoa; phylum Chordata; class Actinopteri; order Myctophiformes; family Myctophidae; genus Nannobrachium; species Nannobrachium achirus. Next base: position 36,788,266 of record NC_137814.1, read on the forward strand.
AGCCCGTGGAGGGATTTGTTCTACAATTTAAGATGAATCAGCTAGCGGGAAAGTAAAAGGATATATGCCCCCTTAAATGCCCACATACTGTAGAAAACAGCACTGTTTGTGTTACAAGAGTCTCAAGAACCACCAATGTCAACTAAAACAAAACCTCATTTCTCACAGCTACATTACTATCTACAGAAACCATTGTGGTCATCTGGCTAATACAACCAGTAATATTCACTACAATGGAATCCAACACCACCAGCATAATGTCATACATTATAGAATTGCTCTGATGTTTAAAGTAGCACAACTCTTTGCCACTAACTATAACCTACCTAACCCAACAGACCAGTTTATCCAGTTGGAGAGAAAGATATGGAGTTTCCACTTGTAATAAATCCATATAGGCCAGAAGGGCAAATGGACAGAATTCAGTTCTGTACATGATTACCCGTTAGTTTAACAACACCATACTTTGACAGGACCAAACATGATAAAGACAATAAATCCTAAAGACCATCTGAGTTACACATAAAATAACCATTAATTAAGTTTAATGTTCAAAATAATAATAACCATGTAACCCAAACCAGTCAAAGAACTACCATAGATACAGTAAAAAGTGTTCCACTGTGATTTCATTATTATTTCTGAAATGTGTAAAAAAATAGTTTTAGGTGTTGCCAAGGATGCTGTCTGAACCTGTCTGACCACCACCTGAAGGAATGTCCAGAGCTGGAATTATGGAGGCCTGCTGCTGTTCTGTAAGGAGAAGCTGTAAAAAGAGTTGAGGGCTCTCCGGACTCTCACTCCTCTATGAAGACATGCCGACCTTCTTGACGTTGGTTATTTCCTGGGGGAGATAAAACTTCGTTTCACATGTTCTGTTTGGCTGTAGCTGGTAGGTGTCTGTTGATACTTGATTTAGGGACAACTCAAACATGATCCTGGTCAACTGTTTTAATTAATGCTCATGGAATAATAAATTGCATGTAACCATGACAGTAAAAACGGTAGCAGTAGAAAGTAGTTATCCAGCAGCATTTCTTTTTTTTAATCAGTTGTGAAAGTAGAGAGAGAAACAGCTTTTTTATTTAAAAAGTGGCCAGCTTGATGTAAGTGTGATAATGCACTGTGAGTTGTCCCAATATAGGAAAATAACAGACTTGGCAGAGAGAACTTCACCTCTTCCTGCCAATTCATTAAACCACAATTTAACCAAACATAATTTAGTTTCATAGCAGCTTCCCAGTGCTGTGTTCTACCTGTCATGCGGGTATACGGAGTATGCTGTGAAGATATTTTTTGGAAAAAGCGTATGCCCTCGTTAACCTTTCAAAGTAGCGTATCTGATAGGCATTATGCACTGGCGTATGCGCTGGCCACATGAATAGCTGCGGATCATAGATTACAGCATGCCCTCAAAAAAAGTCTAGAACACACCACTGCAGCTTCCAGTTTGAATTCTACCGTCTTGTAGCATAACATCATATGGCTTATCCCTCAAATGCCCTAGTCCTTCATTGCACATTAAACTAATTTTAGTATGAGCAATCACGAAGAAGGGTATTTCATGAACAAAAATCCTGCACACTGCTCACTGGTAACTTACCTCAAGAAGAGCATCTTTTAACTTCCCATAGGCATCCTCCAAGTTATCATTGACAATGACAACATCAAATAAGCCAGGGTCTTTACCTGTGAGGAGAGGCAGGATGGTTCAGCAACACAGTCTAACAAGTGACTCATCAATGTTTAAAATAAATTTTGAACACTTACTGATCTCCATGTCCACCCGAGCTGCATGTAAACGCTTTTGGAGACTCTCCTCTGACTCGGTTTTTCTGTCCCTTAAACGCCTTTCCTGAGAAGAAAATAAAGACGGATAGTAGAGTAAATCTCCCATATCAATAGAAAAGGGGTGCAACAGTTAAACAAAGGATTTTCGTAAAAGTATAGCTAGCTAGATCAACAGGAAGTCGGTAAAATAATTGCTAGGAAAATAAATAATCTATAGTTGCAAGGCGTACATACAAAGGCAGTTATATATAAGCAAAACAAAATTATTATATTTATATTAGCCTAAAATAAATGCCAGGTCGGCTGCCACCCTTAGTTCTTTTAGATAGCCTTTTAAACCACCCTTGCTATGAGAACCCTTTTAAACCACCCTTGCTATGAGAACCAAGGTGATGACGTGCAGCGCAATTATTCTATTTATACTTCAGTTCTTATACTTAGTTCTTTTAAATAACCTTTTTAATTACCCTTCTGTTTGCTGAGCACTGCTTTGAACAGTTATTTCCCCCCTTTCTCTTCTGGACGATTTTCGTTTCGATTTTAGTCTCGCTAAATTGTAGGATAATAATTGTATAACTTAATATAATGCAGTATGGTAAGTAGCCTTTTATATTATATATACTGTAATGCAGTATGGAGTAGCCTTTTATATTATATATACTGTATACACACACACACACACACACACACACACACACACACACACACACACACACACACACACACACACACACACACACACACACACACACACACACACACACACACACACACACACACACACACACACACACACACACACACACACAGTATATATAACGCCAGGTCGAGTATCATGGAAGCATGCATCCATGATAGCTCTGGAATACACTCCCACTTCTGTCCTGCACAGTTACTGTATATCCTTATATACATATTTATATGAAACACTGCACTGCATCTTGTATGGCTGACAATGCCTGACATGGATCCACAGAGACTGAATGTCCTTATGTCCTTACCAGGATGTTCATGGATGGAGGCTGGATGGACACGTAGATAGGCGTTAGGTCTGTCCTCTTGATGTTTTTCACCCCCTGCATGTCAATGTCCAGTATGCAGATGAGGTTCTTGGCCTGGACATCTTGCACAGCAGCTTTGCTCGTTCCATACAGGTTTCCTGAGAATTCTGCATTCTCAAGGAACTCCCCATTGTCGATTGCAGCCTGCATAACTTCCCTTGTAACGTAATGGTAATCTGAGATGAGAACCGAATAGACAATAGAAGATGCAATAAAAAAAAAACAGAATAGACAAGAAACTCAAATATTGAGCCAAAGGGGGAATGACTTGAAAGGAGTAAAGGAGTCACAGAAGAAAAAGGAGTACGTACCTTTGCCATTCTCTTCGCCAGGTCGAGGATTTCTTGTTGTATCTGAGGAATGACAATACATTTGGCTCATAGATTCTCAATAGTTTTGAACAGGAAACATCCTGACATTTGTAAATCATGTATTCTCCTGGAAAAACAGAGACTTGACCTTGATCAACGAAGCAACTAAGCTACAGGCAAATACATAAACTGTACTGTATTATGACCATAAACTTGGCCAGATCGCCATCTCCATCAGAACTATGGTAGTTTACACAGGCACACTTACGTGACACACTGAAGCCAAAAACACCATTGTATTCCTTCATGAGCTTCTTAACCAGTGTGCTTTTCCCTGCCCCTGACGGGCCACTGAGCACCACAGGCCTGGGACCAGCCATAGCTTGAAGAGAGGACAGAGAAAGAGAGAGACTGGGTTAAGTGGATGTACAGTTAGCAGAGAGCAGAGTGAATCTGGGCTGAGGGAGGAGAAATATAGACGCTGAATGCAGTGGGTGGAGTTAGACCACATTCACAAAAGTATGAGTCATGGAGGATAGTTTCCAAATCCAAACCCTTTCTTTGAGAAGGAAAAAGGTAAAACAAATCCACAAAGCAATGACGGCCTTGTCTTTTTCAGACTATGCTTATTCATGTTTGATAAACAAACACAATTAACAATACAAAATGGTCAGCAGTTTCCAAAGACTGGTTGCGCTAATGAACAATCACTGATGCAGTAATCATTTCCCATAAGACCAGCAGAGACAGCCAGGTCCTCTTGTTAACAAGGTGCTGTCATGGAATAATTACACCCTTAATTGGGGTTGCAGCCCAACCCTGAATGGTGTCAAGAAACAGCTGCAAAGTTAGTAAAATCTAAAGTTTGTTAACCTTAAACAGATTAAGTAACAAAAGAACGTCTTCATCTTACAACCAATATACCAAACAACACACTCCAGGGTCTGACCTGAATGTGTCCCAGACAAACCACATACTGTAAAGGCCTACCTATCTTGCCCAACTAGAAATATTCAACTCTTCCCAGATTCTCAAAATTGAAGTCTGTATTGCTTTTTACAACTTTTGCCTTCCCAGAATATTTAGCATCCTGAAAAATCTCAAGTTATATATGTTGTCTCTACGCATTGTTCTTACCGTTACTCAGTAAGAAAGTGTGTAGAAGTGCAGGCAGATCTTAGATATGGTTGGTATTTTTCAAGAGATTGGTAATTGTATGTGTACATGGAGGGTGTAGCCTAGCTTTTTGTGGCATGCCATGTAGGCGGGACAGAGAGAGAGAGAGAGAATGCAAATGATAGTGAGCCCTCCCACAAGTTATTTTTCTTGACTTTGTGTAAATATTTCTTAAATCATTCAGTATATTGCACCCTCACAGAGAGAGGTTCCTCACACTGTACATGAAAATATAAGTCTACCTAGTGGCAATACAAATGTATCTTATTCTGAATAACACTAATTAGCATGGCTATTGATTAGGCTACTCATACAGTTTTCATTATTTAATATTACAAAAAAGACTCTTTGTGAAGGTGTTTACATTTCAAGAAATAGTGCTTAGAACACTGGAAGACAAAACATACCAAAGTCTACTGGCTAATAGACATTAAGGTTATTGATAATAATATTGGACACATTAATACATTTAAGAAAAAGCCAACAGGCCATCTGTAGACTGAGCTATAGGCCTATATATAAGAACGGTATGACACTGGTATTCTGCCCTGTACTGTAGTCAAACTTACAAGACATTCTATAGGCTACATCAAAGTCAGGTATCAGAGGTTTTGGATGGATGCATGACATGATTAAGAAATACTAGATATATTTTCAGTACACATTTCACATCACAAAATAAAATCTTAAATGTGATTGATCATTCATTTAGATTTGCTACTAACAAACAGGTTTCTGTAATCTTTGTTCAGACAAAGCAGGAAATCAATGCATTAAAGCCCTTCTGTGCCTCCAAACAAAACAGAACAGATAAAGTGAGGTTACAGCGTTTTGCAGGTGCAAGTGACAGTGTCATTCTTCCCCACCGCCTCTTGATCGTTTACCATAAACAGCAAGGCCCTGTTCTGGATGTACATAAGGGTGGAATAACTCCCCATCTCTCTCTCCCCGTTTCCTGTCCATCTCCACTGTGTACTATCAATAAAGGCAGAAAAGGCAAAAAAAATCCTTTTCAGAACCTTGTCCTGTTGATCACTAATGATGTGCTCAATAAGTAAAGTCTTCCCTATAGAGAAATCTGAAGAAAGAAACATTACGTCACTAGTCTAAAATTCATACCACTGTTGCTATTTTGGAAGCCAGTACTTGATTTATTTCAATTATCCCCTGTTTTTATCTTGTGTTATTTACTCAAGCAAAATGTCCTTCTTGATATTCAAGTGGCGAGAGAGCTTCCTAATTTTAATGGAGCATGATTGTTGGTAGGGCACTTACAGTACAAGTATGCTTCTGTCCACACAGTGAAGGATTAGAAATTTGGAGAGAATGGAAAGAAGGATGCAGCTAAAATTGACTTGACAGTTGTAACACCATGTTTCCCCTCACAACTCACAAAGGAACATTACAGCAACAGTTCAGGAAGACGTGATGCCCAGGGAGGGGGGATCCCACAACTTTGTCCCACATTAATCACTAATCAATAAGGTTCACACTCACGTTATACAACATTTGTATATTTTCTTAACACTTCTGGCTCACATGGGCATGGCATGCATGCAAATCCATAACTATCTTTTTACTTAAAGTAACCATAACTTAACTTTATGCAGCACTTTAAAGGATTTATGAGTGCACATTAATTGAGAGCATAATGGAAAAAATTGCTTTGCCAAGAGGTAATAACATACTGTTAAAAAAAGAATCTGACATGAAGCTCTCAAACTGACCCGGCTCCAGAGAAATGCTACTGTAATGTTACTGCTAATTCTCACACATTTCACAGCCAGACTCAACGTTTCTAATCTGACAAAGGCCTCTATTATAGAAAATGTGGGACATGTGACTGATATGAGTTTATATATGGGTACAAATTAAAATCAAGACATGACTTGCATTACTCCAAACCTGTGCACTGAATGGTATGCAATTGATCCTTGCCTGCAACCAATTTAGAAATGCTATAATTCACTTCATGTGAAATCTGTTAGGACTTAATGTGTGTTGCAGACGTGATGGAATTTGGCAATCTTGTCACAAGACAAAACGCACACAGGTTAGGGTCAAAATGGCAATGTCTTAAAATATGCTCAACAAAAACTGTGAAAATAAAGCTCTGCATTCCATTGTATAGATAGTTGTGTCCGAATAATCTGGTTTGATCAAATAGTGAGATTGATTGAAGAATTTATTAGAAGTTTGCAATAGAAAAGGGTACAGTTTCATGACAGTACAAATCACTGGTTCAACTAAAAGGAGATCCTAGAAAGCCGAGGCTTATTTCCACAGGAACCACACTTTAAGTATCTCATATAACATTGAATAGATAAGACCTAAGACATATCAAATCATCCATTTATAGTTATAAAGAATATACTAGCACAGGTAGATTTACATCGGAAAGTATATTTTCTTTTTTAATCAGAGAGCAAACAGTATCAAATGAACAGTTAATCATAGCCCTGAATACAGGACTCTCATATACATGAGAGTCCTGGTGCCGCCTCAACATGAGGAGTAGTGGGCAATCGAGCCCTTAACGGTTTGAGCTAGGAACGTCAGATTTCAAAAATAAAGTGCTTACCTAAGCCAACTTTGATAACAATTTGACGCCGCACAACGTTCATTACACGCCGCTACCGGATTGTTGAATAAAAAGCATTTTTGTCCGAAATTATTTTGCTTAACATAGGACGTCCGCCTCTAGTGGACAGTCGCGTCATCTCCGGTTGATCATTGTAGTGAACGGAGATGATGCGATGACGCGACTGTCCACTAGAGGCGGACGTCCTATGTTAAGCAAAATAATTTCGGACAAAAATGCGTTTTATTCAACAACCGGGGAGCGGCGTGTAATGAACGTTGTGCGGCGTCAAATCGTTAGCAAAGTTGGCTTGGGTAAGCAGTTTATTTTTGAAATCTGACGTTCCTAGCTCAAACCGTTAAGGGCTCGATTGCCCACTACTCCTCATGTTGAGGCGGCACCAGGACTCTCATGTATATGAGAGTCCTGTATTCAGGGCTAAGTTAATCAGTACTTATCACTTCTCAGACAGCAGAATAATTGCTAGAGTAGCCATAAACTAGCCTATAGTTTACGTTATTTGCAGTAAATGATGGTTGAATACTTGAATTAATTGGAAATTAACATCATCTGCACGCCTTGCGGTTCCTACCTGAGAAGAGTCGAGTGGAAATGTGTCTCATGTACATGAACATTTAAAGCTTCTAAATCCAAGGCTTTAGCAGCGTTCCTAGATGGTTGTGTGTCTCTCTCCTGCACCCAGTCTCCTTGTGAGAGCCATTACACACCGAGGCTAACGTCATCACGTCATCAGAGCCACAGCACTGACAGCAGCATCAGTACCGACGACTAGTACACAACTTGAACTCACTGAAAACACACAGCCACCGAAACTACGTGTGATCAAACGGTCTGATCGCCGAGGCTTCATCGTTAACACTGTGCATTCATTCATTCACGCTCGATCGCGCATTTGATTCATTTCTAGGAGGATGCGGGGTTTTTTATGAACGCCGAACGCGGAAAAGAAAGTCACGATGGGAAAAAAATACTATTTCATATATAATAAACAAAATGGTTTCTTCTATTTTACCTAGCTATGTTGTATTCCAGTTATTTTAATGTATTTTGCCGGGAATGTCTGCCATGGCTTTTAAGTTCTCAGCCGTTTAGTAAACGTGTAGAAGGGGTAAATAAAACTTTAAACATGGAAGGTAAAGAACAGAAGCTAAACATCAGCCGTGTGACGCGCATGCGCAGATGATGACACGTGGGACACGAGATCAGATCCCGAATACTCTCCGACCTCGCGAGATTAGTTCCCCGATGAAGAGAACGAGAGAGGAGTTAGCTGTTTGTTAGCAGGCCTGCTAGCTAGCATACAGCACTGTGGTGGCACACGTGTGGGTAAATTGTAAAAGGAACCGTATCTAACGCAACGCAAACATGTTTGGCTCCTCGAGGTCTGGAGGGGTTCGGGGAGGCCAAGACCAGTTCAACTGGGACGACGTGAAAGTCGACAAGCACAGAGAAAACTATCTGGGTAAGAAGTCCACTTGATAGGAAGCTGACGTTAGCTCCTGTGGTTAGCAATGCTAAGTCGCTAGCACCGGCTAATGGCCAGCTGTTGTCAGAAAAAGAAAGACAAACCAAAGGCAGTTGTTCCATTTGCAAGAGCAGCAGTCATTGGTCTTACCTGCGTCTGTACCGTTTGTACACCAATCCCGCATTGCAACGATTTTTAGGGCCTCGATTCCTGTACAACTTAGTTGACTCAATTAAGTTTGCTGTGACACCACTGACTTCTATTAGAAACTGACCCGATAGATCACACGCCAGCAGCTTGGCCCTCTTGTATTTGATCGTGCCAACCAACCACTTCCGTGCACGCGCAGATTGCTATGAAACATGAGTGCAATAAAATGTTGGTAAGTGGTGCTCGACTGGTGGTTGCAAAATTGAGCGATAGCCGCCCACCAAGCATACATCCCATTCATGGTGTTTGTTATTGTGCACCCTATGAAGTTTGACCTGAGCAAAGTGCAACAGAATCCAATGCATTTTAAACAGCGATGATGAGGAGGAATTCAACAAGTTGCATTTAGGGAATTGCACCCTCTGGTTATTATGGATTAATATATAAAATGCTTCTTTTAATCAGAAAGCACTCTCATAATGCCTTTCTATCTCTTTTAGGGAACTCATTAATGGCACCAGTAGGGCGCTGGCAGAAGGGCAAAGACTTGTCATGGTATGCCAGAGATAAACAAGGTGGCGTTAAGAAGCTGTCCAGAGAAGAGGAGATAGCCGCTGTGAAAGCTGAAGAGCAGGAAGCTTTGATGGCTGCCCTGTAAGTGTCATGACTCACATCATATGCTACAATAACATTTTCAAAGACGTATAACAGTTGCTCAAAACAGCTGAACAGCAACTCGCCAAAACCACAGGATATTAGACAAATGAACAGTTCTCTCAGTGAGGCAAACATACTTTTAACAGATGAGAAACTGAGATAAGCATGTAATCTGACATACAATGAAAATGGCATCATGCACTGAAAATACCTAATGAATCACCCACTTAACTGAATAGACCCATTTCTTGTTTACAAACATTGAGACTAAATGCACAGGTGACTATCATGTAATCAATTCCCAACAATCACCAAACCTGTTGTTTTGGGGAGCCCTGGTTTCATTGGCTCATTTGGTACCGACCTGCGCACGCATCTAGGTTTTTATCAGTGTAACGTGGACCAGAAATGCATATATACTGAACAAGCTACCATTTATATTTATTGTTGAAGAAAGGAGGTGTAACATGTACACCTACACATGAGTCGCTGACTGTTACTGTATGTATATTCCCATTTCTCTTAGAGGGCACAAGAACATAAGGAGACAACCCACTGGCCTGACCAAAGAGGTACTTCCCTCTAGTCATTTATTGCTTTTTGAGTTTAATTCACTTCTTTCATCACCCAAGTCTGACTTTTAGTTTTTTTCCATACCAGGACCTTGCAGATGTGTGTAGGAGGGAAGAGGCTGATGGTGAAGAGAGAGATGTGGACCGTATCTCAGGCCTGGGAAGCTCTGGGTGATTGGACTTTTTGATATTTGTTTGCATTGCTAGTCCCCCAGGCCTGGCCCTGCATGGTTAACTTTTTATATAAAGCACTTTGAATTGCTCCGGTGTATATAGTGAGCATTACAAATTAATGTGGGTGTGGTACAAACTCTTGTTTACATTACCCCCATCAGAGGAGATTATTTTAATGCTTATGCATGTCAGGTGCAGTTAGAGCCTGGCGGAGACCGTTGGCCCGGTCGCTGCCAAACTCTGCACACACACACTCCTTGGATGCCAATTAGGAACCTGCCCGCTCGGCAGTGTCTCACATGGATCAAGGTCGCCTGAGAAGGTGCGCCTCCGTCATCTCCACCGAAAACAAGCGCTCCTTTACAAGAACCAGGCTAAACCGGGGTGTTTTAACAGTACTGATTTGTCTAAAAATCACGCAAATAGGTAGACAGTATCTCTACAGTCATGTGATCAACATGGATCTGTCAGCTTTTTCCATATTCCATAGATTGGCTAAGATTGGCTAATGACTTCCAAAGTTTGGTCTGTTTTGAACAAAATGCCTCAAACGCAGCTTACGATTTTTTTCGTGAAATTTTGCATGCACATTCCTATTAGGTCAAGGAACAAATGCCACCCCTTTTCACATTGGCCTGTTATAGTGCCACCAGCAGGTCAACTTTTGCAAAACACATTTTTGGAACAAAAGGCCCCAAATCATGCATGCAGCATCCGATTGCCGGTAAAGGCTGAAGAAGACATGGCACCCTTTTGGCCTATTATAGTGCCACCAGGAGGCCACGATAACCTACTTTGCCTAGCGGAGCGCCGGAGACCCGTGCTCGGAAGAGCACTGCTTCTAGTCGTTCTTTTTTTTTTTTTTTTTTCAAGCGAAAATAAACCTCTTGAAATTCAAGAGGAGAAGAGGGTTCTTAAATTGAATGGAGCATGATTGTAGGGTACTTAAGTTACAAGTATGTTTCTGTCCACAGTGCAACGTCACGGAAAATGATGCTCTCCCAAAAGGAGAAGGAGGCTGCTAAACTTGGCTTGGCTGTGTTTACAGTAAGTTTTTGGTCCTCAGACATTTTAAATGTAATGTATCATTAGATACAGTATGTATTATATGGCATTCTATGCTTAATTTCAGAAAATGCAACTTGTGAGACAACATGGGGGTCAGATTCATTATTATGTGTATATTATACTAATAGTTAATATTTGAAGTTAGTCTGTTAAAATGCCCATAACTGAGTGTTGAGATATTGGATGCATAATTTGTTTGCATTTAACAATGCAAATACAGGTCCGTGTGGGCTAGAAACTGTCTACATTCCAATTAGGTGATAAACATTTTACAACATGGTCAACTAAAGGCAACTTGGCAAGTAGATGATATTCAGCTCTATTGCCAGGACCTTTTGTGGTGCAAATGTCAGTAGACGGACAGCTGTATTTTCTTTGCAATTAAAAGCTTAATTTCCTTAATTCTAACAGTTTAAGGGGAAAGGGGAGGTTGAAGAGTGTTTTGCAAGCTGGGAAATCACAAAGCAGGTCTCCTGGCCCGCGTAACTGCGTGGGTGCACACAATCCCACTAAAGAGTGGTCCACTGACTGGTCACTGTCTGAGGTGCTGAAAAGAGTTTTACAACAAGACCTTTGCTTGACAAATTATCTTCTTTAGGAGAGACAGAAAATGTAGTAGTTCCTTGAGGCAGATTTAGAATGATTTAGAATGAATCTAGATGGATATCTTTTGCAAGTTTCTTGTAAATCAGACTCACTGCATAGGAGGAGTTAATTATAGGGTATTTATCCCATCAGGCCAATTGGGGTCATAATTGTTGTGTAAGTAATGGCAGAAGAAAAGCCAGCTTAAAAACAATACAGTTTCAGCTCATTGAGCTTGAACCCCTCATTAGAACTGGATTATACCCATCATGTATGAATGAATTTGAGTGTATGAGTGATGGGCATTTTCATCCCAGGTATGCCATTATAATGTTTCCTAAAGATACAGAAAACATAAATGCAAAACATTTCACAAATTATGTGTTCAAAGGATTTAGTTTTATTCATGGTAGCTGAGCTCTACTTAGATTTCCTGCAATTTGAACCCTGCTATAGACAGGTTTCTGGTCCACGTTACACTGATAAAACTAGATGCGTGCGCAGGGTCCGTACCAAAATTAGCCAATGAAACCAGCGCTCCCCAAAACAACAGGTTTGGGGATTGGACGGAATTGATTACATGATACAGTCAGCTGTGCATTTAGTCTCAATGTTTGTAAACAAGAAACCCGTCTATATTTGTCTCAATAATTGTCCCTTTAAAAAAAAACTGTGTCTTGAATACATCCACACATCTGACATCACTGATATAGCCACCTGTACTGCGCATGCGTCGCCACCATGGTAACGGCTGCATGCTGAAACGGTGGCTAAATTTAGAGATGATTGACATCAATGATGTGTCTGTGTTCTCCAACATTACTTCTGAGACTTCTACAATCTATCCGTTTATACTGTGCACACCCAATAACCCAAACGGCACATAATTTGGAGCACATATCTTTGAACGGGCAAGGACTAGTATGAATAGTTTTGATGTGAATTAATCACCAGGTTTTCTTTTTTGTGTTGTTTTTGGCCCCCGGTGTGACAGGTTATTTATAGTACTGGAAGATGTTGAAGGTCAAATGTCACAACATATAATATACTTCAATATTGATATTGTGGGGATGACTTTTGGTGCTTTCACAAAATATTTAGTTACATTTGTGGTAATCAATAGTAATACCTACTATATAATAGTGGGAAAGAAAACACTTAATATCACTATTGTGCTATTATATCGTTTTGATATCCCTGAATATAGAATATTGGTATAAGATGCATATATTGCCCAGCCCTAATAATAAATATTCCCATAATCCCAAAATGTCACAGTAATAATTGTGGCCTCGCTGAAAGCCAGTATGTTCTCCCAAATCTTTATAGACCAAGTTTATTCTCAAAAAACTGTCCGAAAGTACAAAGGCAGGGCCTTAAGCCAATGAGGGAGCAGCGTTCTTGGTGACATAACCACCAACAAGTGCGTCCTGATATAAATAACACCCTCATGAAATCTTTTGTAGTTATGTTCTCCCAAATCTCTATATAGGGGATCTGAGGGATTGAATGTAGGAGAAGTAATGTTGGAGTGCCCGTTGGGCAGATCTTTGTGCCCATATACGTTGGAGTGCCCGTTGGGTAGATCTTTGTGCCCATACATGGTGTTCCATGCGAGCCCACACTGTTTCATAGGAACCGTATTTCTAGTTATACGTGAATTTCGGCCTAAGCTGAAACAAGTCCTTTTCGCCACAGCACCACAAGACTGAGAGTCGCTCAGAAACGTCAGCCAAAACAATGGATCAGAGTCTTGAAACAGAGGTGACGGAGCAAAGGTGAGTACATGCAGAATAATATGTTAAATATTATTAATGCTCTTCATTGTTTTGAAAAAGGGCGAGTGCCTGCGGCGAGCATTTGAACTCTCAACGCATGCTTCTTTAATTTAAATATATTCTTCAGGCATGAGAGCAAAAAGAAGAAAAAAGAAAAGAAGCACAAAAAAGAGAAAAAGAAGAAAGAGAAAAAGAAGAAAAGGCAAAGAGACTCCTCCTCAGAATCCGATGACGATAGAAAGAGGTGATGTATTTCTTTGCATTGCAGTTGGAAGAACCTGGAGTTGGCCTGGTGATGTGTAATGACGTGGGAGCACTAGAGGGCGCCAATAGACTGTCAGGCAACTACTTGTAGCATCATACACTTTTTTCAAAGTTGTGCTGGAAGAGATAAAAGTTGAATCTATACATTTTGTTTGCAGTACGTGTGGCGAAAGCCTAGTCTTGGAGATCGTAGAAGCCATATCCATCAGTGGTGTTGGGTGTATGAAATGTTCAATTCACCAAACCTTTACTTATTAACTGTACTTTGCTGTGGAGGAAAAGGAATCGTATTAATCTGCAACGGCCATTGATATTTCTGTGAGTGTCGCAATACGTCCCTCAGGAAGCTGCGTACTCGTAGCCCTCCCACCAACTTTACTGGACCCCCCACCGGGTCCCAATCATTGATGGTTTATTTCTTTCTACTCTCCAGGCATAGAAAGGACCACCATCATCATAATCCATCATGCCACAGTCAGAGTGGAGCCAGACCCCATGACAGCCATTCAAGGGGGGGGGCAAAGGCCGAGCGCCGCCGCTCCCCCTCCGATCGTCGCCAGCAGCGGCGTGACACAGACTCATCCGACAGGGGGTCCCCTGTCCCCCGTAACCGTGCCAGCCACAAGGCAGCCCCTGCTGCTGACACACAAAGCCGCAGGCGGCGCCATGACACAGACTCGGACGACTAGTGTCCCCCCTTCCTCCCCCCGTCAGAGACACGCGGATGGAGCGCTCCACAACAGCCTGACTGGCTTACGTAGGACCTCATTTGCCCTGGACCAGACCAGACCACATAACTGTGGATAGAAATGGGACAATCTGTACGAACAGCAAATGTTTTTAACGGAATCACAGAACCACTTTTTTGTATTTTTATTTTTAACTGCAGGTTATTTTGTTTGTTTACCGTTGCACACATATGTCTGAAATGGTGTGAGAATGTTGTTTGTGGTATCATGCTATATATTTTTTCGTATGAACTTTTGAGGATAAGTTGAGCAACATGTTTTGTTTTGTAAAACAAGTAAATTACCATTGACAAAGTATTGCTCATTTACAAAGTTCTTTACATTCCACCTATTATTAGGATCACATTTGCAGCAAGTGCAGCAAAACCTGTCTTGGAATAGATCATGACTTCTAGCACACCAACAAAACACCATGTCATGCAAGTATTGATTCGGGTGTCATCCGTTAATTGCATATACCACCTTCAAAATCAGCCCTTTAGCTACATGGACTCGTGCACAACGGTTCTCTTTTTGCCATCTGTTGAAAATCCTCACAGATGTTCCCTGATGGTTTCCATCCTAGCACCTCTCCTCCATCCCACTGTGCCTCTCACACCACTCAGCAGCTTCTGGTCCCTTTTCTTTTCTCTATCAAGCCAGTGGTCCTTTGTCCCTCCCCGTTCTAGGTTAGGCTCCCTGGCTGGTGAGATACCATTGGAATGCACTCCACTCGTCATAATAGAGTGTAGTGTTTGCATTTGCCTTGAAATGGTCTGAATGAGGGCATTCTGCAGGCTGGCACCTGGGGGTGCACTAAAAAAGAGCAAGGCATTCACAAAGAAGAGTGCAAAAAACCAAGCTGGTCCTTTTATATGGCCGAGTACTGTTAGGACCGCCACACACAAACCAGGCTGATGGACCAGCAGGAGAGAAGACCAGACAAAGCCACCCTGTAAGGGACCCAAGACTCTTTCCCCCTCCCTTTCCACGACCACCATACTCTTCCGCCATGTTTTATAGGCTTGGCTGCGTTAACCATAGCAGCCTAATTAACCTGAAAGAACGTTGTCCTAGATTGCTCCCCAATTGCACCCCCAACCCCACCTCCAGTGTTGGCGCCTGTGCAAGCTTATACCAGACAACACCCAGGCCGAATGATCCACATTTACCACTCTTCAACACAAATACAGTGCCCTCACCTTGGGACAACTTTTTTTTTTCTCAGGTCTTAGGGTGACAGCCCCAGTTAATGCATAGGTATTTCATGGCACATTGTTCTATTACAGCCTAGCTCAACATAAGACTAAAATCGGGGGCGACGCTTTCCGCCTGGGCTGGGCTTGTTTGTCATATTAAATCTATATGTCTTTAGTTATTAAATACATTTTACTTTACTTTGGGGTTTTCTATTTAAAATGTCAATGTTTAAGCCAAGATGTAGATGAACTACAAAGTGAGGACATAAGTTTCACAAATACATTTTATTGCATACAATATAACAAATGAAAATCAAAATGCTAAACGGTTAAATCCAAACGCTTTAATTACAGTGCTTTTTTCACAAAATAAAGGCTAAGGTAACTTGACATGAAAATGCGACGAATGCTTAAAAAGAAAGTCGGCTAAGAGATTAACGTAGTTTTCAACAAACATATAGGCCGTTATCAATCAAAAGTGTTTAATGCATCACTAAGACATGTTCAGAGCAGTAGAGTGAAGTAACACCCACACACCTTGAAATAAGAAGCTTGAAAAATAAAAATACAAAACAGAGGCAACATGTGTCTTGGATTAGAAGGCAGAGGTATGGCTTCTTTTTTGCCCCAAGGACATGTGCAACAAAACTATGAATACTAGCACTATGCTCAACATTTAGGTCAAAACTGAATTGGTATTGCCATCAAAATGCCTTCTTCCACATGGATTGCATTAGTCAGTTTTCAATTAAAAAGGCATGTTTTTATGGAGCCTATTGTAAGGACACTAGGACATCACAGCGTGCAACTGCTTGTTACAATTGCATCACACAGTACATACATATTAGGTTACAGTATAGGGCAGTTAAAATGTCACATGTCCACAGTTTTAAATGTTCTCCAACAGACAAACAGTGGGGTAATAAGAGTTCTTGTGCAGCCTAATGATGTAAACAATCACTTAGCAAGTCCCATGACGACAATCATTTGCATGTCCGACAAGACCAATAGACCACATCATGCATCTTTGCTAATGCAGGTATATTGCAAAGGCATAACACGAATAACCTGAGACAGTCATATGAACACAAAAATCGAATGCTGACAGTACAGACAGCCTCTCTGTAAATCGTAAAGCAGGTTGATGAGATAACATGGCAGCATTTCTCAATTCAAGCTAACCACTGACATACTGTATAACAAAAGCTGGTAAGTGTTCACAGGAGTTCTTGAATCGGACTGACTAATCTCACAGTACAGATAGTATGACAAGTTAATGCCAGTGTTTGCTAATGGTATTTTGGGGGCTTGATACTGGTGGCATTTAAACAGAACCATAGTATTTGCAAGTAGTGCATCAGTGTTATGTAAATATAGTCATAATAAAATCATAATTTGTGCCCCAAAAGTAAAACACTCCTTTTACAGTACAAATCTCCAGTTTACATACAAGCTGACATAAGGAAGTTGCCAGTTACAATGAGGTCTAGGGCCTGTGTTAGCTGGTACATTTAAATTATTTGCCTCCCTTTCTCATACACTGCACATGACTGCCCAAAGGCCACTAAGAGAAGTAACCACGTTAGGTGTGCAATAAGCTGCCCAATTACCAAACGTCTATTTACATTAAATAAGAAACCTGACAGCTTTACAAGAGCAGATTACCCCTGGGCCTATTATTTGTGTTGTAATTAGAGATGAAGTGAGAGCAGCTTCCAGTACTTTTTGGGACAAAGTAGCTCAATTTGCAACATCAGATGAGCAAGGGGAAATGGTGGGTAATATTTGGATGACAGTGGGTGATTATTTTGCGTTTTTGAGCTGATTGGACAACCAATCCAGTCCTTCATAGAGACCGTCGCCACTGGTGGCACAGGTTGCCTGGATGTACCAGTTTCTATGGCGGAGGGAGTGAAGTGCCAGTTTGTCCGTGATTTCCGCAGCATTCATAGCGTTCGGAAGGTCCTAAGAATATAAATATTAACAAAACGTGATTAGGGCTGTCACAATATGACATTTTACATGACGATTAATTGCCACTCAAATAATTGCGATTAACGATTTAATTGTGTTTTCGTAGTTGACAATTACATTTCTGTTATATTTGACAACTTTATACTTAAAAAAGAACATTGATAGTGGAAATAGACGATCTACAAGCTCACAAGCTTGTAGATCTGACATTTCTTTTAAATGTTTGAAAACGTGAACATTTTTCAACATGTAAACAATTATGACAAATTAATTGCGATTGTGTCAAATAATTGCGATTAGACGATTAGGAAATAATTGTGACAGGCCTAAACGTGATCGGGATTGCCCCTTTGAACACAGTGAATGATTTACAATACATGAGGAAATCATGACTTACCTGTTTGTTAGCAAACACTAATAGCACTGCTTCCCGTAGCTCGTCCTCTGCCAACATCCTCATCAGCTCTTCACGGGCCTCATTAACTCGCTCTCTGTCGTTGCTGTCCACAACAAAGATGAGACCTGCAGGCAAAAAGCACACAGAAGAAATAAGTATAAGTAATGTGTGTGAATGTGTATCTATACATGTACAACACTGTGAAATGTCCTATTTACCTTACACTTAACAGTTGTCACTACAGACAAGACTTACCCTGTGTGTTCTGGAAGTAGTGACGCCACAACGGTCGAATTTTGTCTTGACCACCAACATCCCACACGGTAAAGCTTATGTTCTTGTACTCTACTGTCTCCACGTTAAAGCCTGGAAAGCATTTCAATAAGCTGCTCAGTATTCTTAGAACATAGATAAGATTGACAAATCTCTGCATACCTTGCCTGACAACCATAAACTGGAATATTGACTGCAGTGAAATAATATAAATCATAAAAAAAGAAACCACACACATTATGCTGTTATAACGTTACAGAACAACAATAACACTACTACCAAAGATAGATCATTCTGTCCTCTCATAGTTTCTCTACTTTACATTGATCAACGTACCTATTGTGGGAATCGTAGTCACAATCTCTCCAAGTTTGAGTTTGTACAGAATAGTTGTCTTTCCAGCAGCATCCAGGCCCACCATTAGGATCCTCATCTCTTTCTTAGCGAGCAGTTTAAAAAGGTTTGCAAAAATATTCCCCATGGTCGCAACTGATGGGAGACAGCTTTGGTAGAAACCTGCAAGGAAATAAAAGCAGAGGTGCCGTTTCAATCAGAGAGCCATGCAAGAGGAATGTGGGCAGACATTATAAAATATAGCGGAAACCTTGCATCTCATTTAACCTTTTTGTTTTTTTGAACAAAAATAAAAGTAAGCGTTTGTGATACTACAAAAATAGCAGATGCAACGCATTTGTGAGCTTGTAGATCAGCTATTTTAACTATTTCCGGGGGGAAAAAGTTAAAGCGAAGGTGGCTAAGTATGTCTGTGGATTTTATAAATATTTAACCAATGAAGTGTGTGGCTAACTAATAACAACACATCAGATCTATTGCAACACAGGTTATTTTTTCATTTCTTGAAAAGTAACAGTTTTGGACATACAAGGTTTCTTTCTGCCCGACGACAATTAGTAGTGGTCAAAACACAAAACAAACATTTAAATTTTAAATAACGTTTGTTTTCTCAACGTGTGTTCCAGCCAGGGATCCCTAGGGGTTCCCTTACACAAGAGTTCAATTAACAGACACAAATTAACCCAAATTGACACTTATTATTAATAATAATGGGTTGCATTTTTAAAGCACTTTTCTAAGCCAGTTGCGAACTCGCTCTTTACAATGGTCCATTCATTCATACATTGGGAAGTGAAGCGGTATTAGCCCACGGACCCCCATTTGAAAAGATATGTCATGGACCCCCAAAAGAGTAGATTTTTACAGCTCTACAGCAGTGATTCTCAACCATTTCAATTTCAAGGACCCCCTGTTTGACATGCATAAGGACCCGCATTAAATGGTCATCCGTCATCCGTCTGTCTTTCAATGTTATATGAGATACTTAAAGTGTGGTTCCTGTGGAAATAAGCCTCGGCTTTCTAGGATCTCCTTTTAGTTGACCTTGTACCAGTGATTTGTACTGTCATGAAACTGTATGTTTTCTATAGCAAACTTCTAATAAATTCTTCAATCAATCAATCAATTAAATGGCATTTCTATCTGTGACTGTGAGATCCAATTTGTACACTCTGAGTTACATACCCATCAGGGAACATTTGGTTCCTAACGTATGTAGCTGGGGACCCCTAGCCTCGGGAAGCCAGCCTCTAGTACCCCACTTTGAGAACAAATGCTTTACGTACATCAACGCTGGACATAAAGTGACATTCAGCCACTGACATTCAGCGTCAGTGGGTGAAATGAACACACACACACACACACACACACACACACACACACACACAAACAAACAGCAGTGCTAATGCTAGCCTAAGGCTACCCCCAGCCTGATGTTAAAACGTTTAAAATGGTAAAGTCGTGCCGAGTTGGTCATAATGATGGACCATTCATTAACAGAAAAATACAGTAATGTAACATCATAACGCGGCCACTTTATGCACTTGAAAATAGCATTATATTGGCAGTTTGTTCACATGAAAACAACCCTCTCTGTCGCATCCACCAGCTAAGCTAGCGCTAGCTCGTACACACATAGTGTAATATTAGAGCATAGCCTTCACCAGCAATGCCAATAGAATAGCTTTTATTTACACAAGAGGAACATTGAGTTTTAACATCAAACAGCGTCTAAACCGATAGATATGGTTAAAAGAATGTTCTCTTACAAAGTTGTTATCGTTCTTTTCCTCTTCTAGGCGTTTCCTTCCTCAAGAAGATGGCGATCATTTGACACGTCAGACGTTTCCAATGACACTTCCGTGATCGTCTGCTCGGACGCTACCGCCCTCTATGGGCAGGAGTATGATCTGATCACACAGTCTACAAGGAGAGAGAGAGAGAGAGAGAGAGAGAGAGAGAGAGAGAGAGAGAGAGAGAGAGAGAGAGAGAGAGACTACACAGAGAGAGACAGATAGACAGATAGACCAGTGGTCCCCAAATAATTTTGGGGGGTCTTGATGTGCAACATTGTTTTCTCCCTCAGCAGTTAAGCAGTAAACAAACCAGCATAACGTTTAAGTGTCTAGTGAGCTGCACATTTCTAAAGTGACAATTTAAGGACTTTTTAATACCTCTAAAATTACAAATTAAAAATTGGCCAAGCTGTCAAATATTAAAGGCAGAAATTGTGAAAATAGCAACGCGAGGCGTTGTGAGCAAGCATGTAGATCTGCTGTTTTCACTTTTTTAGAAGTGTTATACAAAATGTAATGCCTCAACTCTTAGTGCTCGTCAGGATGGGGGGGTCCCCAGTTAAATATATTTATTTTGGGGGTTGCGGGCTCGTGGCCTGAAAAGGTTGAGAACCACTGAGATAGACAAACAGGAAAGACAGACAGAGAGTGAGTGAGACACAGACAGACAGAGAGTGAGTGAGGATAACAGGGTCTATCATCTCATTGATCCCACCCTCCCATCCTTGCTATAGGAGAGGATACTCAGTGGTGGAACTAGTCCTCAGATTCTTTGCTTTAATAAAAGTAGCAATACCACAATGTAGTGACTCTGTTACAAGTAAAATACATGTATTCAAAATGTTACTTGAGTAAATGTACAAAAGTCGTGGAATTGAAAATAGACGGGATTTCCCCTCTGCACCGGGGGGTCCGGGACACCTAGGGGGTCCTCAGAGTCACTACAGGGGGTCCTCCAAATCTTTGTGTGATAGAAATGTACAAAAGTCGTGTTATTGAAAATAGACGATTTGCAACAGGGGGTCCGGGACCCCTAGGGGGTCCTCAGAGTCACTACAGGGGGTCCTCCAAATCTTTGTGTGATAGAAACCTTTTTTCTCCTTTTTTATATTAACCACTTGAACCCTAGCGTTCATATTCTGAGAACTTCTGAGAAGCCAAAAATAGCAGATCTACAAGCTCACAACGCCTCGCAGCACGAGGCATTGTGAGCTTGTGAGCTATTTATCTATATAAAGAGGTTAGGGGGGAAAAGAACAGACCAAGTACAAAGTGAAAGGTCAACTTTATTAAGTATTGACCGTTCAAGTGGTTAAATATCTGAAAACACAAATTGACATGAATCCAAAATACACTGATGATTGTCCTATCAAATTAAGAAACTATATCTATGTGTGTGAATCTATGAAAAGGTTTTGGGGGTCCCTGCTTCATCTCTCTCTCAACTAAGGGGTCCTTGGCCTGAACACGTTGAAGACCCCTGATCTACAAGCAATGTATAAAATAGGACTTGATTTGCTTATGTATGTTTTGCAACAATAATCTAAATCTGCAAAACATTTGGCTCTGAGATGTATAAGTAGAAGTATAGTCTGAAAAATTGAAATACCCAAGTAAAGAAAAGTACTTGAGTAAATCTACTTGCCAGCACTGAGGATGTTTCTATTTTAAGACTAAACTACAAACAAGTTGCCAGGTTGGCTGCGTCAGCAGAGCATGAAAGCAAGCCACTGTAGCATTGTTTGCAAAATATGACAATCACTGCAGACACAAACACATCCAATATGGTATCATATGTTCAGTGGAAATGGCAGCCAGCATCAAACATTCACTTTAATCGTCTCAGTTACCTAGGTTTGGGCAAACAGCCATGAAATCTTTGACTGTCTGTATCTTTTCATCTGCGTCGCTGAATATTTGCCTACGCCTCCTCAGACAGGAAAATAACCATTATACATAGACCATGTCAACTGATGCTGGTAGCAACCAGAGAGATCCTGACCTATGGTGTTGCTGTCATGGTCCATCAACATTGGAAGGAGGGCAGAAACCCAGCAATCCTGTTCTTTTCACACAACACTGTCTCCCAAATACACGTCTACTCTCACAGAGGTTGTATTGGGCAATGTTGGTAATGGGTGGGGAAACGTTACAATAAAAGAACAATAATTTCATTACGTGTTCAGTGTTTTTAAGTGTAATTTAATAATGCAAAAGAGGAAAATTATACACAAATGAAACCTATTCTCCCCAGTGCCTTAAGGAAGCAGAAAACAACAACTGATGATCTGGCTGTAAAATACCTATGAGGAGAACTGCCTTTGGACAGTGATGACTCACATTCTGCCAATACCTATCAGAGTGTGTGACGACATGCTGTATGTATCGCTCATTTGAATTAATTTTAAATCATGGTTAAAACCACTATCCAGACGTTTCCCTACCCAGGATTCGAACCCTGGTCTTCCGCATGCGTAACCAAACGTTTACGTTTTAGTTGAGTTGGAAACCCATAGGGGAGATTGCACTAGTGAGCTTCAGGCAGGCCTACTCGCCAACCAGTATTGTGTCATACCTGACACTACAGTCTAAATCTCTCAATAGAAGAGTAGGGAGACTACCAACCACTGTAGATGAATGATTGAATGAATTCACGGTTTAATGAAATGTTTGGGATTTTTTTAAATAGAGTTTAAAGAGAAATTTGTTATACTTAGTGTACAGCATTGCGGTTCCTGTTTTAATCACGTTGTTATTATTATAATTCTTTATTAGCTGTGGTAATTAAAAAAAAAAAAAAAAAAGCGACAAGGTATATTCTCAAATAACAAAAAAGAAATATTATCTGCAGTTTAAATTTATTTTAATTCATTCAGACGGCTCTTTTCAAACCCTTCGGCATTCACTTCCACTCTTGATTCATGACCAGTTCATTAAGGGAGAAGTCTAACTGAATCTTATTGTTGGGTCAGTTGAATTTTAACCAGGGTCAACTATGCCTGCCACCCCCAGCAGAGGGGGCAGCCAGCGGGAGGGTAGGAGGGACAGGGAGGGATCAGCAGGGAAGGAGTAAGGGTCCATGGTGGGTAATGGACCACACAGTGAAGGTTCATAATGCCATCTCACCGTGGAACCATCATTATTTTGTGGTTTTGCCCTGCCAAATGCCTGGGGGAAAGCTTTCAGCATATTTTCACAGCAACTACTGTCTTCACTTGTTACACAAGTGCGGCTTGTGTTTGCTCAGAGAGATAATTCCTTTGCTTATATAGATTTATTTTTCTTTATTTATTTTTATTATATGCAATTCACTGAATTTACGTCATTTTGTTTCTTAGATTGTCATTCACCGCAGCCTCATACATTATTATTGGATGGAGGGGTCAATTACAAACAATGATGCCCTATTTGTCGGGAAAGTTTTAGGTGAATAATTTGTTTTTATTGAACTATCTCCACATCAGGGTTCCAAAACGTGTTGCAAAAACAACCACAGTGATTGGCATCATAAATACTGCAATATTTTGGCAATGGCTAGAATCCATGTTCATGTGTCCTTTTCATGTGGGTTAGTAGTGACTAGCTGTGACTATAGGCACTCCAAAACAGATACGGGGTCTTGGAACCCAGTTGGCATGCCCTTCATTTAATTTCTGCCTAAAATCACACTGATGACCTTAATGGTGCGGTGCTTGGAAGCACTGTTTTGTCCACATAATGGTTGAAATAACTGCAGCTGTATTCCATTACAATCAAATGAGTCACTTTGGCCAAAAATATTGCTACTGTATCTAGTCACTATATAGCAATATTTTGGAGTTGAAAGATCCTTGCCTTGCACTATATTCGAGTGGAAGGCATGGAGACAAAACACCAAAAGACATGACCCTAGAAATATAAGCCAAACAACAATTGTCTTGCACAATTGATTATCTTTAAACGTACTGTATATGTAGGCCTACTACCACACATAAATATGTTGCAACAAGCATTTCAAAATTAAGCAATCTGTTTGCCTCTTGTTTTGAGGCAAGCTCACCACACCCGAGGGATTTGCACGCTCTTAATTCAGAACATGGAATGGCTTGTAGTTGTATACTACATTTCATTTTATTTTGCATAGTGCAGTGGAATCACATGCAGTGTCTCAAAGTGATAGACACCAGACAAAAGGCCTCAACACCGCACTGCTCTGTGACTCGTCACTGCGAGTGCTTGCACAGCAAAATCCAGAGATCCAAGCCTGATGAGGGTGTAAAAATGGACCCTTGCGGATCCATTTACCCATAAATTTGCACTCTGGATTTTACAGAGTGGATGATACTACAGTTCAGCCCATGCCTAGGGCCACTTTTAGTAAGCCCAGTTTACAAGACAAATGAAGCGGATCTAACAACAAAGTGCTGTTTGATTGGAAGAGATATTGCCTCCAACAGGAACAAATGATTCAACCCCCCCGCCACAGATCTCTATCATGCAGGGAGCTAAAGCACAGGTGCAGGTTTTGGGGTTTGGCAGGTTGGGTTAGGGGAAACACCTGCTCTGCATCCTGTCAGTCCTTCATTCCTTTCTGGCTACCTTGCTTCCCCATCATCACTGATAGCCACACACTGGAGGAATAAGAACTGAACCATGAGCATGCAAAAATGAACCCAGTCCATTATTACAATGACAAAATGACAAAAACAACACATAGGCCTATACATATTCTTTTTGTAAGTCAGCAAACACATTTCATACCAGAATACACTTGCAAAACTTGCAAAACCAGAATGGCTTCGGTGACATTATCGCCACTAAAGTGCATGCGACATACCGTGCAGTCAGCCAAAGGTACAGTAAAGTTCCTGAAGGATACTGCTGCTAAATCCCCCTTTTCCATAATCCACAGGCAGATAGAGCGGTTCAGTGGGGTATCCATTTGACCATTTCAACAGATTGTTCCTCTCAGCTTCATGTCACTGCACTGGTCACTGACAGCTGTGATGGGTGGCCAGAGAGCTACTGATAGGAAGCAGGGGGTGTATATATTATGCACCCCCCGCCCAACGAACGAACACACATAAACACACACACACACACATTCTGATACTTCCCCCTAAGTACACCCGTACGAGCATCCTCTCACACGTACAATATTAGCACAAATACGCATGCGCAAACATGCACTCGCTCGGGCACTCGCTTTATTCATATCATCCGTGTTTCCGTGACCCCTACTACGCCCACCTGGGGTCTCATAACAGACAGGTATACTGTAAGCCTGGTGATGTTTTGGGCAGTTACTGTGTAAGCCTCTACACTCTACAGTTATGAAAATATGTTCTTTGGGAATTGTCATAGGCAACCTGTGTGGGTTTAGGTCATCCGCCAATTATTCATGTCGCTGAGTCAGTCATGGCCAAATCAAAGTGAATGTATTGGTGACCAAGCAGTGAGAAAGGCTTGTCTGCAGTGTGTGAATGGAGGACGGCCGCCAAGCGTCCACACAGCCCTCGCATACCCAAGTGGCTGTGGGTCACAGTAGGGGCCTTACTCCCCTCTGAGATGAGGCCTCGTAAGGATGAAAAACGCTCAGTAAGGGGCTTGGGAACCCTTGTCTGCTGTGCGTGTCTGTGAATGTGTTTGAGTGTGTACGCGTTTGCCTGCGTGTGTGTGTGTGTGTGTGTGTGTGTGTGTGTGTGTGTGTGTGTGTGTGTGTGTGTGTGCGTGTGCGCGTGCGCGTGTGTGTGTGTGTGTGTGTGTCCGTGCGGCGTGCGTGCGTGCGCACCCACGTACGTGCGTGTGTCTGTGTGTGTGTGTACCGGTACGTGCGTGCATGAGCGTGTGCATGAGTGTGCGTGCGCACAAGGAGTTTTGTCATCTGTACAGCTGCATGGACTTCCACATTCGTTAAGTTCATACTGTGTATGGAATGTATGGGTCCACTCGACAACAATAATCCTAATTCTGATGATAATAAGTACATGTTATGGAGCGGGCCTTGGGCAACCAATAGGCTGCCCTATGAAACACACAATGAGGCCAGATTGGGCCAAGGCGAGGCTGGAACCGGGATGGACAGGCATGGGAGGCCTCCCTCTGGGCCTCATGTACTGGATTATGGGTCGGGCAAACTCCCAAAGGCGGTGCACAGGAGGAAACAAACCGAACATTATTACGACGACCCACATCGTTGCCATGAGAGGATCCATGCTGGCTTTACCCATTGGCAGCGGATGCCACTGGGCATCCTACCCCCATGCCTCTCACAGTAGGGGGCGCCCTAGAGAAAGACGGGCTGGGGCAAAGGATAAATGTGCACCACGGTGTCGGCTGCCAATCACCTTTGTATGCCGATTGTCAGCAGCCTGAAAAGGTCGTTAAGGGGATTTACATAGCATTTTGCACTCCGCCCTGGGCGCATGAGGAAATGTTTGACAGCATATCGTTGTTGTCGGGTGGAAACCTTGTATGTCCAAGACCGTTGATTTTGTATTTATCATTTTAAAAATGAACTAAACTAGTGAAAATAGCAGATCTACAAGCACACAACACCTCGCACCGCAAGGCGTTGTGTGCTTGTAGATCGGCTGTTTTCACTACTTTTGTGCGACGGGCTTATGATGAAGCAGGGCTTACACATTTTGAAACTTGGAGATACGAGGTTTCTGCCCGACAGTGACGATATTGAGGTCTCTCTAGTCTACATGAAGACTGTTCTCATGCATTATGATGGCACAATTTATCAAAGCAAAAGTAATGAGGCGAACTATCACTTTCCAGTGTTAAATGGTGCCAAAGACTGTATATGACACTATCGCTCCTTGCTTTCAGAGCTGATGGAGAGGACAGCATCTGTGTGGGCCATTGGAGTGCTGGGAGATATCTGGGGACAGATATCCGTGACAGACGGTTCAGACAAGCCCTTGAAGCACTCACTTCCTCAAAGGGGGAACACCTGTGGGTGTGTAGTAAAGTATAATGCCTGATTCATACTTGGTTGTGTTCGATGATGTGCATGGAAAAATTTGCTGATCTACAAGCTCACAATGTGTCGTAGATATGTAAGATGTAGGTGATGCGTTGTGATGAGCTAGTAGATCGTTGTTGGCGCATGACAACTGCATGCAAACTAAGTGTAGATCAGGCTTAGAAAGGGAATTGTAAGGATAAGTGAATGCACTGACTAGGTGATTGATTGATTGATTGATTGATTGATTGATTGATTGATACTTTTATATGCTCATATACTTCTACATATCTGTCAAAAGGACAAAACACCAAAAGGTCCTGGAGAATTGGATTTTCCGGTAAAGTATGTGAGGTTACCACATCTTATCCAGTTCATCGAGAGTAAATAAACATCCGTTGAATGATGCCATTTCATTTCAGTCGACTAACGGGAACAGTCTGAAATATTTAGAAAGTGTTCTTATATGAAAACCCATTTCGAGTATCCAGGTGGGTGAATACATGTCGCTGGGAGAGATGAAACAATGATGAGGATAAAAAGCATTTCTTAAAAAGACTTTTTGTTTACCTCAGTGGGTTAGTTTGAAGTCGATTCATGTCTGCTTTGTATATACAGGTTTTTAAGGGGTTGCTCCACCCCTATTCCCTGTTTTAAATCCAGCTATATCCCATTGGAGGAGGCATCAAAGTTAAAAGTGTTAACCTGTTCCACCTTGGGCTTGATAATTGGCTGGAATGCACAGCATGTTGAAGCAGAGACAGGAGGAGACCCAGCACCAACCCAAACCAGTGGCATCAAAGGTAAAGGTATAGATGCCCATACGGGGCACTGCATCCTCCCACTGTGTCCTGCTCATTCAGCTGAGGTCAGTTTGTCCAACACTCAGTCCTGCCAATGTGACATTAACAGCAGGGGTGTCGCACCAAATTCTGGACCCTGGGTACAAGGATTCACTGCGGGCCCCCCCATGTATTTCATTAGACTGCAGGGAACGCATCATTACGCATTATTTTGTGCTTTAACTATTGAAAATAGCAGATAAACAAACTCACAGCGCGGCACCAAGCGGCACCATGTGTGGTCATTTTTGAATAGAAACACATATATGAAGCTTAATCTTTTTTATAAAATATTTTTGAAACATTATTTTAATTTTAGTGTCCGTTTTCAAGAAAAAAGTTGACTACTACTAACTTACTTTGTAGATTTTGATTATTATTACAAAACATACATGAACCACTTTCTGCCTATAAATTTTGGCCATTTGAAAATAGCAGATCTACAAGCTCAAAATGCGTCACACTGCGACGCATTGTGAGCTTGTATATTTTAAAATATTTGTATACATTTGAAAACTTGAGAAATACTTTTACTTATAGGTAAAAAATTAGTACTTTTTCCACCACAGCTACTGAACATTCTCCTGGGAAGAATTTATAACTATCTAATCTACTGTAAGACAACAGTAAATCACTCAGTTTAACTGGATGGTACATGGAGATTTTCTGAAAGGAGTGTTAGTGGGAGACTTTGTGATGCATACATGCATTATATTTTGTTGATTATTGAAATGTACTGTATAATAAACAAACACTATGCTACCGTATGTACAACCAACGCATTCTTGTGTACAGTAGCGTATGTTGCTGTGTGTTGATACAACCACTGTTACATGGAAGTTACTACTGGTCTACTGACGCTATACTACTAGTCTACTGTCACCATTTTGAAAACTTTCTTGTGTCTGTGTGCGAGCATGTGTGTGTGTGTGTGTGTGTGTGTGTGTGTGTGTGTGTGTGTGTGTGTGTGAGAGAGAGTGTGTGCGCGCGCGCGCGTGCCTGTGCGTGTGCGCGCAGTGTTCATGGACAGCGCACCTGTCTGCCTCCAGGCTGAAAAGGCTGCAGCCTCTCATTTCTGGCTGCTGCTCATGTGGTAATGCATTAGAGGGCTTGTCACTGCGCTTTATTGAAGGCCCCTGACAACACATTTGACACTCTCGACAGGGTCAGAGGTGTCAACCTGCTCAGACTGACAGAGAGATGGACACATTAGGGCACAGGCGAATTAGGTTGCTCCTAGAGTCAATTGCAGGTTGTAGCCCAAAGGCACCTTGCTGCTCCGCCAATAAAGCAGAGAGGAATCATATAGAAACCTATACTGACAATCACTGGTGGTATGTGGATGTTTGACCTTTTTGACTTTTCTATATTTGAAGACAAACACAATGCTCTTCCTGTTGTTTTTGCTACGGTATGTGAAACAATGGCTTGCATGACTTTAAGATATGGACTGTAGAATTGTATTTATAGTTTCTCAATCAGACTTGATATTACACTTTCTTGCTAGTTTTACACACATGTTTTGCATGAACCCATCTCACAAGCATGTGTGTAAATATAAAACAAGCTTGGCATGAATGGAATGTCGATTCCCGATCCAACCGCTGATCAAAAATAAAACAAATGAATGCATGATTTCTTCTTGTTTAATATGTAGGCTACATGCATGCATTTGGAGTGTGTGTGTGTGTATACCGTATGTTAGGATGGGAAGAAACTGATGGCTTATATGGGCCATCATTTTAGTTGAAAACTCATAGATAGGATAGAAATAATGGCACAATGAATTCTAAAGTTTCAAATCCATGGTAAGACCCTCCATCTTTCAAACTAAACTGGATCACACCAAGAATCTCTTATCCTTTTATCCTGTTTGGATCCTCTAATCCCTCTGCCATTTTTTTCCCTCTCTTTTTCTTTTTTCATTTCAAATGGCGACTGTTTGGTTGTCCGGCGCTGGAACGTCGAGAATTTGTCCTCTCCCTGAAAAGAAAAGTAACTATATTGAAGAAGAGAAGAACAGCTTGACGGAGCCAAGAATGCCACTGATCTCTTTAAGTCCCATAATGAGATGTTTTCTCTGCTCCGAGCTTGTATTGACATGGAGACTAATGATTTCCACATAGTAATAGATTGAGAGACTAATGCAGAGGGGTGGGAAAGACAACACAGGGTGATTAGAGTAGTAGAGTAGCCAAGATGCTTAATACGTCTGTTATATAGGATGTGAAGACCATCAGTGATATCTGTCAAACACTCTTAGTGCAGTGTGTGACTGACTGGCAATAAGGCCTTTGAGATTAATATAAAATAGACTCAATTTGAAAACAGGATACACACATTTACAACATTTACATTATCGTCACTGTCGGGCAGAAACCTTGTATCTCCAAGTTTCAATTTTTTTTTTCGCAAAGTAAAGCTCTGCTTCATCATACAAATTCGTTGCACAAAAGTAGTGAAAATAGCAGATCTACAAGCACACAACGCCTTGCGGTGCGAAGCATTGTGTGCTTGTAGATCTGCTGTTTTCACTAGTTTTAGATCGTTTTTAAAATGATAAATACAAAACAAACGGTTTTGGACATACAAGGTTTCCACCTTACAACGACGTTATTGCGACTGTCAGGTCGCAGTTACTATCAAAACCTCCACCGGCTGTCTGTCAGTCTGTCAGTCTGTCAGTCTGTCAGTCTGTCCATCACACGTCACGTCACGCCAAACTTTGCACACACTCCTTGGCTGCCAAACCACAACCTCCACCCCTCATTTCTCACATGGTCCTCTTCTAGCGCCACCATGAGGCCGATTCTTGCAAAACACATTTTTGGACACTGCTCCTACAGATTTTGCCCTAAAATCACACAAAGCGGTACACAGTATCTCTAAAGGCATGTCATCAAATATGGATCTGTCCCATTTCCCATATTCCCTCCTGATTAGCTACCATTGCCTTCTAAAGTTTGGTATGCGACCTGATGGTCGGTTATCTCCCAATTTTATTGTTATATTAATTCTTGCATGAATCAAAGCACAACACCAACTTTGCATCAAACCTCCTTGCAGTCTAGACTTTCCAATTAGGAACTAATGCTATCTATATTAACCCTTCACCCCCTCCTTGACTTGGCTTGTGAGAGGGAGGGGACAAAGGGGGCCGTGCGGGTGCCTCAATAAAAACAGCACTAAAATGCAATTACAGTGCAGTGAAGAATGGGACTTGTCAGTAATTTGCTGGCTAAAACCAAGGAGATTGCAGGTCTGGGGCCCATTGGAATTCTGAGCCTGCAATGCAGTGTGGGAAAAGCAGTGGGAAGGCAGCAGCACCCTTTGTGAGGTAATTACTGGAACTAGCAGAGAGCAGCGCCAGTCCCTGCTAATGATAACCCCTCTCATCTGCCCTGCCAGTCACCTTGTCATTGATACACCGTGTGTGTGTGTGTGTGTGTGTGTGTGTGTGTGTGTGTGTGTGTGTGTGTGTGTGTGTGTGTGTGTGTGTGTGTGTGTGTGTCTCTCTCTCTCTCTCTCTCTCTCTCTCTCTCTCTCTTTCTCTCACTCACTCACTCACTCACTCACTCACTCACTCACTCACTCCCTTGTTCACTTTCTAACTCACTCATTCACTCACTCACTCGCTCGCTCGCTCAATCGCTCGCTCGCTCGCTCGCTCGCTCACTCACTCACTCACTCACTCACTCACTCATTCTCTCCGTTGCTCATTCACTAACCCAATGGTTCTCAACCTGTGGGTCGGGACCCCCATGGGGGTCCCCAAATTATTTTGGAGGGTCCCCAGATGATTAACTTAATGTGCAACATTGTTTTCTCTCTCAACAGTAAACAAACCAAAAAAGTTTAGGGTATCTGCACATTTCTAAAGTGACAATTTAAGGACTTTAATACCAAAATGACTAATTAAACATTGGCCAAATTGTCAAATATCAGAGGCAGAAATTGTGAAAAACCGTGTTATACAAAATGAGCTGCCTTAACTCTTAGTTCTTGTCAGGGTGGGGGGGGCCGGGTCCCCAGTTAAAATATGATTATTTTGGGGGGGTCCCCAGTTAAAATATGATTATTTTGGGGGGGTCCCCAGTTAAAATATGATTATTTTGGGGGTCGCGGGCTGAAAAGGTTGAGAACCAGTGCACTAACCCAATCATAACCCACTCATTCACTTGCTCACTCACTGTCCAGTGAGATGACAGCTGTTGTAACACAAGTTTGTGCGATCAGAAAATACCTTGTGCCCCTAATAAAAAGATAAGAATATAAAAAATAAAATAAAATACCTTGGTGGAGAAATTGAAGAGAAGCAGGGAGCGGTTCAAGACAGAAAGTTGTGTGGACTTTACATCACACCCCTGGCTGTCCCGCCCTGTCAGCTGTCCCTTTTACACAGACGTTGATTCGGCTCTGGGACTACCTTCACTGCTGAAGGGCAGAGCATCAATGCACCCCCCCTTCCATGTCCAAACCTTGATAACAGCAAGGCCGAATCACAGCACAACATACAGGTACCGGTATGTCGAACCTTGAACGAGCTGTGTATGGCCCACTCAACTCAATTCGATTCAATTTTCAATTCAAATGGCTCTATTGGCATGAGAAAACATAATGTTTACAATGCCAAAGCAGAAGTGTACACAGTACAATACAAACAATCAATATAATACAATCAAAATAAAATATGTACAATTGAAAGGGGTGAAACAGTTTTCATGTATCGAGATTACTCGATGCAGACAGTGCAGGGATATATACACAATGATCAGTAGTCTTTAAGGTGGTTGTGTTCCATTTGATATCCTTGATACCCTTCTCCTATCACTCACTCACTCACTCCCTCTCTCTCACACACACAAAGACGCACACACGCACACACGCACGCACGCACGCACGCACGCACGCACGCACGCACGCACACACACACACACACACACACACACACACACACACACACACACACACACACACACACACACATGTGTGTGTGTGTTTTGTGTGTGTGTGTGTGTGTGTGTCACACACACACACACGCACAAACTGCATCGTTATTACTTTCTGTGCTTATAACAAGTTCAAATTCAATATTTCGTTGAGATCCACATTCCCACAATGTCCGCAATGAAACACCCAGCAGAACAAGCGCTGTACAAATGAAGTGGCTGCATGCCTGCATGCTCAGAGAGAGGTCAAAGGGTGAGCTGACTGCTGCTGCCTCCTTCTCCTCCCCATCATCCCAGATGACCACTGGTCAACCCCCTGCTTGCCAGCAGCTACCAACCCCACGCACCACCCACACCCCCACCCTAATGCCCCCGCCCCCCTGTTCTACCTCCCCAACCAGCACAGACACTGCAACCTCGTCACCTTCTACATCAGTGCATGGTTCCCCAACTTTTTAGCCCACGTGACCCAAAAGAGAAAGTGAAACGTTTGCCCGGGAAACCAAACTAGTGAAAACAGCCGATCTACGTCACGTTGTGAGCTTGTAGATCGACTATTTTCACTACTTCTTAAACATTTGTTTTCTAATTTATGGAATTTCTTAAGATTTTTCTTTCATTTCTTCATGAAATTATAGAAAAGAATAATTGAATTTGTTTTTTAATAAAAAAATTAGGGACCCATAAATATGTCTGCCCGACCCACAAATGGGTCCCGACCCAATGTTTGGGAACCAGTGTTCTACATACAGCAGCATACCTGAGCATGCAGAATACAAGAACATTCGGTTTTCCCTCTCCTAGGCCGCTTCAAAGAATGTACTGTATGCAAACACAGACACACGTATCTTACACATGTGCAAGAACGCACGCATCATACAGTGCATCATCAGCATGCACACGCACGCGCGCACACACACACACACACACACACACACACACACACACACACACACACACACACACACACACACACACACACACACACACACACACACACACACACACACACACACACACCTTCCAACTTTGACTAATGTTCCCTTGTAAGTACAAAGGTGGCAAACATTCCTTTGTTGGCCTCAACAATACAAACAAGCACTTCAAAAGGGATAAGGCTGCTTTACAGGTGCCCTGTCTGTTCTGATGATGGGGGTCCTCTTTAGAAAGCTGTGGATAACCCATCATCCTCATTCAGGGCAGGTGACATACTTCTCACGTTTCCCTCCTCCTCCTCCCATTCGCCCGCTGCAGATGTTAAAATGTGAGGTTTACAACAGTGCTATTAACACACGCTTGGAGAGAAACGCTTAATTTTGGTGGTGGCTCACCGAAAATAGCAGATCTACAAGCTCACAAAACGATAGGCTAAATTAATGTCATATGAGAGCGGTTTTACGCCATCTGTAAACATCTGTAAATAATCCTGTCCACTGCCCAGTGCCCAGCGGTAATGGTGATCTAACGGTGATCCAAGGAGTAATGGAGTTTGTGTGAGAAACAACACATTCAACCTTTACTTAGAATATAGTGAAGGTGCGAGTGCTGTCAAGATCTGTTTGCTTAGAAAACAGAAGTGCAAACGTGTATCACCCACAAGTATAATATAAAAACTGCCCTAAATACATAGTTTTATGACAAATTGTGAAAAGCAGATCTAAAAGCTCAAGTGTATCGTGACACGTGTATGCTTGTCGACCTGTTATTTTGGAGGAAATTTCTTTTTGCAATTTTACATCATTTGGGGCATTTTTTATACGGTATATTACTATGCAATGCTGGATACCATGGAATATTGAAGTAGCAAAAGGAATGGTACATGTAGAGTCCTAGGTCTGAATACTCTCATGGCCCTCTGAACTGAGGTATTGTATTGTCGAGTGAGTGATCTAATTTCAGACTGAAACACACATGCACATCAAAAGGTTGGCTTCAAAGTTACTTGCATACTGAAATGCCCACACACTGAAACAGCTCTGTAGTTCTATTATGGCGTAACATTTCTTTTTTGCTGTGCAAAACAGCTTTGAGATTCACCCTGTCCCCATCCTCAGGCGTTGGTCAAAGGGACTTCTTTAGAATGGGCAAGGATTGCAGCTGATTTAGCCAGAATTGCTTCCAAACATAATATTCTCTATTACACACTGCCCTTCAACAAATCTTCAGTAATGATTAAGATTAAGATTAATCAGCCTCATAATATGAGTGCTATGAGAATTCCAATGTGCTTGTTCCAACATTAAGATCGCTAAGAAAAGTGAAACTGTTAAA
The DNA here is from genome assembly GCF_963921795.1 of Nannobrachium achirus. Classification (NCBI taxonomy): domain Eukaryota; kingdom Metazoa; phylum Chordata; class Actinopteri; order Myctophiformes; family Myctophidae; genus Nannobrachium; species Nannobrachium achirus. The sequence goes on from NC_137814.1 coordinate 36,823,655, forward strand.
CAAGAAGTATGACAGTGAGAGGGAACGTATTGTACGTTTGAGGGAGGGTTTTTGCACCACAACACTGTGGATCTTGCTCTGATCAGTCCCCACTAAAACACAGATTTATCCTCCCTTTTCTTTCCCAATGCACAGTGTTGTTGGTTTTGAATGTCACAGTGAAAACAAGGCTCTCTCCCTACTTATCCAACAGTAGCAGTAGTAGGACATAAAAAGGGGTGGAGACCACTGATTGCAATTAGTTCCATTGTCTCCCCACTTATATGGTTATTGGGTTTGTGCCACTTGGGGTCTGGCCGTGTCAAAGTTCTCACAGTCAGGATGCCATGTCGCTCACTGGAGCCGCCATAGCCCTCTCTGGCAACTATCTGCTAACAATGTCCGTCTCACTTGGGTGACAATGCTGCTAGGTGGGTCTGGCTGAGGGGAAGGGCCCATTTCCTTCGGCAAAGCACAGTGTTGCTCCAGGGTCTGAGTTTCTGTCCATCCTGTGATCTGTTTCATGTTTTCTCCCTTTCAGATGGTGTGAAAAGTGTCAAGGGTCGAGGTGTGGAATGAGCTAGGAGCTCTCTCTCTCTCTCTCTCTCAGCCTCCTTGTCACTTAAACCAAACCACAAACCTGCTCCTGCTTTCCTGGAGGTCATATGCAACAAACTCTTGGGGAAGAGACCACAGGGTTTTAATCATTTTCCCATCACGAGGGGAGGTTTATACATTATAGCATTTCTTTCTCAATGTGTGGGAAAATAAGGGCCAATAGCTAAGTTCCTACCAATAAGTTGTACTGTGAAAGACAGCTTAAAATATAGCTTGATGTGGGGGGTGGGCAGACAAATGAATCCACATGAATGGAAACGGGATGGTATAGCTTTTTTGTGGCGCTTCCACTCCGGAGGCGGAGGGGTGTGTGTAGGGGTATCAATCTTTCTGTGTGATAATGGGGTTAGATAGCAGTGAGACCTGGCCTCTGGTGGTGACATTGTTGCAGACCTCAAAGACTATCAGGGGTCCAAGGGGCTGAGCTGGAGCACTGGTGGGCTCCATTCACATCTGATCGCTAATCTGTCTCCAGATCAGCTCGTTCTCCTCCCCAAATCTCCATCTATTTCTAAACTCTCTATTGCAAGGACTTTATTCTCTTTTTATTGTGTCTTAAAGAGCACAGCTGGCTTCTGCACTCTGAAAAGAATCACATTATTAATGTAGGGGGGTAATAATAATAATGATAATAATATATGTGGAATATTATATCCCTAAATCTACTGATTAAAACTGGCAGCTCATCCCAATCCTTAATCAATTTCAATTTCATGTGAATGCGTTCTGTTATAGGTGGAGGTTCAAAGGGAACTGTTTTGCTCATCCTTATAGATTGCTGGTAAAACAAAACATAAAGTAAACACATATCTAAGAATAAATAATAGTCTGCACGCAGCAGCTGCCTGTGCTGTTTATGTGAAGGGCCATAATATACCCTTGGTAGGTTAGGTTAATGCTGTCTCTACACGACCCAATCCACAAATTAGAACTGTGGATAATACAATGACCTTCAGACATTTGAAGTGGGAGCTTAAAGGCCGGGATTGTGTCCATTTGCTGTCAATTGTACTTCTGCCTGTAGAGATGGCTATTGAAAAGGACCAGCCTTGGCAGTATTTATGTGTCCAGTAGGGCTGTCACGATATGACATTTTACATGACGATTAATTGTCACTCAAATAATTGGCGATTAACGATTTAATTGTGTTTTTGTCGCTGATAATTACATTTCTGTTTGGCTTTTAGGCTTTGAAGTTGTACCAGTACATGGTAGATATGACACACAACCTAAATATACAAAGAAATTACTGACATATTTGACAACTTACTACTTAAAGTTATACCATGTAACTTTTTTTATAAAACAAATCTTAAAATGGTCCAAGCTGTTAAATCGCTAAAGTTTTAGAACCCCCACTCCGTTATTTTCAGCTTCTAAAGCCTTCTCTTTATGTTTTCTATGATCCCTGCCCGGGACCGGTTTTCGCGGAAAAATTGCGTCATCACACTACCGGCCAATCACAGCGAGGGTTATACACTGCCGGCCAATCACAGCGCAGAACATACACTGCCGGGCTCTCTGGTGGGTTTAGGAAACACGCCTTCAGGAAGTACACCGCAGTGTTTACACTGGAGGAGTCTAGCATGTAACTCCCCAACCGCTGCTCGTAGAAGGACACGGGAGACCTCATTGAAAGCGTCTCGGCGAGGCGGACGCGGTGGTCTGACGGCCCGGTCCGCGAGCGAAAAACGGACGAAAAAAGCAAACGCGACCGCGGTTTGCTATACTGCTACAGACCACCAGTTGAGCAACTTACACAGTATAGCTTTAAAAAATAACTTTGATAGTGGAAATAGCCGATCTACAAGCTCACAACGCGTCGCGATGCGACGCGTTGTGAGCTTGTAGATCTGCTATTTCCACAATTTTTTACATTTTTCAACATGGAAACGATTATGACGATTATGAAAAATAATCACGATTATGTCAAAAAATCACGATTAGACGATTATGTAATAATTGTGACAGCCCTAGTGTCCAGAGTTTCAGAGTCAACAAATATGACAAAAATGACAGAGTTCTAATGCAAGGAGACCTCCTGCTGCTTTTGTACACTACTGGCTCACATGCCAGTGAAGGGTCCCCACTGGGAGCAAGTACCACCTACCATCAGGGGCGTCACACCAAATTCTGGGCCCTGGGTACAAGGATTCACTGCGGGCCCCCCATGAATGTTAACTATTGAAAAATAGCAGATATACAAGCTCACAGCGTGGCACCGAGTGCCGCGCTGCGAGCTTGTAGATCTGCTCTTTTTGAAAGATTGTGAAAAAATGTGTGCAAGAAACCCATGTTTCCATGTCAGTGATGGAGCAAGTACCACCTACCATTCTAATCCTCCAGTCAACATTCCCTTCAGACAGGTGCTGCCCCAGCCCATAGGAGTATGTGCATGCAGGGACCAACATCGTCCTCCACACCTGGCTTCTCTCTCCCAAACAAGGCTAACTGTGTTCATATAAACTGCCCAGTGCCCACAAAAAAAATATATCGTTAAGTTAACTTCAGTCGATTACCTCTCACCTTTTATAATACCAATTGGTATTGTGTTTATGTGTTTTTCATTGTTGATTAGTCACCTTTACAACAAGGTTCAGCTTGTAAAGATCGGTCATTTGTGGAATGAGCATCACAGCTAAACATGTGGGGAGTACCCCAAATTTGTTTTGATTGCACTCTCCCACAGCAATAAGGAAAAAACTATTACACTATAAATTTGTCAATGTCAGGGACCTCAGTAGCGTGCGGAAGATCCATACACAGCTTGGCAACTCCTCCTCATGCTGGTCACTATAGACACATTTTGCTGTGGGATGGCACCCGATTCCTCAATCAGGATTTGTTGCCAGTCAGCCAACGGGGTTCTGTTGGTCACTTTCTAGCACGTACAATGTGGGGTGTTTTGGCCAAGAACACGTCGACATGTGGACAGGAGGAGCCAGGAGTTTAGCAAGTCAGATGCTCCACAATGAATTTGAACCCCTACTAGACTCCACAGTGGATGATCAGGTACTTAACCCTTGTGCCACCCGAGCGCCTCAGGGTCTGTCTTTCTGTCTGTGTTTAGTCGGAGTGTCTGTATCCAGAGCTAATCTCACAAAGCACTGGCCCGATCACTGCCAAATCTCCTGTGCACATTGCCAGTAGGCCACAGAAGTACCTACACAGGTTTTATACTTATTGCGACCGTAGGTCACAGTTTACTATCAGAACCGTCACAGCTTGTCCGTATACGTACGTCCGGACGGACGGGTACCGCCTGACACTGTGGTTCCCCTGACACATAACTGTGACATGTGATGTCACCTGTGATGTCACAGTGGTGTGTCAAGGGAACCACAGTGTCAGGCGTGGTCTATGGGTTTGCCACTCTGACGTCACGCTTTGACATCACTGTGATGTCATGTGAACCGCTCCAACAGAATCTCTTTTATGCCCATATATGGAGATCCCTGATGTCATCAATATTAAGCCCATATCTAACAGGACTTCATATGGGAATGCCCATATACTGTATGGAGGAAGACAGCCCATATATGTGTGGCTGGTTCAGACAGGGATCTCCATGTATGGGCATAAAAGGGATTGTATGGTGTCAGATGTGAAAGACGTCATAGGATTTTCACATAATGAATAACTGAGTAAGCATGTTAGGGGTCTCACAGCATATCTCCATATACAGTACATGGATCTCCATATATGGGTACCAGGGGTCTCCATATATATGGGTAACTGGTCCGATATACATCACTGGCCAGACTGCCAAGACATTGCGCGACCTCGCCCTTTAGGGCTTGTCGCACTGAGGCGTCTTACTAGTATATATTTATGTATTTTAAATACAGGCTGTTTTATGTGTCCACATGCTGTTGGTGTAGTCAGAAAAGGTGTGACAGTGTGATCTCATCTGAAGGATGAATGCAGTTTTCAGGCAAGGATATCCCCCACCCCAGTCTGAGTTCCCTTCAAGATGAGCATGATTTCACTTCTTCGTGTGCCTAAGTCAACATCATTTATCAATGCTATCGGGGCAAAGCAAGACAAGCAGGGCTGTCCGACTTCTGAGGATGTGAGTGGAAAGCAATGGTGACAACGGCTGTTTTTGTCAGCTGTTTTCCACACAGTTACACATGTAGATTACAGTTTAAAGCTACTTGAAGCACCGGGTGGGTGGGTTTTAATCACTGCAGCAGAATTTGGAAAGTATTCTTGAATTTAATTAAAAGTTTTGGTATTCATTCTGAGACGCACAGATTGTTCAGTAGGTGAATAAGCAGGACCAATTTTATTTTCATTCAAAAATGTGTAGCAAGAATTAATTGTAGTAGAACAAGACGAAAGCCTGATAAATTATCATGATCTCAACATTATCTTCCTCCAGCCCTAAAAGTACTGAATAATTAGCATACTCAAGTGAAGTAAAAGTACCGGTACCTCAACACTTACTTAAGTTTGTCGCTGATTGATTCTGAATGGGGACCCAAATGGATGGGCCTGGATGGGGACCCAAATACAAGGCCCTGGATGGGGACCAAAATGCATTTGGGTCAGTATCAATGGGGGTAAATTTACTTGACCCTTGACCCTAAATTGACCCCCATTGATTCTGACCCAAATGCATTTGGGTCCCCATCCAGGGCCTTATTTGTGTCCCCATCCAGAGCCATGCATTTGGGTCCCCATTCAGAATCAATCAGCGACAAACGAAAAATATCTGTTTTCGTCTGCGGGGCCTCTATGTGTTGAGGTACTTTACTTCACTTGAGTATGCTAATTCTTCATGTACTCATGCAGTTACTTTCCACCACACCCCAGGTCACATTATAGTGATATACCAATATATCAATTCTCCATTCTACTCAAAGGAGATATGTGATATCGAGAATTAATGAGATATGTCGGGGGGGAAATGGTAAACAGTACTGTCACTTTAACACATGCAGGAATCAATAAAGAGGCATATACCGTAGCTATTGTTTATGTTGTTTTATTTTGGTGTTATAGAGTTAACATCTAAACATCTACTACAGGCAGTAGGACAAACCTACCTGTGTGCGGTCAGCGGGGGAAGACAAATGTGAGGTAAAGATGCTACAGTGTTAGAAGTGTTTCAAAACACTGTTTCAAAAAAACGTTTTTTTCCTTTTTTTATCTGCAAATATATACTTTTACTTACTAATATATACATATTGTAAAATAAATAATTATAAAAAACATCAAATTTTAGAAATCCATAAAAAGTAAAAACTACTTTGTACAAAACTTTGGATTTACAGACTTTTACAAAAAACAATTTAACATAAGCAAATAACAAATGACTCTTATACACTCTACAAAGATTGACGCAAGATACCAAATCTTGTACTGCATTTGTTGCTGTGTAGTTTGTTAAAGAAATTTCAATATTTGAAACTGGTCTGGGAATGACTGTACTTAATTATTAATAATATGAACATCACAGAAAATTATACACTGATCTGCCATAGAAATCTTAGATTAAGATTTTGAGATCTATTCTTGCCTGAGACTTTACATCACCATGGCTGTAAACATTAATTGATCAACTACTATACAACCTTGTTTCATTGTGAAGACCATAACATAAATCAAAAAGCACTGTCAGTGTAGAATGTTAAGACTTTGTTTCATTCAGAAGGCTATTATTTCATATCATTGCTGTTGGCTAAGAACCTTGTACCTCTATAACGTATTTCAAAATTTTAGTTTTTTTTTTCTCGCAAATTGACGCCATACTTCATCATACAAGAGTGTCGCAAAAGAGTACTGAAAATAAAAAATAATAATGAAGAAAGAGCGTTTTTGGACATACAAGGTTTCCATCCGACAGAAATAAAAAATCTTAACCACTTTCAACCTGTCCCATTTTCAAAAACTCAATTCTTTTTTTTTTATGTTCAAAAACAGTGAAAGCAGAACTACGAGCTCACAATGCATCACAATGTAACGTGTTGTGAGCTTGTAGATCAGCTATTCTTACACGGTTTGACTGTTTATGGGCTTAAGGCAGGGTTCCCCAATAGGCGGCCTGCGGGCCATTTGCGGCCCGCGGGGGGCTACTGTCTGGCCCCCACCAACCCCAGTAATAATGGTGGTATAAGAGCAGCAAAAACACTAGTACGGTATATCCTCGTTGTCGGGTGGAAATCTCGTATCTCCAAATTTGTACGTTCTTTCGCAAATCATACAAGGCCGTCGCACAAAAGTAGTGAAAACAGCAGATCTACAAGCACACAACGCCTCGCACCGTGAGGCGTTGTGTGCTTGTAGATCGGCTGTTTTCACTAGTAAAATGATAAATGATAAATGCAAACAAACGGTTTCGGACATACAAGATTTTCACCCGGCAACAACGATATCTGAACTGTCGCTGGAGTAGTGGGAACGCCACCGTCGCCCCCTGCAATGTTGTGGCCCTCAGTAGATTTGGTGTAGAGGGGAAAAATGAGGGCCCAAGTATAGACCCCTGGAGGACCCCAGTCAATAAAGTACAGAGTTTAGGTGGTTGAGTGGTTAAATTACGGGCTAGCAAGCCATGAACCATATTTGCCCTACAAATCAAATGTTCTGCATGACTGCAAAGTTATACAGGACAAGCTAGAAACTATAAACATGTATAAAATTAAGGCTATTTGGTTAAGATGAGCATTACTATGCAAGAATTAGTATAAAAACAAAACAAAAAACTTCACATTTTTTCCAAACTATGTCTACTGTAGGCGTCTTTCATAGAAAGAATCAATACATGCAAACATACACATACAACACAGATAGACAGACACACACATACAAGGACCGTAACATGCCCACAGTTATAATGTTTACTAGCAGCATAGAGGGAAAGTATTGATCAGTGATGCTGCTTGCTGTTGGGGGAACATTAAACCACAACTGATAATCATCACATGCAAAGGTTTTGGTCATCATTTTACAGCAACTGCTAAATATACTAGAATTTACACAGCTTATATGATACAGCTTAGCGTGTGGTTTGTTTGCCATTTGTGAATCTTTCAGGGAGCATACAAATTACTTCTATTTGATGAGAAAATAAACAAACAAAAGGAAAAGGACAGTGTAAAGTGAGACAGACATATAGTGGGAAGGTCCCTTTCATAAATAGCACAGTTTTTACGCATCCAGTCGCATGAGACATTGCTAATACTGATAATAAGGAGAACATGCTTCATATTCCTCAATAAGATGCAAGTGCTGACCTTTCAGAAATCCAGTTACAGCTCTCTGACAACGTCTATAGCTTAGTGGAAAGTTGTTTGTCTTTGGTCATAACTCTCCATGATATTCTATACCAAACTATCGTACAGTAAATATATATTTATTATTTATATATTTATTTTTATCTTTATTTTTCTTCAGGTGTTTCAAGATGCACCTGAAATGCTGGAAGACGTGTAGACTGAGAATATTCTTATTTTGCCAATGTTCAGTTGATGTGGCTCATGTACTCTAAAAAATGTATTTCAAAGCAGATGACTTGCTAGCTTGAGAGTTTCCGGATACGTAAACACAAGATAATGTACCGACTACATTCACTCAGGTGCAAGTGTATTCTTACCCAAACATCAGTAATGAATGAACACTATAAAATGCAAAACAATCATTCATTCACACAATGAAACTGTTAGTTACCAGGCACATACTAACTTTGAAGAGGAAATACATGATTCTAAGTGTATGAAAAGCACAGATTGCTCTTAAATATTGTTTTGTGGCAAAACAAACATAACTGAAACAGTGAAGAGTTCGGTTATAGGCCTACTGAAGGACGAGAAAAATATAATTTCATGATAAGAGCATACCATGCGAGTATTAACAAAGTAAAATCCAGATTGTTAATCTAACTCAGATAATTTAACTCAGAGATAAATTAACACTTTTACAATGCTGTGCTTTTCTCAACAGAGTTGAAATGCAGAGAGACATTCACCAATATGGCGCTTGTCAAGTGGACATAATTAGCCAACACTTCTCCTTTCCTAAGTCAGGACGTGAAACCCCTTCATCGCACAGCCACCACTCGGCTACCTCTCTGGCTCTCCTGGTCCATCGTCATCATCACCACGATCGATATCTTTGTCGTCAACATCTGGCATTGACATCGCGCAGATCGCATGGATGTGGTTTCCGAGCAACAGCTCAACTGTTTTCAGCAAACCAAGGCAGGGAATGGCTCTTTTTTTTTAGCATCACAGCATAAAAACACGAGGCCACGTTGTCTGCCGTCAGCTCAATCCACAGACAGGTCCGGCGGGTTTAGTCTCTCAAGTCAAGCTGGTCTGTTTGTTGCATTTTGCTCTTCTACCTACTGAAGTCTTTAATGTTTTGGTGAGAGAAGGCCAGTGCTATAAATAGGTCTCTATTTGCAGGTGTGGACATCATAGACTCTCACACACTCCTGGCAGCTGACATAGCAGCACCAGTGGAAAATACAGTGGCACTTCTCCTTTCTCTGTTCGGTCCGGGTGTTGTGACCCCTGCCACAGCAGAGGAGGTCACAGCCATCTATGCCGTGGGATGTCAGGTTGCAGGTACGGTCGCGGGTGCCAAAGGAACCGGTCTCAGGGTTCGGGTCACAGAAGTTGGGCGAGTTCTCGTAGTAAACCAGGTCGCGCTCTGTGGGCGGCTTGAAGTAGTTGTACTTGGGCCGCAGGGTCTCCACCCAGCCGCGGGACTCCCTGTGCTTCTCCACCACCATTTCTGAGGCGCTGTCGTACTTGTCTTTCATGTAGTCCCCGATGACCCTGAAGTCGGGCAGCGACCACCAACAGGTCTTCACCTCGCAGCTGCCCGAGAGGCCATGACACTTGCACTTCAGGAACATTTTGTCGTTGAGGGACTGGAAAGAGAGAGATGAGAAATGGGGTGATGAGATTAAATGACTATCAAAAGAATGTGTCTTTGAAGAGTGTCTTTGAAGAGGGCTTTCTTGTGATTCAAGGAAACCTTTCTAAAAACAGGTGTCATTATCAGGTAATTCCCTCTCTAACTCTGAATGTCAGTAAACAGCTACAGAAGCTATTGGAAACCCACCGTTCTCCCCGCCTCGTTGTTGTGGCGGTTCATTGCAGAGCGCGCGTCGGGGCGATTCTCTCTCGCGTCTGCAAACTCCCGGGACACCATGCTGCCGAAGTCCACATCCTCACTGCAGCCACCCCACTTCCATCCTTCACGAGGGGGTCCCTTGTGACGCGTGTCACAACCGCAGATGGTGGCTGAGCCCTCAGCACAGGCGCGGGTCACTGCGAACGCCACTCCTGCTGAGGCGATCGCGTGCACAAAGGCCGACTCTCGCGTGGCTGGAAGTAGAAGCAGAGGAGCACACTGTAACCATCAATGTATTAACATGTAAAGCATGGTATGCCAATGGATGGCAATTTCCTACAAAGAGAAAACAAGTGTAAAAGTCGTGGGACCTAATGTAGGTCATGACCTCTGATGCTGACAGCTGCTTGTACAATATAATCAACTATAATATTTTGAACCATATTTATGAGTAATTACATGAGTAAACCTGACTGTATTTCATCTACAGTGTTTCATTCGCTGTTGAATTAACCTTGAGTTTTTTTTACTGCGTGCATAAAACCAGAACAATGAAATCCAAATGGCTTCACATCCAGAGCGGTGCTGCTAGAGAAGCGGTCATCATCAGCACTGTAGATGGAGTCATGTCATTGATTGGGGGCGGTGTCTACTTCTTGGAGGCCAAAAGTGTGGGTTGATCCTGCCAAGACATCAATCCTCCTAAATAAGGCCAGCGAGGGCTCTTGTCTCTGTCTGGCATAGCTGAATGATGACTCAGAGGGGATCAGGAACCTCTAAGATGAGAGGAGGAGACAGAGGTCTGACAGGCCTATAATTAAGAGACTCAATTAAGCTTTTGAAAGGTTAGGAAATGGCCTCACACCGAATGGGCCACGAGGAGAGTGAGACTATCGAGAGGCCAATGGGTCTACGGAGTGTCCAGAAACGCAGCAGAAGTTGTGGTTTTGATATGAAGTGGGTGCTGTAGTAGACATTCCACACTTCTACCTCTCCGGATTTTACTGGATTCATTATGACAGGGAGGTTGCCTTGCTTGTATGGTCTTGCACAACCACAAGAAACGACAGAAAGAGAGAGAAAGATGGATGGAGAGGGTGGAGAGGCAAGGGGTTAAACTAAGAGAAAATACTGTATTAGCATACATGAGAGTGAAGAGAAGGAAAAATAAAAGGATAAAGATGAAAGAGTGAAAATAGTGAAGTGCAAAAGGGCATAGGACAGTGCAAGAGTGAGTGAGAGTGAGAGATGTGTAAAGAGAAGAGAGGTATAAAGAGAGAGAAATGAAAGAAGGGAGGAGTAAAGAGGAGTATGAACTCCTCCCTTGCAGCAGGTTCCAACTGGTTGGAGGACTAAAAGGGCATTAGAAACAATGATGCAAGAGAACGGTGCACAGCTCCACTGACGTTTGCAATATCCTCGAATCTGCTCTACTCTTGGGCACCTCTTATGTGTTATACAACCAAATGAATACCAGACAAGAATGATGAAGACACTTGTATCAATAGAGTTCATTGTAAAGATGCTACTAATGAAGTGGGTGTTGTGTCATTAGTTATCATCATGGGGGTGGGGGTGGCTGGAGGAGTGTAGCTAAGATGCTTCCTCTGCTATGTCGATTTAAAACCACCCAGACTCCCCCTTTTATTGTCAGGAAGCCAATAAAGTGTGGGTCAAGCTCTTATGGACAACTGACAATGATGCAGCGGAGCTAAAGGGGTGTGAGGAATGGTTGGATGAATATAAGAGGGGGAAAGAGGATTATCTGGGGGCAAAATGAGAAAAAGAAGGCAAAGCAGGGGCAAAAGAATTATCTCCTGAGACAGATTGAGATAAGAATAGTACCTTACTTGAATATAAAAACTAAACAAAAACCCCCAACAACCTTAAACTAGGAGTTGCCTTACTTTACTGCATTTTTTAACCAGAAATACATAAATAAAACATACATATCATACAACATAGTATAAATTAAGCTTTAGTAAGGTGACAATCCCAGACTCATTGAAATAAACAAGGTCCAAGTTGTGGCAACTGGGCTGCCATCCAATGAATATACTGTAGTTCAGTCTATTACACCACATGGTGTTCACATACTGCACCATGTCCAAATACCTCATATGCTCATATATATGTAAATCCATATAGTTCCCCGAGGCACTCGATATCAACAGCAATGAAATGAAAATGTGAAGCAACTACTGTATCACTGCTCTGATCTAAATATAATCCATCGCTAACCACAGCACACATTGGACCCCTGACAAGACAAGTCTATAAAATGCCAAGCTATGATCCCACAATGCATGTGGCAATCAAGTTCTCAAAGTCAATCAGGGTAGCAGCATTCAGATCATTAAGAAGTTAAACTGATTGAACTCCTCTTGTATGTGTGTACCATTTACACTTGAGGAGACAGTATTAAATATGATAATAAATACCTTTAGATTCCAATTTCAGAAGAAATGCTTTGATGTTGTCTTTTGTCTAAGATTTTACCTAAAACCTAACCCTAAATGGCTTCTCCAAATCGTGTTTTCAACATTGAGACGTACAAACTTGGGAATTTCAGAGAGCTGTGGTGTTTTAAAAGCATTTACCCATATGAACACACCTGTAATTGGGTTTACTTTCAATCCCCCCTAAACACCGGCTTGGTTGCAGTCTTGGTGTTAAACACATTTAAAGGGTTTCAAGGCACTTTGTTCTGACAGTGCTCCTCCACCAAACTTTGCCAGACCCTGGCATGGCAAGTGGTCCCTACGACCTGCTGGGGGGCTGAATCCCCTATTGTGCTGCCACTGTCACGCTGTGTTAGCCCCACAATGGCCCAAGATATTTTATATGAAATTTGCCCTGGCCAGTGATTAGTGGGGACCAAGTTAAGTCATAGCAACAGAGAAGTATGCGTTGGCTGGACCCCGCTTGTCGGCAGACGGGGAAATCCCTATTCAAATGGTTTAATAAAACAATCTAAAGGGCGTGTGAATGGGGAAAAGCGCTTTTTCTCCTGCTTAATCTCATGGTTGCGGAGATATTGTGCTCCGAGCAGCGCTCAGCAGGGAGCGGGGCTAAGGTCCCCCCATCAACTCCATTTACCACACCCCTGCTTTCTTTCTGGGCCAGAGTTAATGATATACCGGTGTGCTAACCTCCCTCCCCCAGCATGGACAAACATGCGTTTTATGAAAAGCAGAGACCTCTTAGCACATCCTAAATTGTAACACTTTCTCATCCTCAGGTCATGGGTCACAACCTGCATCGCCTGACCTTTTCCTGGTGGGACTCGCTTGGATGGTTGAGTTTGGCTTCTGAAGTGGATTTACCAATGTAATGAAAACCTAGAGGCCTGGAGGCATCCACATTTTACGTTTTTGGCGGTTTATCTATTTTCATCTTCAATGTCGGCAAACTCCTACAACAACTGGTTGGAGAATCAAACAATACGGCGACATATTTTACATATTATGTCATTGGATTTACCATAAACCTCATTTCATTTTTTATGGCTTCAAGTAAAGAGCAGTGACTAACAGTGCATGCCCATGCCTGCAAGGCTGTTCATGCCTGTGTAATCGTGACTGTCCACTTTCTGTGGCAACGCTGCCCTCCATAATGGTGTCATATAACTCATAACCTATTGGCTGATTACAGTGCACATTGTCAGGTCCTCTGCAAGAGCCACATGTGCTGAAAGCAGTTCTTGGATCAGTTCTGCCGACTAAGAACACCTGCACAGCCTTCTATAGACTTTCATCACAAGCAGATTCCAGCAGTGCATGTTTTGACACTTTGGTTAATGTAAATTAATGAGTGCTGACGCAGACGTAGCCTGAAGGCAGGGCTTGTGATCAGGGCAGAGCGCAAGAGAGGCGGAGAGAGACAGACAGAGAGAGAAAGAGAGAATAGGTTCACTGTACAGGCAAGAACCAATTAACTATTGCTTGCAAAGCATATATGTATCTTGTACATATGTGCGTTTGTGTGTGGTCATTTAGATTTGAATGATGTTTTAGTGCATGCATGTGCATGTTTGTGTATTTGCATTGTTATGAGAGGAGACAGACTGACTGATTGCATTATGATAATTTCCACAGGCTGTTGCCAGTAACTGTAAAAAAAAACATTCCTTTCATAATATTTCAACTGTAGGGTTTAGGCAGCAACTGACAAAACGTCCTCCTCTCTGTGTTGGTCCATTGTTCAATCATGACTGTCAAACCTCTAGTCTCTAATCTCCTAAAGATGATTTTGGGAAGTAGTGGGCTATAACTGATAAGCTCAAACACTTTGAAGCATGTTGTACACTTACTATATGGCCCTCCACAGCTATACTGTAGCCTACTGCTACTGTACAGGTAGGTGGGCGCATGGAGTAAGCTGGAAACAAGTGGTTGCCAACAGTGAACAATGAAAACATCCTCTCACAACAGGAAGCGGAAGGCAGCAAATCAGAAAAGAGAGTTCCCTAGCTCACTTTTGAGACCAAAAGGTGTGCGGAAATTTAGACTAGTTGACTAGTGAGGCAGGGCACACCACACTGAACGACCCCCCCACCACACACAAACTTACGTTGTGTCTTATACAACCTTGCATGAGGTACGGTGGCCTACCGCTGCTTCCTGCGTCTTCCTCAAAAGGGGACGAGGAAACCAACATACAAGAGTCTGCATGGCAGACAAACATACACCAGTGAGGACAATGGCCCGATGCGCAGACAAACACAAGCATCAATCAAAGCCAATGAAATGGGAGCCCTCTCCTACTAAGCCCTATCAAAGGCTCGTGAGCCCCCAAGTCACTCTCTGTGGCCTCTGACAAAGGCACTTAATCCAGCCACTTTGACCTCTCACATTATTAAGGGCCTCAGTGACCTTAATCCAATCAAAATGATTTACTAAAGCCCAGATCCAAAGAGTAGCCACCTCCCCTTTCCAGTCAGTGCCCCTGCAATTTAGACCAGGGAGGTCGAAGCAATGTGATGGCATTTTGCACCACAATAGGGTTTGGACTGTGAACCCCCCGTCGTTACCCACCCACTTGAGTTCAAGCCGCCTCTGTCATTGTAACAACTGACTCAAGAGTTTATTAAAAACAATTGCCCCAACTAACCTCATATCCCACCACAGTAAACATCACTCTTCTGTTAAACAGTTGACAGGTTTAGAACCCACAACTTCTCCACATCATCAGTTCTCATGCTAATTCAGGATCAGGCAAACAAAAAACATGTCCTGGCATTCTGTGTTAAACCTGCCTTGTGGTGGGACGGTGGATGGACACGGCAAACGTAACATGCCCATACAGTATGGAGAGTACTGGAAACTAGATTTGATCGTATAGCAACCTCTAAATCTAGTATAAATAAATACACGTTGGTCTGTTATATGCACTGAATACTGTATACTGTATGTCTCACACACACACACACACACACACACACACACACACACACACACACACACACACACACACACACACACACACACACACACACACACACACACACACACACACACACACACACATTATACAGTATATACCGGTACATACACATTCAATATGTGTGTATATATGTTTATGCAGTGAAAATGAATGAATGTTGAATATTTCCTGGTTTTATCATTGCTTATATTTTGAGTGTCGAGGGGGGTTTCTACAGTCAGAGCCCATTATTAAACCAGACTCAGCATACGTCTGCAAACCCTCCATACAAACAGCTAGGAATCTAAGGGGAAACATTCATTTTGGTGAACATGGCATGATTAAAAGTCTTGTGTAAGGAACTTCTGAGGAATTTAACAAACAGAAGAACAATCGAAGGGGATTCCCTTCTAAGAAAAACTCCAACAAGACACAACTCACTCTCAGCCTAATTCTGCACATACATTATTTCATGCATGCAGACCGCTCATTCACTCTGTGAAGTGTATTTGAACAAGGCTTTGAGTGAATACGGTGAACGATGCACACAGGGAGTGTAACACCTTTAAACAGAACTGCACAGCATTTTTCACTTCTCGTCCTTATATGGGAGGTTTATTTTGTGTTGCCATTTATATAACCAATTATATAACCAATCACTACATTTGTAGTTTAACCACTTTTTTGTTGTGTGATGTCACACAGCAAATATAGTCAATCTACAAGCGTGTACAGTAGCTAGTGGGCCTACTGTAGATGGTTCACAGTGAGACACTGGTGTATGATATACATGAACCATACGGAATAGGACTAGGTTATTGAGAATTTCTAACTATAATGAATGATAAACCTAAAATAGGGAGGCCAGGGTTAATGTGGTTCAGTCAGATAACTCACGATAAGGATTGAAACAATGTTTATTATTATAAATTAGTAATACAAGTGTGTATGTTTATTTTGGCGTCTGCTCTGCTTCTCCCTGCTCAGCGCAGCACAGAAGAACATCAATAACCATTGGAGCAGGGAGATATAATATATATAAACACCCCCCCATGGGGGACAGAATAAGCAGAGCCTACTGGTGGTGCTGGGGAGGCGGTGGGGGCAAGCAAGCGCATATCACGACAGACCTGGGAAGCAGCAGTAGGAGAATGACAGGCTGAGCAGGCTAAATAGCTTGGCAAGTGATCAGTTGACTGACAGCTGACTGCCACGTCGCCTGTGACGTGCAACTGGCGTAATAGCGTTGAAATAGAAACTGAATGCAACCGCAATGTACCACTCGATTATATGCTGACTGAACCAATTCTGCTGGCTTCATACATTTAACTTGACTAAAAAGGTCAGCATATCAGAAAATGCTATCCAAGGAAAGGATTATGCTGTGCGCTTGTCATCTTCCAAGATCTTAAGATCATAAATAGTAAAAACACCAACCTCAGCTCTTGATGTCATCTGACTGACAGAAGAGGCGTGTGTGAAAGATATTGATTTCAAATAGAGGAACAGTAGGCCTCTTGCACAAATGACAGGAACTTGACAAATGACGTGAACGTTATCGGTGTGATCAAACTTGCAGACCTATGCTAATACCAGGGTTCCCACACATTTTTACCAATTAATTTCCAAAACCTTTACAGAATATTTAACCCGATTTCCAGGACTATATAACAATAATTCAGCTCAATAACGAGTCGCTTACTCCTATGCGCAATGCCCAAAGACAGTGGTTCTGAAACTTTTCAGGCTGTGACCCCCAAAATGATCATATTTTTAACTGGGGACCCCAGCACCCTGACGAGCATTAAGAGTTGAGGGTTTGAGTTTAACACGGTTTCATGGTGAAAATAGCCGATCTACATGCTGCTCACAACGCCTCGCGTTGCGAGGCGTTGTGAGCATGTAGATCTGCTATTTTCACAATTTCTGCCTCTAATATTTGACAATTTGGCCAATGTTTCATTTGTCATTTCAGAGGTATTAACAAAATCAATAACCAAAGACAATGCACACCTAATTTCTCCAGGACCTTCCAGGACCCTTGATCAATTCCAAAACTTTTCCAGTACTGGAAAATATATTTGTCAAATTTCAAAATATTTCCAGGAATTTCATGACCGTGGGAAACCTGTAATGCATTTTGATATACAAGTGCCAGATATTTAGCCTTACCTTTATCTAACACCGGCCCAAATATGGCCAGATTGTCACTGACGGTGGTGCAGTTCCATCGCCGGCCTCTGAACTGGTGCTGGCATTCCTGAATGCCGATCTTCACCCCTTCTGCCACGCTGGGCATGATCTCCACATAGTTCCGGCAGAAGCGTAGCTGTTTGGGCACCAGGCCGGGGATGCTACCACACAGGATAGGTTGGGTGCCCATTGATGAGTACTGGTGGCCCACAGCTAGAGACCTACAGGAGGGTGAGAGATTCACAGTGTCAGTGTGGATTACATCCATACCAGTGGTTCCCCAAACTCTTTACGTCGAGACCCAAAAGAGAGATTAGACGTTTGCCAGGGACCCAAACTAGTGTAAATAGCAGATCTACAAGCGCACAAGGCTAATATATCGAATTTCTTCCATTTTTATTTTTATTTCTTTATGAAATACCTGGGGGGAAAAAAAACGTTTTTAATTCTTGATTCTTTTTGCTTTTTTTGAAAATGTTTTTGAAATAATAATAATTGCCAAACCAATTGTACGAAACAAAGAATTAAGGGACCCATAAAAACTTGTCCGCGACCCACAAATGGGTCCCAACCCAGTGTTTGGGAACCAGTGACAGTACCTACTGTATTACCGTAAGGGTCCATTTTTAGGGAGCGTGTCGCTATTTCTACAAGTCATCTTTTCGACAACCAAACCTAACCCTAACCCTAACCTCCGTGGTGTGTGTAGCGATACCTGCCGACGCTCCGTTGTCGAAATGATGTGCGTTCGAAAAAGCAAGATTTCACCCATTTTTACACTTATAACCCCATAAACGCTTTTCTGGGCATGTTATAATAGTCAAACATTTGGCGAAAACAGCAGATACAAACTCCCAGCGCATTTGCCATGCGACACGTTGTGAGCTTGTATATTGGCTATTTTTGGCTATAAGATTTGGTGAAGAGGGAAAAAAGTAGGGGACGCCTGGGGGATCCCTGGCAAGTATAGGGTTTAAGTGGTCAAATCAACAGTGTGCAGTGTTCTGCATCTGCCTGTTTTCTGTTCAGAGTGAGCTATAGACCATCCAGGTCAAGATCCAAGATGGCATTAACATCTGTGCTACTGTGCCAGTCAAATCCAAATAGTAACCCAAAGCAATTACAAAATAAAAAGGGGTAAAAAGGCATACATGTAGTTTCTGTTGTGCATATATACAGAAAAACTAAATTTACAGACAGCGTAAAACCTTCCCAAAAACGATTGATTCATAATTTCTTGTCAAAGTAGAGAGTGTGTGTGTGTGTGTGTGTGTGCGTGCGTGCGTGAGCGTGCGTGTGTGCGTGCGTGTGTGCATGCATGAGCATGGGTGCGTGCGTGTGTGTGTGCGCGCGCGTGCATGTGCATCCATACACACGTCCATTTGTTATATCAGATGCTACCATTAGCGATCAATCCGTTATCCCTTCAACTACCCTTTCTGCACACACCTGGCCTTTGTGAGCATTGAAATTGCAGACCTACTACCACAGACGTAAGCATGGCTACAGCTTAAGATGAAAGTCCACAACACACCAACAGTGCTTCATAGACCTTAAGTTGACAACCTGGAAACCTACACCTTGTTATTAACTGTCCACACACTTAACAGGCCCTCAGCTTAGGGTAATAAGAGTGCAAACCCCACATTGAAACTTCAGAGGGTGTATTAAGTGTGACTCTGAACCCAGCCCTCTTCGCCTTTGAGGGGGGTATTCTGGGATGCAACAAGTGCAAACTTGGTGGTTCACTGATTACATCTCTCTCTCTTTCTCTGTGTCTCGCTCTCTTTCCTCTCAATTATGATTGTTTATACCTCATAACCATGGCAAAGGGAACAACCATTCCGCTGTATCATTGTAGGCTATGTCATGTGATTGAAGCAGACTTAATGACTTTTGCTGTGCTTTAATTGTAAGCCTGGTGAGAGCATGGAGTGCATTTGCGTTTATACATCATGGCTTCCACCCATCGGGGGAAATATCAATAGGTTGTCTAAACGTAATTTGGCCTCATAAAAATTCATAGAAATTAAAGGGGGGGGGGGGGGCAATGTATATGAATATACATGAGTGAATAGTCCTGAACTACTGACCTGAACTCTTTGCCTCTCACAGAACTGTCACCCTACATCAGTGCTTTGACAACGCTTTGTACTCTCTCAGAACAGCTAAATTATTTGATCGCTGACTTCCTATTATCATTGGCAAGGCCACTGTAGAGTAGCTACAAAGTAGCTTGCTGGCAATCCAGACAAGCCTTCATTCCACATTAACTGTCTCTTTAAAAACCTAGTATTAATGACAGTAATCTGATGATCCTCTTCTGAGTGATCTGGGCATGATAACAGGGGCTGTATAGTTTTTGCACAAAGGCAAAGCCAAAGCAGGTGTGAGTGCACAGGAAAATCCAAAGTGTTTCTTTTAACCCTGAGAGTGTAACAATGCACCTTTATGGATCCATTTGAAACCTCTTGGGGTCAAAGGAACACTCTGGATTTTACTGTGTCGTCCTGTGCTGCTCAATTAGCTCGCTATATGTTGACCTGTTCAGTGTTGTTCAAGGACTAATTACTGATCACAGCAAGATTAACCAAACTCCCGACACTCACCCCAGGCTCTTTTTGAAAACCTCACATCCCTAAGAGACCTCCACAGCCACGTGACCCTTGACTGACTGTTACCCTGTAAGACACGGTGACCTTGAATACCGCAGTCGTGGATTGCTTTTCAAACACCACCAATGTGCTCAGCTCCACCAGAAGCTGGAGCTCAGCTAACGTGTTGTTACGTATGAAAACGAGAGATCCAGCGAGTGCAGTGATGCCGAGTTAAAAAAGAGGAAATCAAATGTTTTTGTTGTCTGCTTGTCTGCAACATCAATGAGATTGAAGGTATCAGTAAACACGAGAGACACTCCTATTCCAAACTGACCTCTGTTTGGCCCTTGTCAATCCGCACCCTGAGGCACTATAGGCAGACCTTTCACAACAGAAACCTGAGTCTGCATCACAAACAGACAAGACATTTGCCTCTCGAATACACATAACATGCAGAGTAGCCATGCAAGTCATCACACAGCTTCATCAATACAAGTGCGAGCAGATTAGATGTTCTGGGAAAGAGGGGGAAAGCGGAAAAAAAAGAAGAAAAAAAAGTGCCGCAGGTTAAAATATTTGACACGCAAGTTTTCCTTCTCTGGAACCTCCTCTTCCTCCTCTGGAGATCCTATAATTGCACAATAAAGTCACTTTAGCAAATGTATATAATCGAATATCATCAAATGCTTTTGCATCTTCGAGTCTGAATCTGTATAGACATATGGTTTTAAACAGACTGTAAGAACTCTTATCAAATCAGGAAGAAAAGTGCATTATACTATCATTTATTCTGTGAGTTTCCTTCAGGTCTGTGATGAGTGAGAGCAACAGGTGTAAAAAGGCACCGCTATTACAGTTACCAATCAACTATAATGTGGATCAGATAAAGCACTGGTGAGGGTCTGTGGTTTTGTCTCATTCTACCGGCATAATAATAACATAATGTTTGCATACAGTAGGATCCCTATCACTGCAGTATGCCACGATAACCAAGTCAGACCAGACCACGCTGAGTCACCCAGATTGGACAGTTCCACTCACACATGCCTACAGAGTCACTGTCTGTCTCAGTGCATCCCTGTATCCTCTTCCTGTGTTAGGAAACACAGAGAGTGGAGGCAGGGAATGTTTCACCAAGGAGGATTTATGATTTGAAATCTGTACAGCATGAAGTGCGCTGTTGTTAATAAATCTCTAAATGTAACTGCTGGTATTTAGGATTTACATTTACAAGCCAAGGAGGAAAATACACGTTTTAGACATCCTCTGATTCCACTGTTATCACTGTGCCACTATCACAGCCTCAACCGAACCAACACTGTAAAATGTTAATGTGCTAATTTTTCCACAAAAGGAACAGGTCCATTTGCTTCCATTTGTACACACTCTCAGTATTAAGGCTGAGGATTTTATTGTGAACCTTACACTATTCTTTTGACTTCTCTAAGAAAGTCTGGGCGATACCACCTCTGAAGGAAGTGGGTTTCCATTTTGTAACTAAATCTGACATTAATAAAGCAGAGGATTTGTAAAACCTCACCAAAACACCTTTGTCAAATTTGTTTTCCGTTACAGGTAAACAGTTGAGAACAGAAGGTATCATATTAAATTTTAGTCTCTCAGTATAGAATGTTTTCCCTCTCTCATCTAAGTGTATCCAACACAGGTTTAATGCATATTTCAGCAAGCCCAAGCACGGTGCCTTAGAATTACCACTTTACTCTTGGGCCCTGGGGCCTTGGAGCCGACTTTGACATCAAGAGAGCATGTTTGGGAAAAGGAATGTGCGGCAAGCTTTCACCTCCAGGTATTTATCTTCTAAGGTGGGGTGGACTGGGGAGGGGAAGGGTGGTGGGAGGTGCAGTCAGGCTATGCCATGGCAGGTCGAGAAGAGGCAGACATGAACCTGTCTTGGTCCTGCACCAATCCCCCCGCAGACTACTGTGTTGAAGGCAGGGGCGTCACAAGGGGAGGGGGGAAAGCAGGACTGAGTCACTAGGGCCCAAGGTGGAGGGGGCCTTAATTATTTTCATACTTTGGCTATTGAAAAATAGCAGATATACAAGCTCACAGCGCGGCACCGAGTGCCGCCCTGCGAGCTTGTAGATCTGCTATTTTTGAAAGGTCGTGAAAATTTGTTACTGACATTTTGCCTGGAACTAAATATTTTGAGATGGGGGTCCATGGCCAAATACATATCATTTTGGGGGTCCTTGACATGAAAATGATTGAGCACCACATAGGTTTTTTTTTTTTTTCTTTTTTTAACTTAGAAGACATTTATAGAATCGGGTCAAAAATATTCAAAGACTTGCACAAATGTTCAAGATTTTTCAAAAATAGCAGATTTACAAGCTCGCACCCGCTGCACTCGGTGCTGCGCTGTGAGCTTGTATATCTTTTATTTTTAATAGTTAAAGCACAAAATAATGCGTAATAATGCGTTCCCAATCTAAATGGGTTAAACCCCCTCCCCCATGAAGAACATTCATGGGGGGCCCGCAGTGACTCCTTGTACCCAGGGCTCAGAATTTGGTGTGACACCCCTGGTTGAAGGAGTTTGATGCAGCTCTGATGGCCACATGGAGTTGGGTTCACTGTCTTCTGTCGGCAGAAGACCACCATGCTGGGTTTTCATAAGACTATGACAGCCCTCAGATAGCTGACAAGCTGTTTGCAAACACATTATAGAGACAGTGTAGCCATTAACCACTTAAAACCCTATATACATTGTTATAGCGAAATAGCAGGTCTACAAGCTCACGGTGCATCACATTGTGGTGGGAACTACAAGATTTCTATTTTCACCTAATGTTCGCCTATTTCTTTTTACCAAATGATCACCTATTTTCACCAAATGTTTGTCTATTTTTGCAGAATGTTTGCTTATACAGTAACATACCCAGAATCTGGTGTTAGGGTTTGTGTATAGTTAAAATCCAGAGGGTATCATGTTATTGGGAATGGGTTGAGTTTCCACACGAAATGAAAACAAAGCTCAATATTATGTCAAGTATGCCAAGCTCAGTGGTGACTTTTCTCTGCTACCTTTCCTGCACCACAATCACAGATTGTTTGTATTGGTTACAATGATACAGCAGCAAACCCATATCTGCCCTTTTTACCTTCTGCACTATAGTTATAGTTGCACTTTTACCCAAACATGTCCTAACCCATCCATTATAAGCACATCATAAAACTCCTAATTTAGTCGATGATTAGATTTACTGTTATAAAATGAAAAGCTGCATGCAGTCCAATGACTGATTAGTTCTTATCTTTAGCCTGATAATAAAGAATAAAGAGACACCTCTTTGTGAGTTGTGATACAGAAATAAAATACTTTGGGATTTAATTTCTTTCTTTTTTTTGGTGACGGAGAGGTCACCAAAAAGTCATCCGGCAACACATTTATCATACAGTATTTTAACCCTCTATTCGTTTAATTAGGTTGCATAAATCAATATTTCATGAATCAACAAACAAAAGCTGGAAAGATATTGCAGCCCATCACTTCATAGTTCCTCATTTAGGTCCATTTCGTCCAACCTGTGGACTTGAAGCTCCACTATTATATCTGGATTTCCCTCCAGCAGAGCATGTAATTAGGTTCTCATCAGCAGAACCACCAGGGGACCCATTAAGGAAGCTAAATTAGGAGACATGTAATCCCAGGCCAATTGCATTCGGAAGTAAATCTTCATTATTTATTCAGCAAATTCATATTTGTATTATTATTTTATTTTATATGTTATATTATTATTTGATTGGTTAGACGAAGGCTAAACATTCAATAAATCTCCTGGCAATGCCTGAATATGCCTTTTCTTTTTACAATTTCACTTCTGATGTCAAATATACTGCATGCTTCCATGTCATTGAGTTTATATATCACTTTGCCCAAAGATAAAAGCAAATGAGCTGACACTAAAAACTAACATTATTCATGGCTTGAATCGTGTTCCTCACTCAACTCACATTCATATAGGCTCAATAAACACATTTCAAGAAAGCTTAGAGACAGAGCTCAGTTACAGCTCAATTAATTTCCTATAATCCTCTTTTATGCAAGAAATTATGGACAAAACAAAGCATATACAAAATGCCTTATTTTTAAGGTTTTAGTGAACTATAAAGTATAAACTTTGCAAATGACGCATGCAGCGATAACCTAGAGCTCGGCCTTTGATTCATGTTAGACTTGTAGTCATATAGTTCTTAAATATTAAATAGGCTACTAATAGTTGAGAAACTAATACAACAGTTCTGTTAAGAGAAGGTGCCTATAATAAGATTCAGAAAACGCGACTGCAAATTATAATTCTAATATGCAGGCCTATGTTTTATTATGTAATCAGTAATGCAAGATTGATAGAAATTAATGTTTAAATAGCCTCCGATACATGATGTTCTTATTCTGCAACAGCTGACCCACCCACACACACATGCATGAACGCGTGCGCGTGAACACACGCTCTCTCTCTCTCTCTCTCTCTCTCTCTCTCTCTCTCTCTCACACACACACACACACGCACGCACACACGCATGCGTGCACTGCACCTGCTGCTGTATTAAAGAAATATCTCTAAAATGTACTGTATCTCTACACTTTCTCTCAAAATACAATCAAGATGATAATATGCCTACAATTAACTCACCAATTAGTCTCAACTCTCTACAGACATAATGCCAGTGCACGGCTCCGGTTAGTTTTGAAGTGTTTGGCTACGCAACCACAGGCTTTGAAATCAATAGCGTCATTGACTCACGTGCGCTGTTTTCTCCTTGAATTTCACTTGTCTAGCCATCATCAAGCCACCCTGAGATTGCACTTCAGTTGTTTAACTCAGTGGTTTTCAACCTTGTTCATATCAAGGCCCATTATTTATTTGGCATTTGAGCCACGGACCACCATGTCATGATGACCTTTTAGCCCCACAAACCCAAAACTTAGAAGAACCCAAACGACCAAATCGTTGGTTAACATTTTATCCACAACACGCTGTATTGATGTGTTTTAGAGATGACAGGCAACACATTGATTCTTCTATGTTCTCTATTTAGAAAGACTTCTTGTAAAATAAGTAATGCACATTTTTAACAATAATTTAACTCTTGAGAGCGCAAAATGAAACCATTGAGAGAGAGTTAAAGATCTATATTGGGTTCCATAATTTGGTTACCAACTCTCCATCATTTAGCTGGGGACCAGGCTGGAATCCCTCCAAGGACCACTGGTGGTCCCCGGACCACTGGTTGAAAACCCCTGGTTTAACTAACTTCGATAAGTAGGCTACCGGCAGGCTAACATGCTTTGCAGACTCAAATTAACACAATATCGATGCCACGATTGCGCACAAGCGTCGCTCCTTGACATGCACGCTGCTACCGAACATCGCACACAGAATAGGAAACAAAGCTGTAAACACACACACGTTTAAAAAATGAAAATCTGTCAATTTGCACATCAGAAATGAAAATAAAACTTACCACCAGATTGGATAGCTTGCCATGACATGATGCGTAAGCCCACAGAGCAACAGGAGACATCCAGTGTATATCATCCTTAAAAAAGTCTCGCAAAACATCTCCACTGTAGAAATGCCTACATGCGCGCTCCGACGCGCACGGGTTGTTTCAAGTGAGGAGCGACAAGACAACAACAACCCCCTCCAAAAAATCCTATATCTGCACTAATAAGGATTCGGGAATAATGACATGTGTCCTCTGAAACTGGCGGAGAATCTGTCTTTTGCGACTAGTCGTGGCTGAACTCGGGAGCCAAATATTAAAAGTTAAAAGCTGCTTGCTTTTTTAGGACCCAATCAGCAGGTATTGCCAAAGGGGCTATTCTTTCTGCTGGTACTGTTCCCTCCGTTCCCCCGTGAGTCAGTTTGAACGCACTAACCAGAACGAGCCAATTTTAAGATGAGTTTTAGTGCTCATTGAGAATTGGTCGCATTAGCATGCTGTGCGTGTGTGTGTGTGTGTGTGTGTGTGAGAGTGAGTGAGTGTGTGTGTGTGTGTGTGTGTGTGTGTGTGTGTGTGTGTGTGTGTGTGTGTGTGTGTGTGTGTGTGTGTGCGCGCGCGCGCGTGTGCGTGTGATATATAATGTTGTTTAAAGGGGAGAGAGGGAGGGTCCGAGGCGTTTTAAACAGACATCGGAACCCCCGTGGATCGCGTAGCTATAACAACCTGTCCGGATTTCACTCCCTGGTTTGAAGCTTCTAAAATGCAGAAATAAATGTGTGAATTGCTCGAGGCCATTATTAGGCTCGTGAGTTCTTTATTTGGCCTCGTGTGCCATCGTCATGAATGAGCGCAATTCGGAAAGCTTTTCTAATTGACTAATTTAGCCTATATATTTAATATTATAGCCCATATACAACCCAAACGAATTGAGCTTAGGCTACACACATGTTCAAATATGAAATAAAAATGCAATGCTAAGCCATCATCAGCATTAAAGCTGGATGATTGCATAAAACAAAAAATATATATATTTATAAAGTCTAAACAAATAATTCCAATTTTGAAACGAATAACAGCGGGTATTTAAGTCAATCTTCCCGTGCATTTTCATTGTCATAATCTTCCAGATATTCTTTATATTATTTTATTATAGGCCACATTTTATAGGCATTAATTGACGGAAACGAAAGAAAGAGTTTCACTTAAATGGTGCATGTGTATTTGTAATTATTTGGGCACGAAGAGCCTGCATGGTTGCAGCATGTGCATGTTGTATCATAGACAGTAGCCTATATAGAGATGTTATTCTCAAACTTTTAAATGTCAAGTTCTCCCCTTAACTCTGACAGTGTACAAATGGAACCAAATTGACCATTTGGTTCCATTTGTACACTATAGAGTTACAGACATTCAGACCCCCCTAAAGGAACCATGCACAGAGTCCATGGAATCCACTTTGAGAACTACTGGCCTAGACAAAAGCAGTGGTGTAATGTACATTTACTCAAGTACATATACTCAAGTACAATTTTGAGGTACTTTTACTTTACCTTTACTAAAGTAGGCCTATTTCCAAATTGCAATACTTTTTCTTCTACTCCACTAAATCTTTGAGGAAAATATTGTACTTTTACTCCACTAAAATTATTTAAAAACTTTTGTTAGTTACTTTGCATATTCATTATTATATTATAAAACAAACATTAACCACTTCAGCCATATTTACATATATATTTGAAAATAGCTGATCTATATGTGTGAGCTTATAGATCTGTTATTTTCAAACATTTTAGTACTTTTACTTTTGGTATATTTTGGTATAATTTCTTCAAGTAACATTTTGAACACAGTTCTTTTTTTTTTCAGAGTCTTCAGAGTCTTTTTATATTGTGATATTGTGTATTACTGCTTTAGGCCTACTTAGGTAAACATTTGAGTACTTTATCCATCACAAAAAAAAAAAAAAAAAAGGCCTATCGCACAGCAATATCCGACCGATAGCATTACCCGCACCGTTTAGTGTAAATGGAATGTTGTCTGTTTCCCCCTTTCAATGTCAAGTGGCTCATGCCGCTGATCTAAGTAGACCAGTCTCTCCATTTATAGGCACTGGCGCTTACCTTGCTTACAAAAAAAGAAAAGAAAAAAGAAATCTGCTTTAGTTACGCAATGCAGAATTGGCCTAGTAGGCCTAATTTCATCTCAATGAATTTCAAGATCTTTTTTTCTGCTTAGGCCTATATTTAAAGAAATGATCCATTAATGAATGCTGCACAAATTAGGCTACATGTTTTACTTTTATTGCTTAGTCCCCCCCCCCCTACACACACACACAGACACACATTTAAGTCAGTGATAGCCTTTCTATTTTTTGCATTACACTATACGCCAAACACAATTATCATAGACATGCATGATTAGTGCACAGCTGTATGTTTTAAGTAGCCTAACTAAGGATGCAACCAAAGCAAAAGCAATTCATTTAGCCGAGGCAATTCTTAAATTAGTTTACAACCTATTTATTATTATCTCATTTGACCCCAAACTCACAATATTTTAAATAATGAAATGGAAGCAAAAAAAAAAGAAAAAGTATGGCAACTCGACTTGGCATTATTTGTGATGTGTTGTTTACATGTAAACTGTGTAAACCAACCCAAAACAGTAGAAATTATAGTTTTAGGCTATAGTGTAAAATAACATAAACATGGTAAACAAATACTAACTTGGGCTCTTCCATTAGCATAGAGTAAATGTATTGTTGATTACCCAATTTCCAAGCATAAAACGCTATTGAAAATAATATTGCACCATTAGTGCAATTTCATATGTAAAAGGTATTGAATTATTGAGAGACGGCACGAAGCTTGGATGTTAATGCCATCTAGTGGAAACACAAGCAAGTGCATTAAACTGCAGCAGACAGTGGATGGACTAAGAAGTGCTCAGGTCTCCGCCAGGTCAGGTAGGTTATTGTGGGACATCAATGTTCGGAATTCAGTATGCAAATCAATCATGGAATATGAAAAATCGGACAGTTCCATCTTGATCACTTGACTATAGAGATAATTTGTATCGATTCAAGTGATGTTTGGACAAAATTTGTAGGAGTAAATATAAAAAAATGTTTACCAAAAATTGGCCTCCTGGTGGCGCTATAATAGGGCAATTATTAAAGGGTGGCATTTTTTCCTCAAAGTAGTGCGTGCAAAGTTTCACCGCAATCGGATGCAGCGTTCATGATTTGCAGCATTTTGTGCAAACTTTAGATTTTAGCCAATCAGGATGGAATATGAAACATCTAACAGATCTGTCTTGATCACATAATTATAGAGATCATGTGAAATTTTTATAAAATCTGAAGGGCAAAAAAAGTCAGCCTCCCGGTGGTGCTATTATATAATATAAGGCATATGTGAAAAAGGTTTTTCCTTGGCCTCTAGAGTGCACATACAGAGTTTTACACAGATTGGTGCAGTCATAGGTAAAAACACGAATCGGGCCTATTATAGCACCACCATGAGGCCGATTCGAAAATGTTCAAGTGACATTTCTTACTAAAAGGCATGCAATTTCCGTGAAAAATAATTTCACGGAAATTGCATGCTGTGTTCATGATTTGAGGCATTTTGTTCACAACTGCTTTGGAAGCCAATCTTATAGCCAATCGGGAATCGGGTATTATGAAAAATCTTTGTTTGTTTCGTTAATGACTATAGAGATTCTGTGTAGCCTACTGATTAGCATGATTGCATGGTGATTTTTGGACAAAATCTGTAGGAGTAACAGTCCCATGTGAAAAATATGGCCCTGACACATGCGTATCATGGAATAAGAAGAATTGACCTATAGGGGCCCACACGTCTTAAGACAAATTGTTTGATTGACCAATTTATTAAATGCCACTTTGTCTTTGAGTGCAGCCCAACCACGTTCTACAGTGGAGTGGAGTGGAAACCACCAAGCCAGCAACGAGGAGGCAGCAGGTTCATGCAGCTGCCTCCTGGCCTGCAGGTGTTGAGCAGAGGCGTCAATTGGGTATGGCAAGGTATTGGCAGCTACCATACCTTGGCTACAGGGGGAAAAAATAAAATGTACTTCTTAAAATAAATTCATCGTGCGTGTTGCTAAGGTATGGCAGCATGACCGGTGTCTTGCACGCGCACCTTCGCGCGTGTAAGACACCAGTCATGTTGCCATACCTTAGCTTTTTCGGAACTGACGCCACTGGTGTTGAGTGGGCTGACCTCCAGAGTCCAGACCTTTCTCTAGGGGGGAACGGCAGCCAGTGGTGGAAAGTAACTATAAGTGGGCTACATTTACCTACGTACTTAAGTAGCCTACTGTACTGTTCCGTAATGTTGAGTATTTGTTTGTAATTTACTTTATTTCCAATACTTTTACTTCTCCTAACCTGCTTTTACTCCAAAACATTTATTTGAAAACTTTAGTCAGGCTACTATAGTTACTTTGTAGATTTTATTATTACAAAACAAAACTATTACAAAACTGTAGGCCTATACATTTCAGCCATTTAAAAATAGCCGTTATACAACGCATTGAGAGCTTTCTTGCTATGTATTGTGAGCTTGTAGATCTGCTATTTTCGAAATATTTGCACACATTTGACACAATTCTGCATGATCGAGTACTTTTACTTTTGGCACTTTTGTACTTTTACTCAAGTAGGCCTACATTTTGAATTCCGTACTTTTACTTGTAACAGTAGGCCCATTTCTACATTTGCAGTATTGATACTTTTACTTAAGTATAGAATGTGAGTAGGTCTTTACTTTTTCCACCACTGGCAATAGGCCTTTTTTTCCAGCAGCTGTCAGCAGCAGTTGGCTGGCACAGAGGCAAAGTCAGCAGGGTGTTTAATGCATGGGAAAAAATGTAATGTCTGTTCAATTTACTGCCATGTGGCAGGTGAATGTATGTACAGTGTAACTGACAGACTGCGACAGTCACACTAGCCTACTTTCGTAAAGCCGTTAGCCTATACTGGCGTAAAACCAGTGTTTGTGTGAATTTCACTTGTGCATACCGTGGTTTGAATTATGCAGGGCGTGATCGTGTTTCAAATGAGGCAACCTCACAAGAGATTAATATCCCCAAAATCATTCCTGTCAGAGAGGGTGTGTGTGCAATCTGTGCATGGCACATGCACTGAGAAATAGTTGTTGTTTTGTCTCCTCTCCACACCGGCAGCAAGCCATCTACAGCTCGGCCTCTTGTTCGGCAGTCCATTCCAGGGACGTGCTGGGCCCCTGATTCAGCCCGGGAAAAAGAGTTGGAGAGGCCCTCATTGCGCGCTATAGAGAGAGATCTCTCTCTATAGCGCTGCTGCTACTCAAATATTTGCCTTTCAGATCATGACAAGTGACAAGCCAGTGGGCCAATTACTGTACATGAGTTATATTTCGTTGTTGTCGGGTGGAAACCTTGTATGTCCAAAACCGTTTGTTTGTATTTATCATTTTAAAAATGATTTAAACTAGTGAAAACAGCCGATCTACAAGCACACAACGCCTCGCACTGCGAGGCGTTGTGTGCTTGTAGATCTGCTGTTTTCACTACATTTGTGCGACAGCCTTGTACGATGAAGCAGGGCTTTGCTTTGCGAAAAAAATTACAAATTTGAAACTTGGTTTTCTGCCCGACAGTGACGATTTACTTTGTTGGCCGCCCAGCCCCCAACATGGATGGGGGCCTGGACCGGCCGGGAATGAACCGGCCGTTCGGGAGTTGTCCCGCTTTTCCCAATGGCCAGCACGTCCCTGGTCCATTCAGTTTTTCCCTAGACTTGAACAGAGGGACAATTGTGCCAGCCATCATGGCACCTCTTGTGTGCCCACGATGACCTCACTACAATGATGATGTCATTGAGAGAAAATACCGTTTGGCCCAAGTCATGTCCGGAGCGACAGGGCCTCGCCTCTGTCCTGTATCCCGCTAGTAAGCCACAGTCAGACTGACTTCCATTGACACAACACAGTCCCACCAACGCCATGCAACAGAAAAATATGAACCTAATCACATTTTCATTACTTCAGTGAGTTTTCCATAAATGTTTCCCTTATGTGTGAGTGTTAGCGAGGTGTTTCGCTCATTTCTGCCTTCATGGGTGTCTAGAGGACACTTAGGCCTACAAAGTATTTTGTTAAGCCAGAAAGATTAGTATTTATTCAGTGATGGAAGATGAGTTAGTGTGCAAATGTATTTGTCCCACTAGATGTCACCATTGTGTTATGAAATTATAAAGTCACTGAAATGTGAGATCATAGAAAGCAATTGTAACAGAAGTGATGATAGTGCCTGTAGTAGTAATAGTAGTAGTAGTAGTATAGTGCTTGTAGTAACCATATACAATATGTCTTATTTTATTCTTATGACCTGACTGAGGCAGGCTATAGTTTATTTGTGTGTGTTGAATTAATCATTGTCGCACCATTTGCTGCATAGGCTTATATTTATACAGTGAAATGTAGATATAGGCTATATTGGTAGTGCTGTCAGAGGCAGGTTGTGGAGTGTGATGAGCTTTTTCTTTTTATCTTTCTTTCTTTCTTTCTTTCTTTCTTAGAAATGTCTTAGAAGAGGCCAAAAAGCAGCACTGCATGACCAATATGACTTGTTGTAAAATGTTGGATTGTGTCAAATTTTTCATATTCTATCCTAATTGGCTAAGATTGACTGAAGTTTGCAGGAGTGTCCCCTTTCGAACAAAATGCCTGAAATCATGAACACAGCGTCGGATTGGCGTGAAACTTTTCACGCATTTTCCGAGTAGGCCAAGGAGAAATGGCACCCTACATTTTTCAAATCGGCCTCATGGTGGCGCTATAAAAGGCATAGTTCCATGAGCAGCTAATCTCCAGCACCTTTGGACAGTTTGGCATGAAACTTAGGACACACACTCCCTGGAGGCCAAGGAAGCCCTCTGCCCCAAATCTTTCACATCGGTCTGTTAGTGCCACCGGGAGGCCGATATTTGCAAAATATATATTTCTTATATTACTCCTACAGATTTTGTCATGCCAATCTGTACACATTTATTATCTCCATAGTCATCCGATTCCAAAGTTTGTTTGTCTTGTTTTGAACAAAATGCCTCCAATCATCAGCGCATCCGATTGCTGTGAAACCTTCATGGCCTACAATAACCTACCTGCCCTGGCGGAGACCCGTGCTCTGAGGAGCACATTCTTCTAGTTTATTTATTTATTATTCCATCGTTTGGGCAGTCCTTAGCTAGAAATTCCGTTCCAACTCTACAATGTTTGACATGTCGCCTACCATTTGTATATTTAATATAATTATATTGAGATATTTAACTCTTAATGGCCCAAAATCACATTAGTTTGAATAGCTAAATGCCATTTAGCGACAGTGGAGCCAGATCATAACATCTTTTGACAAATGTTTGTAAAGTCACTACTCCCATCATTTTTAAAGATAGATATATTCTTTACTTTACTTTATTTATTTATTTGGACAGGACAGTACCAGTTAATGGACACATTGACATTGACATGTTGCATAATAAATACAAATATACAAAAATCTCAGCGTAAACCAGCCGGAGTTAGCTTAGAGCTAAATTTCATCCGTTGTCCTCACATAAAACAAGAAACAAAACAAGACTAACAGTAACAAGAACAAAACAGTACAGGGCGAACAAAACACAACAAGAATATTCTATAAATTAAAGATTTCAAACAAATCTACTGAATGCTAAGAAATGTTTTTGCTGTATGACCATTTGAACAGACAAGTGTACAATTTACAAGTACAATTTAGGCATTTATAGCAGATGCTCTTATCCAGAGAGAGAACACACTCCCGAGTGTTTTGGGGAAGTTTCAGACCGTTTTCATGTGTAAGCTGATCTGAGTGAGCGGGAAGGGTTGTATGGTTGGATCAGGCTTTGAAGGTATGTGATTGCCATGCCTTTGGTTGCCTTGTAGGCCAACATCAGTGTTTTGTACTCGGTGCGGGCAGCAACTGCGAGCCAATGGGAAAAGTGGGAGACGTGAAAGGTTTGGCTGGTTGAAGACCAGACATGCTGCGGCATTCTGGGGCTTAACACTACTTAACAATATCAACACTTTTAACACTAGTAACAACACTTTACACTATCAACACTCACGACACTACAAATACTTAACACTATCAACACTCTTAACACTACTAATACTTAATCAGTTCAATTTAGGCTCTTATCCAGAGCAACATACAATAAGCAAGTTAATCACATACATAGAAGTGCAGTTCCTCTCTAGGAAAACTATAGAAATGTAGGAGCAACCCTCATCACGCCTTAGCAAAAACAACATTCTTAACACTATCAACATTTTAAACTACTGATACCAACACAGAGAGCCCACACTGTTTCTATATGTTTTTATCCGGTTTATTGAGTGTTTATTTTTTAACTTGACTTTGGGCATTATTTAAAGAAGGTATAGTGTTTATTTAAACTCAGAATAATCTATGAAAACAAATAGGCCCCTTTTATTTGTACACTCTAAAGCAGGGGTCTTCAACAGGGGACCGGGACCCCTAGGGGGTCCTCAGAGTCACTACAGGGGGTCCTCCAAATCTTCCAAAAATAGCAGATCTAAGTGCGAGGCGTTGTGAGCTTGTAGATTGTCTATTTTCTGCAAAGAGCTTTGGTATAGAGGGGAAAAGGAGAAGACTAAGTACATGGTAAAAGGTAAAGTTTATTAGGTAATGACGGCTCAAGTGGTTAAATATCTGAAAACACAAATTGACATGAATCCAAAATACACAATGATTGTGCTGTCAAACGATGAAACTATATGGAATCTATGGTGGGGGGTCCCTGGCCCTGCTTCATCTTTTCCCTCAACTAACTGAAAACGTTGAAGACCGCTGCTCTAAAGAAACCTCCAGGTCTCAGACACAAGGTGGCTACAGACATGGGAACCAGGGAAGCGGGCAGGGCCACTTATCTGCAGGATGGGCATTACCATAGGCGTTGACATCCCCATCTCCTCCTTTAGCTTCATGGCAATACAGGGTGTAAAAGCACTATGATAAGGGGAATCTTATTGTGTTAAAGAGGTGGTGCCATAGTTTTGTACTTTTTCTGTTTTTCATGTGTCTAGGAGGTTGAAAGTACCTCATTAGACCCCCTGGTGTGGTTTTTATGAGCAATTATTTATTCACTTGGTATTTGTTTGTTTTCTCTTGGAGGCTGCCACCTCTGGTCAAAAGTGCCAGTTAAAAAACACAGATATGATGACATCACAGAATCAACTCCTCCCCTAATTGCCATTCACTCAACACTGTGGGGTGTGGCTAACTCAGCTAGGTCACCACCCACCATGACATCCATGCATACTTAATGAACTGGGGGTGTGGCCACATAAAAACCCAATTTTAACTCTTTCTGTATACTTTTTTGGAAAAAATCTTCCTCCTAGTATAATCATAATACCTGATAATCATGTTTTAGAGGGGGGAAATATCACGGCACCACCTCTTTAAGTTATTTTTGTGTTAAATGCTTTTTGGAGCATTTGTTAGATATATGGTAGCGGCAGGAAAGACAGAGACAGCAGGGAAGTGACACACAGCAAACAGTCCAATCAAACCGGGGATTTGCTGTCAGGCATTAGAGTCCATGAGGAATGATGTACTCAAGGAGACCTTGACCTATACTTTAGAAACTATAGGGAATACATGTGATACATGTGATTTCTCCGGCATGTATTGTAGGATGTTTCATATTTTAGAACTGCAAGAAGTATCAGTATCATGATACTGACCATAATACACTGACATGATACTGACATGATACTGACATGATACAGACATGATACTGACCATGATGATACTGACCAGGATACTGACCATAATACACTGACAAGATACTGACATGATACTGACCATGATACTGACCATAATACACTGACATGATACTGACCATGATACTGACCATGATACTGACCATGATACTGACCATGATACGTGTCTAATCACAAGGTGCGTCCTTAAAGGAGTAGTTCACCCCCAAAATGACCTTTTTTCTATTGATTACTCATGCCATGGAGACTCGAGTTCGATAATATTTTTTATCCCCATTGATTCCGGATGGGGACCCAAATAGATTTGGGTCCCCATCTGGAATAAATGGGGGAACATTTATTGTAATCAAATTATTGACTTAGGAATGCGACAAAAAACGAAAGATTTTATTGAACTCAAGTCTCCATTGCGTGGGTAATCAATCAGGGGAAAAAGTCATTTTGGGATGAACTACGGTACTTCTTAAGACACTTGTGTCCTTGTGTCAAAACTGTGTCAGTGCAGGTGTCACAGATTAATGTAGAGACAGCAGAGTTCTCGGTCTGGGGAGACAACAGAGCTTTAATTACAGTGTGAGAAAACATGAGAATTATGAGAGCCTAACAGCCTATCATCTTAGAGCGCAACAACGTTCTCTCACACACGTGCACACTCGCGGACAGAGAGAGAGAGAGAGAGAGAGAGAGAGAGAGAGAGAGAGAGAGAGAGAGAGAGAGAGAGAGAGAGAGAGAGAAATTATTATACATTTCTCCTTTTCCCATTCTCCCGCATTTTCCGGACACTTGCAATTGCTCCGGGTCACCCCAGGTCACAATCATCTGAGAGGGAGGTAGCAGCGACTACAGCTGTTCAGCTGGACTCTGTCTTGTTTTATTAATGCTAAGTAAAGCAGATCATAGCATTCTATCAACACCACACCACCTGCTGGTCAAGAGCATGACCCATTCACTACTGTATATCTACCATATCGTCTGCCTCACACAGCAACCTGCAATTTCCTGGCACATTATTGTCTCCACCAGCCAAAGGCATGGGGAGACTATGTTTTGCACTCTGTCCGTCCGTCCATCAGTGTGTCCGTCCGTGTGTCCGTCCACTCCTTCTGTCTGTGAAGCGTCCGATTGCCATGAAAGGCCAAAGAAGACATGGCAGGCACCCTTTTCACATTGCCCTATTATAGCGCCACCACCAGGCCACAATAAAATACCTGACCTGGTGGAGACCTGCGCTCGGAAGAGCACTGCTTCTAGTTATTATTACTAGTAAGACGCCTCAGGGCGACAAGCGACCTCGCCCTAAGGGTGAGGTCACGCCACAGTGATGTGGACATCAGGGTTGTGGATCAGGGATCTCCATATATGGGCATAAAAGGGATTTGTTCCTCTGGCCTCACAGGGATCTCCTTATCTCCATATATGCATAAAAGGGATTTGTTTCCCCTGGCATCACAGGGATCTCTCTAACAGGGCATAATTAATATTGATGACATCAGGGAAATCCATATATGGGCATAAAAGGGATTCTGTTAGTGTGACATCACTGCGAAGCCAGAGCGTGATGTCAGAGCGGCAAACCCAATCTGGTAGAGTGGTTCCCCTGACATCACAGTGACATCAGAGCATGATGTCAGAGCTGCAAACCCATATACCGTAAAAATGTGTACACATCTACACGGACGGACGGACACGGACAAGCTGTGACGTTTCTCATAGTAAACTGCGACCTTCCGGGATAACCGACGAATCTCACTAAGTCTGACCTCACAAGCCCCATATTTGGACACGATGGAGGTTTTGAAGTTATATGTTGTTTGTGTCCAAATATGGGGCTTGTGAGGTCAGACTTAGTGAGATTCGTCGGTTATCTCCATATATGGAGGGAGAACCAGCTTATGAGCCGATGAGTTGTGTCAGAGTCGAGATCCTGCTTGCATCTAATCTGTCGGTAGATAATGCCGGTCTTATATAAGGGTCATTTGTGTACGGTGTGATGTCATACTGATGTCAGCAGTGTGATGTCATACTGATGTCAGCAGCTATGTCTCTATATATGGAGTTATATGTTGTTCGTGTCCAAATATGGGGCTTGTGAGGTCAGACTTAGTGAGATTCGTCGGTTATCTCCATATATGGAGGGATGTGTTGGTTCAGAGTTCGAGTTACGTGGGTGCCAGTGGGGTCTTAGCTCCCATAGTTAAAGTCTGGGACCCCATAGTCAACAACCCCCTTTGGGGTCTCTTTTTTTCTAAGTGTGTTTTTTTTTTTTTTTCTCGTTTTTTTTTATTTTTTATGTTCCATTGGAAGAATTTATATTATTTATGTTAACTAGATATACTAAATAAACATGTTAGACAGTAAGACTGAACAATGACATCACACCGTTTAATCCTACTATTCATTTTATTATTATAAATCAGGCGCATTTAATGTGGGGTGTGAGTCTTCCTTTACCGTCCGGGTTATAACACACTCGCTGCAATGGTTCCTACCTTTCCCCCAGGGCCGAGGAGGCCCTGGATGCAGACCTACCCAGCTGCGTGGTCTCGCCATGGCCTGGGCATGGGGTAAGCTAGGAACCACTGCATCGAGTGTTTGTTCTAGCCACGGCCCGGACGGCAAAGGAAGGCGGACACGCCGGACAGCAACAAACAACCAAACAAAACAACGCTGTCTTCTGAGCAAGACTGTAGCCTTAGTGTGCCTGTGCCCATGACAATGTTTTTTTTAGTAAATAAATATGAACCCGACCCGCCTTGTTTTGAGAAGAAAAATACCCATTTTAGCCGACTTTATGCTACCAGAACGGGAACTTTTGGCTGGATGGCTCAGAGCTCAGATGGAGGAATTGGGAACTGGAGGCTGAGCAATAATGGTGAGTTAATATGAACAGAAAAGACTGCCTGGAGTTGTCAACATAGCCAATGTGAAGCCCCAAAGACACCCGAATTAATATTGTGAAAGGAAAAATATGATTTAATATAGGAAATACCCGTTTTAGCCGACTTTATATCCGCGAAATACCCGATTTAATATGATTTAATATAGGAAAGTACCCGTTTTAGGCGACTTTATATCCGCAATTACCCGATTTTTTTTTGCCGCCGCCGAAGCCCTAGAATAGGGCTCCCATAGCTCTGTGGGTATAACTCGTACACTGTGTTGGTTATCTCCATATCTGGAGATTCAACCTTCAACGATTTTGACATCTTGTTACTAATCTGTCGGTAGATAATGCCGGTCTTATATAAGGGTCATTTGTGTACGGTGTGATGTCATACTGATGTCAGCAGTGTGATGTCATACTGATGCGGAGATATTGGCCTATTTGTGGAGATAAGCGACCAACGGTCACTTATCTCCCGATTAGGGAGTCTTACTGGTATTATTATTACTTTTACTGTTGGGCCTGTGTTGTGTCAATGGAAATACTTTCCCTATGGAGAGTGAACTTGGATGAGTTGTAGAGTTTGAGTAAAGGCAAATACAAATTTGTCATTCTGTAAACATCGTTCAAGCAGGGCGTTTCACAGGTTACTGGGCAACCACGGAGTGGATCATATCTTGCGGCTTTGCCGGAGAGATGAAAAAAGACCATGTGGTTTGATATAAACGTCATTGTTTTGCGAGTTAATAGAGAGGAAATGTAAGTAGTGCTTGGGGGAACAAAGCTCTGGGCTAACCACTGAATGTATAAGTAAACATAATAAACCAGAAGATATCTGTGGAACCATCATTTCCTTAAACCCACACCAAGACGTTATCTTCAACCAAGGCTTGCTGTAGAGTACATTTGTTCACTTTCGTGTTCACTTCTTATGGAAGCCTATGTTTATCGCCATATGTTTGCTAATGAAAAAAGATATTCTGGCTTAATTAAATAGTTCACCTTAGAAAGCAAAGTCATTTCATGTTATGTTCAATTATCTAGCCACCCAAGCTCCCAACAGCAACGCTGCAGCACTGCATTAGACAAATCCTACTTAAACAGACATTTTGGGGAATGGACAAGCCACTACATGCAGACACATACAATTTGGCTCAAGTGTGTCATAACATTTCACTAGAAAATGTGCACGGACCATAGGTTACATGCCACAAATGAAGCACTGGGATTAAGTTCCACTAAGGTGTTTATTGACAGGGGAGAGCTCCTTCTTTATACTACAGCTACCATCTTTTAAGGTAAATGTGGGTGATACTTATTAAACTCGTGCTGTAATGCAGTGGTTCTCAATCTCTTCAGGCGCGACCCCCAAAATAATCAGATACATGCGAGTGAGCATGTAGATCGGCTATTTTCACAATTTCTGCCTCTAATATTTGACAATTTGGCCAATGTTTGATTTGTCATTTTAGAGGTATTAAAAAGTCCTTAAATTGTCTCTTTAGAAATGTACAGATACCCTCAATGCACTTAAAATTTATGTTGGTTTGTTTACTGTTGAGTCAGAAAACAATGTTGCACATTAAGTTAACATTAAGTTAATCCCACTCCCACTCCCGACCCACAGGTTGAGAACCCCTGCTGTAATGCACCGGTCTGTAAGGGCA
Organism: Nannobrachium achirus; assembly: GCF_963921795.1. Taxonomy (NCBI): domain Eukaryota; kingdom Metazoa; phylum Chordata; class Actinopteri; order Myctophiformes; family Myctophidae; genus Nannobrachium; species Nannobrachium achirus. The sequence continues at coordinate 36,863,409 of NC_137814.1, forward strand.
CAATAAGCCATTTAAGTTCTTAAACTTCAAATGTCATGAAGTAATGTATTATGCATGTAGTGCTGATGTTGCCAGGGAAATGACATGTTGAGTGTCTTTTTCTGTCTTTTTTTTTTATTTTGTTTTTTGCAGTGGGTTATGAGATGGGATCTTTTACTGTACATTACCCCAGCATGCTTCTCTGCTCAACTTCCCTTCACTTCAAAACACTTTGCTGTGCTGGGCCCCTTGGTGAGTTGGTGAGAACTGCAAGACGCTCTGATGGGCAGGGACATGCAGAGAATGTTAGCGAGGCAGGGGCTGAAATTTCTAAAAGGGCATTTGGTGGAAATATCGAAAATAGCAAGCTCACAACGCGTTGCGCTGCGATGCGTTGTGAGCTTGGAGGTCGGTTATTTTCGGTGCGTTATACCACACTGAACTAAGCATAATCAAGTCAATACAAGAGATGTGGTGTATGGATTTCTACAGCGAAAGGGCAATTCTTTCAACATAAGATGCTGCATTCAAGTTCAGGAGAGTTTGAACAAGTCAATTCTCTTGAATGCTGCCTTCAGGTATGGCATGGAAAGAGGGCATTTGCATTTTTTGTATAACTGCATTCATGTTCTGGAGAGGGCACTTTTTACAGACGGGTAAAAGGGCAGGGGCTCAAGCCCCCGTTGATGTCTATTATGTGTGCACGTGCCTGCTGATGGGACACAACAATCAAAGCGCGGAGGGGAGGGGGGGGGGGGGTGACAGTGCATGTGCTGTGGTTTAAAAAACAACAGTATACCGACTCAGACGTGACTCGTCCTCAGCCCGATCCTGAGAACTGCACACGGTGCGCCCGACGCCTGAAACAGCAGAGTGGCGCAGACGCACCGTCAGCCTCCAAACCTAAGCCACAAATTATGTCTGGTGCATGGAAAAGATCATGTGGCCCTGCAGCGGAGTAGAAGGGTGGTGAGAGCAAGGAAGGTTGGTGGTAACTGGGTTGGGATAGGACGGATACGATTTACATTCCTCTCCAGGGATGTGATATCAAGACAAGGTCAGACCAAGGCTAATACGTAAGACACAAGAGAAAGATGAAGGCGGGGCCTGGTCTGGGCCCCCGCCTCACTCTCTTTCCCTCAATAAGTGGACATAAAGAGACACAATTACTTTCTATGAAACATGATATCTTCCATGGTAACTCTGGACATTGCATGTTAACTGACAAGGATATACCGTACTATATATATGTGGTGTGTGTGTGTGTGTGTGTGTGTGTGTGTGTGTGTGTGTGTGCGTGTGCGTGTGCGTGTGCGTGTGTGTGTGTGTGTGTGTGTGTGTATGAATGTATAGCCTATACATTATATATATACATATGTGTGTACACACACACACACACACACACACACGCACACACGCTTGCGTTTTGCCTCTACTGAAGGAAATACCTTGAAATCCATCAACATCCTACAGTGCATTCCATCTCATTTGAATAGTCTGTGCACAGAAGTGCTCCTAACCTCAATGCCCAAAGGAGCCTCGTTGTAATTGCAAAGAAATGTAACACTGCAGGCTAACGCTGCTGAGTATTCTAGTCACACTAGAATTTGACTTTTTACAAAAAAAGGAGAGTATGCACCCACGCTTTATTTAAGGGTAGTTTTTTTCAGGACATTTGGTGTTCCTGTTTTCAGAATGATCTGTGATATTCACAATGACATTCCTCTTGTATGCATTTAAATGTTTTTCTATACAAGAGAGATAGTATGAAACAGAAAGAGGGACACAGGAAGCAGGGGTATACAAGCTCACAGCGCGGCACCGAGTGCCGCACTGCAAGCTTGTAGATCTGCTATTTTTGAAAAGCCGTGAAAATGTGTGCAAATCTTTGAATATATGTATATTTTAATTGAACCATTTGTAACTCAAATTTTGCTTCTGGGGGGTCCCTGGAACTAAATATTTTGAGATGGGGGTCCGTGGCCAAATACATATAATTTTGGAGGTCCTTCAAATGAAAAGGTTTGAGCACCACTGACATAGAAAAAAAAAAACCTTAGAAGGATTTGAAATATTCAAAGACTTGCACAAATTTTCAAAATTTTTCAAAAATAGCAGATCTACAAGCTCACAGCACGCGCTGTGCGCTTGTATATCAGTTATTTTTCAATAGTTTAAGTACCCAGAGCCCAGAATTTGGTGCGACACCCCTGACAGGAAGGTACAGTAAGTGAGACGGTATAGGGACAGCAGGGAAAGTCTCTTGACAGCTCAAACGGATTAGTGTCCATTACCAAACAAATTTTAGCTAACACCTACAGCACTTATTACAAGCCTCAGTACAACCCTCATAGGAACGCTTAATAAAAAAAGAACATGTCTTTGTCTTCATTTGCCATGTTCCCTGGACACCGGAATGAAACAAGCACTGTTTTCTTGGTTGCCTTGTCGGCGAAGAGGGGGCGAACGTTTAAGAAGGGTGCGGGAATCAATTATCCCACTCAAGAGACATGCAGGACCACTGTGGGTATTTCTGGGATTAGTGTCCATTCTTGTCATGTACTGACAAACCCTCCAGCTGATCTCCTTAAAACCAGGTGTTATTAAGAGTCAAGGCCCTTACTGGGGGCCTTTACTCGTAAGGCTTTGACTCACTACATTTTTAGCAATGACTGATGAATAGCTCCAATCTGGAATCATATTCACTGTGTGGATTAAATTAAATTTCACACTTGTAAAAAGCCTTAAAAGCTTAGACCACTTTAATGGAGCGTGTAGAGCATGTTTACGTTGATAGCATAAACAGCACGAATGCCTCAATTTGGTATTTTTCGCTATCCCTGCACACGTCTTCATTTTGCATGCTTGACATTTGCACATACGTAGTGCTCAATAGTGATCTCTGCAGCAGAGAGAGAAAAAGAGAGAGAGATTAGACGTTCAATTTGATATGAAACACACTACAGTAATTATCTAGATCATTTGCACTGATCCCTAATTTGGGATGCACTTATGTTTAAGTAGCCACAGTAAACAGAAACTTGGCACAGAGAGCCATGTTGGCATCTGTTGCAATCTGTTGATCTTTTCCGATGTGTGATGAATGGGGTTGATATTGTTTGAGGTTGGAAATGAATAGACTTCATCCGAGATCCTGGCAGGAGTGCTTCCCAGGTGTAGCTGAAGAAAGCTGGATCCTTCCCAAGTTCAGCTACTGCCTAATTTATGTTCCGTAGTACAACAGTCTAATGTGCTGAAAATAGGAGATTGACAAGATCACAACACATCACATCCGTGGCGCGCTGTGAGCTTGTAGATAGTGTATTTTCATGCACCGTATAGGTTGAAGTATAAATCAGGCTTACCACTGTCGTTATGTGCCAGAAAGCAAGGTGTGTGTGGACATAAAAGATGTCAGGCGGTAGCTAAGCCACTGAAAGGTGTTTACACAGGAGTTAAGTAGGTTGTTCCTGACTTAAGAAATCGGCCAGCAGTCACTGGATGTTATTCACTAATCAGTCAGTCAATTTAATAAACACTATATCTATAACACACAAATGGTTTCCTGCAAAATAATACAGTGATGCAAAAATTACATTATAAATTGGGTATACATTTGAGAGTATATTTTTGAATATTAGTAATTAAACACTGTGATAATTGCATCTATTTATGCAATCTGAGCCAGGAGTAGGGCTTGATACGCATTATGCTTCTCCCTGTCTTCTTTTCCCCCCAAATGGACCGGACTACCTATACACGGACACAAGATTGTGCCACTGTGGCACCACATTGCGCTGTTCTTTGTCCATAATTACACAACTGTACACAGATTATGCATTTTTTTGTCCTTGATTTTTTCTGTCATGATACATGATGAGTGTTGTTTAGATTGTAGCCAAATAAACTACACAGTGTGCGGGACTTCCATTTTTTCTATTGTCCAAAAAAGCTAAAACTGAACAGAGAAGTGACCTTTTTTTTTTCATTTTTTTTTTTTCAGTATATTACCAGAGTTTATGTTAAAAGTATGAAATATATATTTATCTCACTTGGGAATACTTCAAGAGAGAGTTGGTCTCAATTAGCAACTGTCAAGTATAGTTTTTAATTATGGCTTGAAAATATTGTTTGGACAAGCAGTAAAAGTGAATGTTTATCAAATTATGCAATCACATAATGCAAAAAAAAGGGGGATGGGGGGTGTAGAAAAAAGGGAGACAATATACACTATTTTGCCAAAGGGTTCAGAATTCTTGCAAGAATGATTGATAGTTTGCCATTTGATTTATGACTTTCAATATGATATTTTGCTAAGTGATCGGGCTTAAAGGTTTCATCTTTAACACTTGTGAAATAGCCTAAAGTTATACTTGCTGACAAACTTGCTTTCTTCATTATGAACTACATGTGAACTTGTCTCAGTTTGTGATTAGGTGAAACTGATCATGTTGTCTTTCAAAGGCAAGACTAGACTGATATTTAACTTCGAAGACAATCTTTAACCAAAACAAAAACGTGAAACATGGAAACCTTCTGTGATATAGGTTGTGTTTCTTTGACTGCATGTCCAGTACATAATTATCACTGTTGGACACAAATGTGAACATGGTTACAATTCAAAGTCATCATTCAAGTTGGCTGTTTTGAAATGATGAGGATCTTTATTGTGCTCCTGATAGATATAGCATAGGCTAGTAGCCTATACTATCTATTATCTATAATAAGGTAAAACATATTGACTGCAGGCAAGTCTGGAAATATATTGCAAAGTTACAATATAACCAACAATTACTCTATCATACAGTGCAACACAGAGAAAGAACAATCAGTCCACTTTTATTGGCATTGCCTGCAGCATAGGCTACTTACCACTCTCTCTGTCTCTCTCTCTCTGTCTGTCTCTCTCTCCCTGGTTCTCCCACTTGCTCCCTGCTAATGGGAGGAGCGCAGAATTCCTCTCTCTATAAGAAGTGCTGAACGTTCAACAAGGGATTTTACACAGCTACTCAGAAGAAACGAAATGATCTGCCCTAGAGCCGCAGCAAAATGCTGGATGGACACCTACTCCTGGGATGGTTATCGATCACAGTTATAGTGTACCTTATCAACTTGCCTGGACCAACCGCCGCATATTTCGGGTAAGCGCCTATTATAGGCTATTATAGGCTACCTGCTGCCACATGTTCATGATGCTTACACACTCATTGATCTGGTGATTGGCTCAGAAAACATAGGCGCAGTTCGTTCAGAGCAATTTGATACATTTCTTTTCCTTCTTTTTCTTCCTATGAATGCCTATTACCTAAATCATTAATTTAAATCTGTTTATGGTCGTTTACGTAGGCCCTATCTGTACGGTGTGATTCAGTGTCTGTGGTCCCGTGTAACTGAGCTGTCAACTCGCGGTAACGCTGCTTGTTACTTGCGGTGGGTCCACCGCTGCATGGTGGCTGCAGCAGCAGCAGGTTGTACTGGGACGCTTTAGCACACGGTTTCCCAAACAGTGGGTCGGGACCCATTTGTGGGTCGCAGTCAGATTTTTATGGCTCCCTTTGTTTTAGATTTTTTTGTTTCCTACATTGTTTTTTAATTATTTCAATTCAAAAATATTTTCAAAAAGCATTCCCAAAAAGCATTTTTTATGAATTAAAAACATTTTTTTTCTCATTAATTTTATGAAGAAATCAAAGAAAACTCGAAGAAAATCCATAAATTAGAACACAATGTTTAAGAAGTAGTGAAAACAGCCGATCTACAAGCTAGTTTGGGTCCCGGCTGGGCAAACGTCTAATTTTTCTTTTGGGTCTCGAGGTAAAGGGTTTGGGAACCACTGCTTTAGCAGAATTGCGTCTGCTGACTCGTTGCTTGATGCTTATAGGCTAGTAAAGGCTACCCTGTCTCGCTCAGGTTACACATCTGTAACAACTGCTAGCCTACACTGTATCCAGCTGAATAATAGGCTAATATAGTCTGTTTTGTAACTTGTAAAGCATTTTGGACCCATTTAGAAAGCCCATTCTGAATCGTGTCCAAGCCAAGGCAAAGCTGGCCCCACTATTTGCTTGACAGGTGGGCACCCACACTGTAACTGGTGCTTTTGAATGGCAGGTATAGCGGTTGTGTGATTATTTTGTTGAAACACTTGTAATATCATATTGTAAGTCGACTCTGAAAACAGACATAGAGCAAAAGGTGAGCATAGGTTTCAGACTCAACAGCTGGTAACAATAAAGCAATATAACTCACTGAACTGGTGGCCGGACCGTCTGCTCAGCTTGCACAGAAAATTCCCCATCCAGCATAAACATTAAGACAGAGAACTCTGGCCCAGGTTTTCATGCTCCAACTAAGTTTAAAAACAGTTAAAGCACATGCTAGGGAATTTATCTTACAGAATATACAGTTGCGCAATCACATGAATCATATCAAATCAACAATAACGTTTAATTTAGTAAAAGCATGAGGGGTATATATTTCAAAGTAGTCATTCCTAGGGAACGCCTTACATTTTAAGGTGTAGCCCACATTGACCCAGACCTCAGACAGACTGAACTGCATGCTACACTTAACTTTGTCTGTTCAGATAAAAATCACTCCTCGTTATAAATCTGACTCAGGCATTTTTTATTTTCTTTTTTACCAATTAAGGGAACCCAAAGGCCATGCAGCAGGTCAAGTAGTGGAGCACACGTTTCATTTTAAGAATTCTTCTGCATCCTTTCCCCAGCATGTAGTTCATAAATCACGGTCACTTATTTCTTCTGTCAACCAAGCGAGCCATAGGGTTTCAGGGCATCTCGTAGGAACCACGGGACATGTGTGACATGAACTGGCAGAATCGCAATGTTCTTTTTTTTATTGCGGCACAGACACTAATATCTCCGTTGATGGATGTTGTTAGAGTTCCCTTGTGCTGAAAACAATGCAGTTCTGAATTCACACAGAGACAAACAGTCGTAGCCTGTGGAGTGATGACACTTGAAGCCGCTCCAACAGCGTCATATTTATGGTAGGTATGAGTAGTGTGCTGTGTGAGCTCCAGGAGTATTAGGTGATAAGGGCATTGTTAGCTGTGAATCTGTTGGGGAACACAGGAGTGGCCCCCCAGGACCAGTTGGGCGTTACGAAGCCGTGAACTGGTTTGTTAGACGAGACCTCAGGGGCTATGTGCAATTGAGCCTTACCTTCTCATAGAGTTATGTGTAGCACGAGTTATATTGTTGTACGCTTTGGGAAATTGAAATGGCAGCAGATGCATAATGATGTGACTTATTCACTTTCAACCTGGCATCCCTATTTTGGGCATGACATTATATGTTAAATTTAAGAATGTACAAACGTTAGATTTTCGTCATGCAACCCAATCACATGACGAAGCATAGATCAGGCTAAAGTTATTACGGTAAAGTGTCTTCCCTGGGATACTTTAATAAAGGGATGCCACACTGAGAATTTTTTATACACACACATGGCACCTGTTAGGACTCTCATGTTGGACCGAGTTGGTAGGATGCTGCATAATGTCTCACACCAGTCTCATGCAGAAACTCCACCATCGATGAAACTCACACGAGTATCAAATATTCTCTCTCGCTCCCTCTTCCCTTCTCTCTCTCTCTCTCCAGTATAATCTTCTGGCAGTGTCGCGCCTGTAGTATGTATTAAAGTTGACGTGCCAAATTGGCACTCGCGGCCACTCTAATGGTAATGCATATTTACTTATTCAGTTAGCACTTGTTTGCAATTCCCTCAGTCGATCTGTTCTGTATCTTTGGCCTCTGAAGTGCAAAGAGACATGTGGTATTACAATACTCTGAGATTTATTATTCCGTGACCTGAGGAGAGGGGAATATGAATGAGTGTCAGTGAATGATTTAGCCCTGCAGCTGAACAACACGAGACATACTGAAAGACCCGGCCCAGGTGACATAGATACATGTATGCAAAATGTGACTGCCCCACAGCCCACTTCCCAGAAATCTGACACCACGGACACTGCAACAGAGGCCCTGCATGACATTGAGTGGAGAACATACTAACACAAACCTGTGCAAATAAATATGCCATGCACACAAGGTATCCTAGGGCTTCCTGGGTACTGATTTACTCAAAATAGAGGGTCAATGTTGCATACCCAATTTCCAGAGTGCGGTGGAGCGTAAGTGTAACATAAACACAATCTCTGTTGCCCATAGTCTGCACAGCAGAGGGTGGGGTGGGATTCCTGGCGAAGTCAAGCACCCGCTTAAATTGTCATCCTTTGCCACAAGAATGTGAGTGTTCATTTTCTTTCCCCTCAGCCTGTTGTGGCAGGTGCTGGTCCTCACTTAAATCCGTTATCATTAAGGCCACAATTGGAGATGTTCACCGAGTACTCATTCTTTGGCTTAATAGGTTACAGCACCTCCAGGGAACGTTCTTGCGAGCTGTCAGAGGGGAGGGGAGTGATTTGTTGGCTCGGTTGACCCCTTCAGGGTTCACGTCAAGGAGTTCTGGAATGCTGCTGGAGACAATTCCATTCATTTAAAATGTGCGTTTTTTCGGTCCATGGCATGTCATTCTGTGGTCTTGTAAACTGTGCTGAATGCGAGGCCTAACACTGAGTCAGGAGTTTGTTTTTATTTAGACCTTGTGCGACATATACAGGAAGGCTGCCCACAGTCATGCAACTGTGATTTACCAACACCGAGGCACCACATTATCCAGATGAAGTCAAGATAGTGCGTCAGTTTGTTCACAACACGGAGGCTGATTCCCTTTCAGGTGGGGTTATTGTTTTCCACTCCATTAAGTAAGGCAATATGCCAAAAGAAACATAGCAATAAGTGGGATGTGTGTAAATTGACTTTGGTGGAGTGAATTTCAGCATAATTGGAAAAGGCTTGCATCACAGTCACTCGGTGAGTTCCTGGAGTCTATTGCACGTTAATGCATCTTGAAGCTTTGGTATACGGTAGATTAGTGGTTCTCAAAGTGGATTCCAGGGACTCTCTAGGTTCCTTTAGGGTGGTCTTAATTGACCCATACAAGTCTGTAACTCTGACAGTGTACAAATGGAACCAAATGGACCCGTCAGGGTCCATTTGGTTCCATTTGTATACTGTCAGAGTTAAGGGAAGACCTTGAAATGTAAAGGTTTGAGAACCACTGGTATAGATGAGCCTCTTCTCCCCTCTAATGAAGGATGGAGACGCAACGTTTCTTAAGTGGCTCCATGTAAACATTTCCTGCAGCCACCTCCTCTCCCTGCCCACCAGTCTCTCTGTTCCCTGCCTCATGTGCGTGCCGGCATCTCTGCCGTGGTTTGTGGGGAGCTGCTGGGTGATTACCACTCATTAGGAGCTGCAGTGGGCTCAGGCTGGTGTTGCCTGCCTGCCTGGCAGACAGCGGTGGCGGGCGTCTCATTACCAGGCCTTAAGGACTGATTAGCCCTGACGCACAGCAGGGCGGGGAGCACCGCGGACAGAGGGATTTCCCAACTTCATAGGATATCCTGTGGCTAGAGCCACACCTCAAAGGGTATCACTTTACCATGAGCCAAGAAGATAGGATTCTCTCAGCATTTGGCGGCGTTGATCATGCAGTCTGGTGAGATCACGCAAACCTGCAGGCTTAGATAAAAGACCACATGCCCCTCTGCAAAAGAGAGCTTTGTTTTCTTTACATTTCCGTTTGATATATCTGGTTTTGAGCTAAGCCCAGCTTTGCGAGTGCCCCTGCCCTCTGACATCTCCTCGGGAGGACACGTTATGCCTCTGGACTCCACAGGGGGGAGCAGTGTGTTCTGAGAGAGTAGGATGGTTCTCAATCAGCACTTTCTTACCCCTTTGTGTAACCTTAGCACAGTGGGAAATGAAATGTAAAAACAGTGAAATCTAAAGGCTGTGGGTACTGTGAAAATAGAACAGGGGGAAATAGCTTCACATATGCCTAGTTTTGGCCAAAATACATTCAGAAATACAAAATACCTTCTCTACAAAGATCTCAAATGTTTTTAAATGTTGTTATTCAATGAGCCTAAATAAATTGCCCATCAAGAGTTGAAAACTACTGGTACACACCTTTGTTTTGAAGGCTTTAGTTGTGTCTGTTGCGGGCTGCGAGGAGGCTTATAATGGGTAATGACATGGTTTTTAATGTATATCCTGAAGATTACATGGTTCAAGAGGGCTTTTAAAATGCATTTGGCCCACTCATGTCCGAAGCACTTCCAGGTCTGGTATCATCTGCATGCCGAAGAGACCACAGCTTAAGATATATTGACTTTTTAAAAGGAGCGCACAACTCAAGTCCAGTTCTCTCAGTCAGCGGTGCACTTTAATATGGATGGATAGTCAGTAGATATAGGAAGGAAACTTGTGTTGTTAAGAAGGTACATACATGATGTTCTTTACAGATGGGGTCGGAGACATGGGTAATTTGCAAAACAGGAAAGCCAATATAGACCCATGATACTTTTAGTGGTCAGGAATTGATGAGATGATGCTAATTAGTGGGATTGCCATGTCCTGTGTTTTCCATACTTTGACCACAGGGTTGTTTCTGTGCCTGCTCTGTGGGAACAGCAGAGGCACTGGACTTGACATGAGCCAACATTAGTAGATTGACAAAGTTTGGTGGCCTACAGTAAATCTTTGCCTTATGTCTCGCTTGAGAGGGCGGCCGTTTAAGGTCATTTCTTTTCTTTTTTGCAGGGACATTACAGAGACTAGAAAGCGTTTTACTTCCTATGCTATGTCAACTCCTGATCGCCTTGAATAACTACATATAAAGGAAGATTCAATAAAGCACAGCAGAGCCATTAAGTTTATTCCTGCATTTTTGGTGGCTATCAGTTGAGTATACTAGGCACTATATCTGGTTGATTATTGTGAATAAACATGACCCTACATGCACTCATATCCCCCTCAAGTGTGCGTGCGTGCGTGTGCGTGTGCGTGTGCGTGTGTGCGTGTGTGTGTGTGTGTGTGTGTGTGTGTGTGTGTGCGCGTGTGCGTGTGCGTGTGTGTGTGTGTGCCAAATATGTGTTATAACACAGACCATAGTTTGCCCCCAGAAGGCGTTTTAATTGTGTTCATAATCCTAAAGTTGCTGTAAGCTAATCATTTCATGGACATGCATGGGCATATGCTTAAAAGTTTTAACTGTCTACAATTAGCCAAAAATTATTTCTTTGCTCTAGTTTCTTTCCATTCCTGTTACTAACACCAGCTTGTTGTTCTTAGTGTAATGACAGATAATCAATCTCTAATAATAAATGAACAAAGTCTTACGAACTCATTGTGAATGGCAAAATAATATTTGCCATATAATATCAATTATTCGTCATCATGTATTGTTATTATACATCACTCTATATTTCATACAAAAACCAAAGAAAACTACCGCTATTTATTTGTGGCTTTGGCTTATATGACGAATTTCACTTCCATGGTCCTTCAACGGAAAAGCCTAATATATTAGGTGACTGTAAATAACCATCAATAATCTGTCTAAACTTTTGCTGATGCACGGCTTAAGCTACTGTACGGCTACTGTTCTCTGATAGTGATTTGTTTTTGCATGCTTGACTTATCCACTGAAGTGCTTTCACCCGATGCAAAATAAACAGGCAGACCTTGAGTTAGTGATCTATAATCTGTGCATAGCGCACACCCCTCAATAGAGTGTAAAGTATTGCCAAGAGTATAAACTATCAGAGCGTTGTTATCCCCTCTCTCTCTCTCTCTCTCTCTCTCTCTCTCTCACTCTGTTACCAAATAACTGTGCTCTGATTCCCGTGTCAGCATGTGCGAATGGGTTGTGTGCCTGAGTGTGTTTGGTGCGTTGGTGTGCTGGTACTGGGGTGCTCTGTGCCATGGCGTAGGCTAGAACAGGGGAGTCATGCGGACACCGCTGCACGCCCAATCTGTGCCAGTCACACAGTGACTATAACTGAGCTGCTGAGCCCAGAAGTCTTGAGTTCTCACATAGCAGTTAAACCTCTTATGCGTGATTTATACTTGGTTGCGCATTGTGTCTCGCACCGAAAATAGCAGATCCGCAAGCTTGCCGACGTGTCACGCTGCGACGCCTGGTGAGCTTGTAGATCTGTCATTATTGGTGCGAGACACCGGCGCACAACTAAATATAAATCAGACCTTACCATGCCCCACACACTCCCATTCCCAATCCCAACTGTATTTTTACAGCTTCGACTCCTAGCGCCTGAATGCACCTCTCAGCATTGCAAGCCAACAATTCAACCCAGGGCAGCGTTTTGTTGTTGTAAAAAAAAAAAATAAGGAAAAAGAAACAATAGAATTAATTATATTTTAATATGTAGCCTACTGGATTAAAAGGCAACATTTTGATGTCACAAGTCATTCACAATGTTAACATTCACCATCCAGTAGAACCTCAAATCAATCAATTAGTGTGAGGGTTAGGGACATGCTGACATGTCCTTTGTGAGTTGCAAATGACCAGAGGGGACAACAGATGACATAATGGTTGGTCATATCCTGTTGCGTTCAGCAGTTCAAGATAGGGGACTTTCCTTCCCTCACGCAGTTGAATAGCAGTGCTTGTACACTTTGCATCATACCCGCGCTATGTGGAAAGGCTCATTACTCCAATAATAATGACTTACAGAAATCCTAGCACCACTTTGTTTTCAAAGTCGTTCTGTCATGTTACTGTACTGTGTCAGTCACAGCTTGTTAGGAGCAGTCACATCACTCAATGCTTTCGACCAATGGCTAATCTTAGCTTTGCCTCATACATAACCTTTTAGTCTTTCCCCTATTTCAGTGCTGAAATTACATGTGAAATGAATGGTGTCACTCAGTTTATTAGTGCAAAATAACTTGAGATTTGTAAATGAAATATTTTTGACTGAATACCCCAATATCGATAATGTGGAGATATTTTAGGGATCATTATTGGTTCTTTTACACTTTTTACACTCAAGAAGTTCGACCGATATATCATAGTGTCTATATGTCATAGTGTCGGAGGCTTTGCCAGAGTTCCTGTTGTACTTGTCATGCGTCCTTTTGTGCCCATATATGGAGATCTCTGTATCTGTCTGACTACCTGTATCCCTTTTATTCCTATATATGGAGATCTCTCTATCTGTCAGTCGTTGTCCCTTTTATGCCCATAATGGAGAACCCTGATGTTATATGCCCCTATATTAGCAGGCCCATATACAGTATGGACAACTGGATATTATGGACAACTGGATATCTAAGCAATATGACTTATCAGTTGGATCGGCGGTTCTGGACAACCGCGTTTTCGAACTACATGACGGCAGGCACTGCACTCCCTCGAGTCCTTGCCGATGGGCATGCAGAGTTTATATGCTCATGACCATATATGGGCATATACGGTTGAATCTGTGGCTCTGGACAACTGGATCTCCATAATTATGCCTTTATACTGTATGGGCGTATCGGGTTTGTTTATGGTTAGGTCTGAGTAAGAGTTTATGGCTGAGGACTGTCTGCCCCCTTAAATTAATATAGGATATTATTGCGTCCGTACTAGGTCACATTTAGTATGAAAACCAGTAGATGCATGCCTCATATATGGCCAAGATCCCTGATGTCATGATTATTAAGCCCATATCTGGGAATGGACATATTGTCTCATGATAACCAGTGTGGTTTTTGCAATGCGAGTCACACTTGCAAATGAATTCCGTCCTTGTCCCTTTTATGCCCATATATGGAGATCTCTGATGTCATCAATATTAAGCCCATATCTGGAAATGCCCATATATGGACGTATTGTGTCAGTCGCTGTTGTTTCAGTGTGACCTCGCTTCTCGCCCTTAGGGTGTCCCTATATATATTAGGGCTTTTATGACTAGTGATTTTTACTAGTTTACAAATTCGATTTACCTATTATGTAATAATAAAGACGCAGCAAGAGGAGTTCTAGCATAGGTTGCCATGACAATGGATATGTTGTAATGCCATGTAATGGAGAATGTTACACTGCAACAACGAATAACAGTGTTTCACAATTGCCACACTCCACATCCATTTTAGCTGCTACAAAGAATAGAAACTGGACTGAACAAAATGACTGTTGCTGCCGTGTCTCTCGTTAAACAAAGTACACAATAAATCCAGCTGTTAGTCAATAACACAAGGCTAGCCTAGGCTACTCGCTAGCCTCGCTACACTGTCTTTTTGTCCACATCTTAGTAGGGCCGTCCTCACCTGCTGCTGTGTTCGCTACAATGTTATATTTCTATTCAACTAGTTTCTGAAAAATCCTGGAAAAGACGCTGACGCAACACTGGTCCATTTCCACTGTGGTGAAGTTGGTTTCAGATTGGATATTGACCCAGTTGAATATCCAACCTGAAACCAACTTCACGACGGTCCCCTACAGTGTAGGGCCTACACAACGGTTCGCTGCTATGTGTGGACAGATGTTGGGTTAAACTAGGCAGTGTGTAGTCGGGCAGTGTGTCGGGGCCATAGAATGTCATGTAGGTTAGACTCTAACCTACATGACATTCTATGGCCCCGACAAATCTCATCGGCTCCTCGGGTGTCTCGGAATGGACGTGGCGGGGGAAATGACTGAAGTGATCCGCGGTGGAAAACGAGTGATAAATCATAGCGATTGTATAATTACTAGAGGTTCGCGGCCCTTCGGGCCGCTCACATCTAGAGATCTCACAGCTACGTTGCAGCAGTGATCCACCCACATCCATCCATCCATCCACATCCATCCATCCATCCACATCCATCCATCCACGCATCCATCCATCCACATCCATCCATCCATCCACATCCATCCACATCCATCCATCCACATCCACATCCACATCCACATCCACATCCATCCAACCATCCATCCACATCCATCCATCCATCCACATACATGCATCCATCCACTTCCATCCATCCATCCATCCATCCACATCCATTCATCCATTCATCCATCCACATCCATCCATCCATTCATCCACATCCATCCATCCATCCACATCCATCCATCCATCCATCCACATACATGCATCCATCCACTTCCATCCATCCATCCATCCACATCCATTCATCCATCCACATCCATCCATCCATTCATCCACATCCATCCATCCATCCACATCCATCCATCCATCCATCCACATCCATCCATCCGTCCGTCCGTCCGTCCGTCCGTCCGTCCGTCCGTCCGTCCGTCCATCCATCCATCCACATCCATCCATCCACATCCATCCATCCGTCCATCCACATCCATCCATCCACATCCATCCATCCATCCATCCACATCCATCAATCCGTCCATCCACATCCATCCATCCATCTCCATCCAACCGTCCATCCACATCCATCCATCCATCCACATCCATCCATCCATCCATCCATCCATCCATCCACATCCATCCATCCATCCATCCATCCACATCCATCCACATCCATGCATCCATCCATGCATCCATCCACATCCATGCATCCATCCATGCATCCATTCACATCCATCCATCCATCCATCCACATCCCTCACTTACTGTACTGTACTGTACTTTACTGTACTCTACTGTACCCGACTGTACCGTATTGTACTGTACTTTTCTGTACTCTACTGTACCCGACTGTACCGTATTGTACTGTACTTTGCTGTACTCTACTGTACCCGACTGTACCGTGTTGTACTGTACTTTGCTGTACTCTACTGTACTGTACTTTGCTGTACTCTACTGTACTTTGCTGTACTCTACTGTACTGTACTTTGCTGTACTCTACTGTACCCGACTGTACCGTGTTGTACTGTACTTTGCTGTACTCTACTGTACCCGACTGTACCGTGTTGTACTGTACTTTGCATTACTCTACTGTACCCGACTGTACCGTGTTGTACTGTACTTTGCTGTACCCGACTGTACCGTATTGTACTTTGCTGTACTCTACTGTACCCGACTGTACCGTGTTGTACTGTACTTTGCTGTACTCTACTGTACCCGACTGTACCGTGTTGTACTGTACTTTGCTGTACTCTACTGTACCCGACTGTACCGTGTTGTACTGTACTTTGCATTACTCTACTGTACCCGACTGTACCGTATTGTACTGTACTTTGCTGTACTCTACTGTACCTGACTGTAGCGTATTGTACTGTACTTTGCTGTACTCTACTGTACCCGACTGTACCGTATTGTACTGTACTTTGCTGTACTCTACTGTACCCGACTGTACCGTATTGTACTGTACTTTGCTGTACTCTACTGTACCCGACTGTACCGTATTGTGCTGTACTCTACTGTACCGACTGTACCGTATTGTACCGTACCTGACTGTACTGTACGCGACTGTACCGTACTGTACTGTACCCGACTGTACCGTACTGTACTGTACCTGACTGTACTGTACCCGACTGTATCTTATCGTATTGTACTGTACCGTACCTCTCTCTCTCTCTCTCTCTCTCTCTCTCCCCCTGTTCAGCTGACCCCCCCCTTCCCTCTTGTAACCTGAGACTCTGGTGATGATAATGACACATTGCCCTACAGAGGATTGCGCAATAGGTATTGCGAAATAACCATACAAACACAAACTGTACGGTAAATATGCATTTTGAAAACATGAAATGTTGACAGCGCAAAGCGTCCAGGTTAGTCTGTCCTGGTGGGTATGTTTATGAGAGGTGTTGTCAGATATTGTAGATGTAGATACAGATACAGATTTGAAGTGTGTCGCACCATTGGAATGTTGCTTGCTGGAGTGTATGATGCTGATAATGGATAAACCTATAAGAAACCAGTTCACATGAACAATACTGATGTAAAATAAGATATCTGAACGGCTACATATATTTTATATACAATTAAAATGGTTGAGCCACAGTTACAGGGACGCTATCCCAGGCTTTTTTTTCTTGAAAAGTCTGGATCCCGAGGCTAGGCAGTGTGTGGGTGACCGGATGTTCTTTATAATGTTTGTAATTTGAAAAAGAAAACTGCATGAAAATATATATTATATATATTATTGCGACCGAAGGTCACAGTTTACCATGAGAAATGTCACAGCTTGTCTGTGTGTGTGTGTGTGTGTGTGTGTGTGTGTGTGTGTGTGTGTGTGTGTGTGTGTGTGCATTTTTACAGTCTATGGTTTGGTTCCCTTGACACATCACTGTGACATCACAGGTGATATCACAGGTGACATCACCTATGTAAAAGTACCATTTATGGGTATTCCCCAGAATCCCATTTATGCCCATATATCATATGAAGATCCCTGATGTCATCGATATATATCACTGGCCAGATGGCCAAGACATGGCCCATATCTGTGTGGCTGGTTCAGATAGGGATCTCCATGTATGGGCATAACATATATTGTATGTATATGATACATATTATTATTAATAAAGGATAAAATAAAAAGTCCATATATGGGCATTCCCAGAAACAAAATCCATTTTATGCCCACATATGGAGATTTCTGATGTCATCAATCCCAGGCCCTAAATAAGAGCCTGCTTTACTCTGATTTACAACCTACCATCCTGAAAACGTTAATATTAACTCCATATATGTATATGGATATATATTAATAAAGGATCAAATAAATAAAATGTCCATATACAGTATGGGCATTCCCAGATGATGCCCTGTTAGGGTACCCCCTTATGCCCATATATGGAGATCCTCAGGCATCAAACCCAGGCCCTAACTCGCCAAGGCCCTGCTTGGCTTTACTAATTAACATACATTTTATGCCCATATATGGATATCCCTGTCCCAATGTCATCATATTAAGGACATATCTGGGAATGCCCATATTTGGTAATGCCCATATATGGGCATGTTTTGACATAACATTGTTGACTATCATGCAGGGGTCTCCATATATGGGTAACTATATATGTATGTATATATGTGTCCGAACACAGCTGACGGCTAGTCATTGATTTTTTTTTTTATTTTTTTTTTCATTTTCATTTCATTTGAAAGCTGAGAATCATAGCTACAAAATGATATATTGGTTGTGAAGATTGACCCAACAGTTGTGTAGATATATCTTATAGAGTTATGCCATGCAGAAATACTAGATCTGAGAAATTCAGCCTTTTAGATGAAATGTAACCTGCAAAATGTGAGGTTTCTCTTCACATTAATTTAAAAAGGTCTTATTTACATGCAGAGTTAAGCTCTGTCGTTAAAGTGAAATGTAGCCTGATATTTATGAAATGCTTTTGTGGCTTTATCACATTTTAGAAAGAAAAAAGAAAAAGTAATTTCAGGGCTGGTCTAAAGCTGTGCTTTCCGAAATGACTGCCCCTCTGCTATGCTGGGTCACATATGTATAAATATATATATATATATATATATATATATATATATATATATATATGGTACGGTACATCTTGACCATATGATGACAAAACTCCAGATGATTTCTGGTCACATATCACAGTATCAATATCATATCGATATACATGTTGGCCGGCTCTAATCCCAACAGGGCATAATACAGACCTTCTCATCTCCCTCCTGGAGATGTACTGTGGTCTGGAGACTCTCCCTGTACGCCCTGAGAGTCATCTTAAACTGAATCACGGTTCCTTTAATTTTTCAAGTCTGAGCTGTGTGGAACACATCGTCAGCCGAGAGTGGGCCAGAGGGAAAATACCGCACACTCACATTCCTACTACCTCTGGCATGGCCTGGCCTGTGATATACCAGATGGGACTTGGGCAGGGTGGTCTGAAGTTCATCCAACATTTCTTAGAAATACACACTCCCCCCAAAAAGGAGCATTTGGAGCACACCGTGAAAGTGGTATAGAGAAAAGTTTGGGAGAGGAAAAGATCAGGGCAACTTCAACACTTCTCCAAAAATCTCACCCGTTTAATTTTTTTCATCGTCACTGTGATGATATCTAAGATACAACCAGCATTCCGTGTGGTTTTCCTCAGATGTTGAGCATGCTAGTCTCTCCGTGTGACAGGGGAGAGGGGTAAACTAGTGCCGGTTATTTGATTCGGGTGCGCTTGTGCCATGCACGCACATGGTCATGTCTGTCATTGTCTATGGTTTGTTGCCTTTGTAGACTGCAGTGGTTTTGTCTAGAAGAGGCTTTGTTTTGAGCCAACAGCTGGAGGGAATGATTGGCATGCGTTTAGAGTAAGTGACCGGTGGGAATTGGGGGAGTGTGGAGGAGAAGGAGGCAGTGGTGGGGGTTGATCCTAGAGACACCAGACCCAGGGGCGTCACAAGGGGTAGGAACGTGGGACTGAGTTACTGGGGCCCAAGGTGGTGGAGGGGCCCTAGTAACTTTAGCTATTGAAAAATAGCAGATATACAAGCTCACAGCGCGGCACCGAGTGCAGCGCGGCACCGAGTGCCGCGCTGCGAGCTTGTAGATCTGCTATTTTTGAAAAGTTGTGAAAATGTGTGAAAATCTTATATGTATTTTTTAAGTGAACATTTCTAACTCAAATGTTGCTTCTGTGGGGGGGGTCCCTGGAACTGAATATTTTGAGATCGGGGTCCGTGGCCAAATACTTATCATCTTGGGGGTCCTTGACATAGGTTTCTTGCACACATTTTCACGATTTTCCAAAAATAGCAGATCTACAAGCTCGCAGCGCGGCACTCGGTGCCGCGCTGTGAGCTTGTATATCTGCTATTTTTCAATAGTTAACATTCATGGGGGGCCCGCAGTGAATCCTTGTACCCAGGGCCCAGAATTTGGTGTGACACCCCTGCACCAGACCACACAACCTGCAGGTTCAGGCTGATGGGGAAACTGTGGGATTTGTGCTTTTCTGTGTGAGGCCCGGTTCAGCCAGGGTTGACTCTCATAGGTGTAGACTGTAGAACGAGAGGAGCCCACGTGTTTTATGTGCTTGCATATATGGTATAACATGCGCATAAACGCACGCACATGCATGCACACACGCACACTCACACACGCACACTCACACACACTCACACACACACTCGCACATGCGCACGCACACGCGCACACGCACACACGCACGCACGTGCACGCACACGCACACACACACACACACACACACACACACACACACACACACACACGCGCGCTCACAAGCACCTGTTTTGGCGTCTTGTGGAGATGTTGGAAATGATACCCAATTACTGAAATATATCAAAAGGATGTTAAGTGTACACAAGGAAATATTCGTCCTCTAAAGCATAAAAAGCAACAGAACGTGTTAGGTTTAGGCTTAAATAAGGGGGGAAATATGCTAATTCTAACACTACTGCTCTAGCATGTAATTAAGTAATTATTATGTTTTTTTTTTATTGTCAGTATGAACATGACCCTGCCCGGTCATGGTTCACTTGACATCACAATATAATACAATATAAATGGTAAGATGGAAATCATTTCATAGTGGATTCCTCATGACTCGCGTCAGTGCAACCACACTTGCAATTTGTCAGAGTTCCACCTTTCAAGTTATTATTATTATTAGTAGTAGTAGTTGTAGAAGTAGAAGGAGTAGTAGTGGTAAGTAGAAGGAGTAGTAGTAGTAGTAGTAGTAGTAGTTGTATAGGCCCCTTTCTGGGCCCGCCCCTTCCGCTTCCGCCACGTGACCGGCAGACATGATGGAGTCACGCATAATGTAAACAAAAGACCACCCACACTGCTAACAATGGACGCGCTGAGCCATCTCACGGTGCCGGAGAGGCAACGATATGACGATAAAATCAAACTAATCGGTGTCGAGAAAATTAACAAAAGGGAGTCTAGTGTGAATACGATTTTTATCCGGCCATCCAATATCCGGACATTGTAAACTATTTTGTGTATTCGCGCAGTGCTTACACCACAGACCTTCATGGCCTGAAAGCCTACACGTTCTTCACGGCTGGATGGTAGAGAGAACCGTTTGTCACTGCTGTCAATAACATGGCGTCTGTGCGAAGGTAAGTTTATATTTATTTGTTTGGCAGTTTTCAGAAAGCTGAAACTGTTAGAATGCAAGGGCTATATCTAGCCCAGGGCTGCAGCAGCTAGTCACTGCGGCTGCTATAATGATCTATTGCCATAAATGTGATTTCAACTGCTCGACTTGAGTTAAAACTATGAATAAACCAACGTACTAACGTTAATGTTGGTGAATGTCTAAAGAACACATCCACTACTAAACCCATGCACAGCTGCTATAGTTACTGCAGCCGTCAGTAGGCTACTGCTGCTGTTCTACATGTGATGTCAACTGCTCGGACTCGAGCTAAAACTATGAATAACAAACGTGCTGTTGGCCAATGTTTAAGATAACACCTCGATCATTAACAGTTCAGGTCCGTGTGTCGTGACCTACTTATTATAACTCGTCCGTGGTGTAAAAACCATGTGTCGTTTTTGTCAACACTGTGCTGTTGGGCCACACTGTAGTATGATCAAGGATTGGTCCTCCATATGTTCCCCAGGTTCTATGCTAGCCCCTTCACCCCCAAGAAAAGTTATGTTCCCTGCTCAACCAAAAACAAGATCTATGTTCCGACCCAAATGTTCAAATGCAGGAAATGGTGGGACATCTGGGCACTTGGAACATTTGGGCAATCGTAATTTAGGTGCCCACTTGTACAGTTGCCCAGTCTGCCCACATGTCCCTAGTGCCCAGATGTCTCCACAACTCCATCCCTAAGTGCCTACTTGTCCAGGTGCCACTCGTCCAAATGCCTACACAATTTCTCCCCATTATTTTAGTTGTGTTGAGAGTTGTTAATCATTATAAATACATGTTTCCTGAATTTTTGGATGAGTGGGGAACATAGAACCTTTTTTTGTGGGGCTATGTAGGGAACAGCTTATATATTTTTGTCAGTGGAAGTCTGTGTTAGTGCATTGATAGCACAATGGTTTAAGGGTAATTATTGCATGGTATGGTTACTATAGGCCTGGAAATAGGATTAAATACATAGCTATTGAAACATTGACATTTTATTGGTAAAAATGTGTGAGAACACTCAAACTTTTTTCCTCATCTTTGTTGTCTATAATTGCATATTCATTTATTTGATGCAGGAGCGAGATGCCGTCTGCAGTCCATACTGCACCATGATGTCCATAGAAGAATTGCCCTCAGAAGAGATGTGGAAGAAGTGGCATACAGGAACTTATATATTACTCCAACCTTGCACCACACACAATATTGATTCATACATCAATGTGATCTCATTTAAAAATATCATACTACTAATCTAACCCCTCTGTTGACAGTAGGGGAGGGAGATATGCCTCCACAATATGCCTTTTCAGAGATATTGTATATATTGTGATACAATCATGAGGGAACCTTATAAAAACATCCTGTAGAGATTCATTGCAGAATTGGAACATTATACAAATGGGCCCGTTTGTATACTATCAGAGATACATACTTGTAAGGGTACAATACATTGTGAGCTTGTTATTGAAATAAGTCAAATTGGGAAACAAGATCAGAATAGTTTGAGTAATTGTTCCTATTTGTAGGGAGCAAAATCATTATACTTTAGCAAGAAGCGTGAGGCCCTTCTTCAGATTAAGTTTCTGGTAAATTATATCACCTAACACAGGGAAACTGTCATTAAGATGTTTTATGTATATACTATTTAGAATGACCCATACCTGTATTATTTGAAGTGCATGTTGTGTACATATGTTCAAACAGGTATCTATGAAGCTACCTTCCTTCTGTAAAGATCCAAACATCCAATCTACCTCTCCTTTGTATATGACAGCACAAATTGTATTAGAACAATTTCAGGTGGACACTGTGGATACTGCAGCCAAACAAATCATGTTGTGAATAAAAAACAATAACCTTGTCACGTATTATCACCCATTATTTGCTGGAGTAGAGCAGTGGTTCTCAACCTTTTCAAGCTGTGACCCCTGCAACATAATATTTGAACTGGGGAACACCCACCCTAATAAGCACTTACTTGGACTGTAGGAGTTGAGGCATTACATTTAGCTTGACTCCACAGATAAAAATGTGAAAGTAGCCGATCTACAAGCTCACATGGGAATCCTGACCCAAATGTTGAGAACCACTTTCTCTGAAAAAAGACATAACTGAGACAAGTACTTGCTGTGTTTGTTGAACTGCATAGGCTACAATCAACAATTTGATTTTACTGGGTGTACTGTGTTACAAATCACAGGTTCACACAACTCTGTACTAAAACTGTGTACATTATTTCTTAGAAGTAAAACAAAAGGAAAATCCAATGTCTCTTATTTTATTTATTATGAAAAGGATCACAGATTTTTTTTATCACATCTCTATGCACTTGTTATGTATAATACAGTATAATGATGAAACAGAGTCTCTTCAGTGACAGTCTTGGAATCTCTGATACGAACTGCAGCCTTGATGAAAAAGAGCACTGCACCGACATGGGAGCACACCTCACCCAGGCCTGCAGCCCGCAGTCACAATGCGCAGCAAGAACCCTCCCAGTTTGCTCAGCGTCTCCCTCGGCTGCCTGAGAATAGAAGAAAAGAAAAAAAGACAGTGAGATTACTGATAGAACAGCCCAGTGCAGTAACCAGGGGGCCAAGTTCTTCACCAGGGGGTCTTAACTTATTACAGGGACATTACCATAAAGCAGATCTACAAGCCCAACACCTCGCTTTTAAATTAGCTATGTTTGGCTAAGACTTTTGGCGTAGAGTGAAAAAAGAGCAGCCCAAGTACACAGTGATTGTTCAATTTGACCAACTATTAGGCGGTTGTTGTCTTTTTTGTTCTTTTTTTATTAACAGTTTGCACTGCATTACAGTACAGTCTTCTGAAAGGGATTTCCCAAGAAAGCTTATGGCTTTTTAAATGTCTGAAAATTTCACACATTAACACGAATCCAACATTAATCTAACACTGATTACAGCGCTATCAAACAAGCCTATGAAGCTCTCTGAAAATGTTTATGATTATAATTATATTCTCAGACTATAGAACTCAGCTTTTCTGAGAATTTTCCTTCCCACCCCTTAGTGTCATACCTTATTGTGGAAACACAATTTTATTCTATGTTTTGTGGGGTTGCCTGCTTCATCTCCCTCAGCCAAGGTGTCCTAGACCTAGACCAGTGGTTCTCAACCTTTTCAGGCAGCAACCCCTGACAAGCACTAAGAGTTGAGGCATTACATTTGGTATGACACGTGAAAATAGCAGATCTACATGTAGCATGTAGATCGGCTATTTTCACAATTTCTGCCTCTAATATTTGACAACCAATGTTAATTTGTCATTTTAGATGTATTAAAAAGTCCATAAATGTGCACTTTTCGAAATATGCGTGTATGCACTATACACTTAAACTTTAGGTTGGTTTGTTTACTGTTGGGAGAGAAAACAACGTTGGGCATCAATCTTAGGCCTCGACATTATATCTAGTTATAATACTGTGTTTTTATTGGCCCTGGTTGTGCATTGCATTTTGACAATAACAATGTTAGGTCAAATACATATAGCGCGACCAGCCAAAGTGATGGCTAGGCTAACGTGCATGAGTTATTGTTTTTTTTTTTGTTACTAAGAATATACTCTTGTCTATTCACCTATCAGACACAACCTGCAAGACTCGACTTCTATCTGTAATACATTTACTATTCAATAATAATCAATAATATAATAAATCAGAATGTGTCACACACTCAAGAGTCTACAACAAAAACAACACGTGTTTATACCACTGACGACACACAGGCCTGAACTATATAATGATCGAGGTTTTACTTTAAACATTCACCAACAACAGCACGATTGTTATTAATAGTTTTAGCCCACGTCCGAGCAAGTTGACAACATCACATGTATTAGTTTAGCAGCAGCTACTCCTGATGTAGCCTATAGCAGCCACATAAAGAGGTGATGGTTACCAGAATATACTGTATCATATGCTGCACTGTTTATTGCATTTACCTTCAGCCTCAGATGATCTTTTAGACCGCTTTTTTCTTCTTTCATCATGTCGCTCAACACCTTTCAGGGCAGCACTAGCCACATGGTCGTGACTTCAAGGAGGGTAACCCTACCCAGTCAGACCTATAAACGCAAGGTTTACAGTTAGCTCGTTGTTTTAGTCATAGTTTTAACTCAAGTCGAGCAGTTGAAATCACATTTATGGCGATAAATTAGTATAACAGCAGCAGTCAGTGCGCATGTTAGCACTATAGCTGCAGCCAGCAGTCCTGGCTAGCTCTGGTCCACATAGCGTTAGGGAAAATCCACTAACGCTATGGACCAGAGCTAGGCCAGGCCTGCTGTTGTAGTTTTCTGAAAACTGCCAAACAAATACATTATAAACTTACCCTCGCACCGTGGAGGTTTTTGAGAACGGTGACCAGCGGTTCTCTCACCCATCCAGCCGTGAAGAACGTGTAGGCTTTCAGGCCATGAAGGTCTGTGGTGTAAGCACTGCGCGAATACACAAAATAGTTTACAATGTCCGGATATTGGATGGCCGGATAAAAATCGTATTCACACTAGACTCCCTTTTGTTAATTTTCTCGACACCGATTAGTTTGATTTTATCGTCATATCGTTGCCTCTCCGGCACCGTGAGATGGCTCAGCGCGTCCATTGTTAGCAGTGTGGGTGGTCTTTTGTTTACATTCTGCGTGACTCCATCATGTCTGCCGGTCACGTGGCGGAAGCGGAAGGGGCGGGCCCAGAAAGGGGCCTATTGGTACTGGTGGTAGTGTTAGTTGTAGTAAATGGTCTTGTACTATGCCTCTACAAGTCATCCATCACTATTTACAAACATATGCAATGAAGAATTGCATTGGCAGCTATGGAACACTGCAGCAACTGGGGTCATTGCCAGGCCTCTAATGTAAAGCCAATGATGGGAGTGATGATGGCAAAGTTTAGTAAGAATAAATGGTTTCCTCCAGGGATCGACGCCGAGGCTCCACGGTGTGCAATGAGCCATTTTCACTGAGCCTGCTGCATTGGAAAATGTATATGAAGTAAATGTCACGGGCAATGGGAGGTGTTGACAGGTACAGAGAAAGGACTAAACAAACTCCAGTGTTAGCCAGTGAAAGACAGAGAAGCTGGCAACGAGTGAGATTAGACGGTCTGAAGCCCAGCGATCGTTGCAAGGAGTGTGTGAATGTGTGTGTGTGTGTGTGTGTGTGTTCGCTCTGTGTGTACGTGTGCACACGTGCGTACGTGTGTGAGTGTGGAAAAAGCAAAGCTGAGCAAACATCAGCAAGAATCCCACCTCACGTAGGATAATAGTGAACTTTATTATGTCTGTTGGTGTTATATTCCATGTGTAATGTGTGTTGCTGTGCCAACACCTCAAACAGAAACAACCTCAGAAAATGGTCCATGATATGAAAACATAGGACTACATGTTCTTATGGTTTAATGCTCAGTAGGACGGCTATAGATCCATGCACTTCACCCTATTCTCATTTGTACATAACTCAGTCTGTAATACCCCCTAGGGTTTCACTTTATAATAAACATCCACGTTCTCGTCTGGTCGGGTCGTGCGGTCTGGGGATTTCAATTGACACGAATAAAATTTGTTGTTATGGTTGAAAAGAAGGGGAGCAGAATAATTACTTTTTTTTTAACCAAAGATTTGCAATTCAGCTGTGTCCCGCATGTGATGTACTCCTACAATGGTCTTTCCCTCTAAGTGAGTTGAGGGAGTTCACTCTACAGCAAACAGCAGAGTAGCCTTCTAAATTCTTCTTCTTCTTTTGGGATCATGCCATTGGACTGTGTAGCAATGGCCCCCTTAGGTGACAGCAGCAGGGATGGTGTTGCATCCACAATAAGTTCTGAGTTTTTCCTAAAGGGTAAAATTAAATGAAATGAAAGGGTAATGGGCATCGTCAACAATGGTCATTGTATGTGCTACATAATGAAGATGTGTATCCCC
The DNA here is from genome assembly GCF_963921795.1 of Nannobrachium achirus. NCBI lineage: Eukaryota > Metazoa > Chordata > Actinopteri > Myctophiformes > Myctophidae > Nannobrachium > Nannobrachium achirus. The sequence continues at coordinate 36,890,269 of NC_137814.1, forward strand.
TGAAAGTATAGTAAATCCTTTACAAGAAGGGAGCGTGGAATTAAAAGCACATCTGTGATACTATTTGACTATTCTCTGGTCTGCCACAGAGCGGAAACACGCACAAGAGTGAGCCCCGGCCGGTAGCCTCTTCTCTGGAGACAGAAGAACTGTTTCTCCATTCTCAAATCTCTCATATCCACACATGTTGCCCCCAGGCTGTCTTGGTAACTGGCTCGAAAATATTCCTTTGTGTTGTAGCCACAGAGACAGTAGCGCAGAAATGAAAATGATTGTCATGTCATCTTTGGCCGCGCTCCAACTCTCTCCAGACCATCTTCGCTCAGACAGACAGACAGACAGACAGACGTCATACAGACAGTTGAGGAATGGCATTTTATTGGTCTCATGTTTTGAGTTGTGGCAGCAGGCATCTGGGCTGTTGGGCAGACCTGATCCCAATGCCTGTGTGACTATATGCACGTCCACCCAGGAATGCATGCGTCATGTTAGTGGTATTGGGTAAATTAATGCCTCCACTTGTCAGCTGCATCCCATCGCTAAGCTAATGATGGCACATGGACAATTTTGCAACTGATCTTTGTGTGTTTATTGAAGATCAGCCCATGTACTGTACTGCTGCTGTCTGGTGTGTCTGAGTGAAGACTTGTCATTTGTACAGTGTTGCTCTCCCACTGACAGGTCCGTGGTATTAGTCAGGTACTCCACATGGCGCCATCATTCAAATCTTGAATGCTAGCCTACTGTGGAACTGTTGTGGAACGGTTGTCACTCATGCGTGGTGCGTTGAGTCAATTGGAAATGTTAGTTCTGGCCCCCCTTTAATATCTTTCCTTGGCATTGTCAGCACAGTGGGTTTTTATCAAAGCAAGAAACAATTGAAAGGAAAATGCCAGTTGTTCTGATTGAGCTACATAGTTACTGTGTCACTGTGTGTGCCTGTATGTATGCCTGAGACCTTACATTTCATGTTTTTACTCTCTGAACCGTGTAGAGAGCAATCTCTGTCAAGACACAGCTTGCCAGGTTTCCATTTGAAAATTCATAGTTGTCAGACAAGTTTAGGAAAGGCAAACATGTTTTGAAAATGGGAAACCATTTGAACTAATCTGTATAGCCACATTCTAAGTGTATATTATTGACATGACTTTTTTCATTCATTTTTTTTTTTTTTTTTTTTTTAGCTATGAATCTATTCTATAGGCAGTGGTTTTCAAACTTTTTGTGCCCAAGGCACACCAATGGGCAAATTAGAAAACCCACACCAGACCTAAAAGTGTTTTTTTGGTGCTATTTTTGAAAATGTTTGTAAAAAATGTTTTTCTAGATTCCTCTGAGGAAATATCTCTGCCAGGCAGGGTTGCCTACTCAAGGGCTGTATCAGGGTGCAGCCATCAGGACACGAGGAAGCTGCAGGGGGTGTTAGCGTTTGTGGTACAACAGATGGTAAAACCTGTTGTATTGTATGTTGTATGTGTGGCGTCCCCTCTGGGCAGAAGAGACATTGCTTTTGGAGGTGCACTATATATGCCCCTCAACTGGATATTGCGTTCATGATATGGCAATTTGAAAGAAATAGGGAAAACATGCAGAACAGCCATGCATGTTTGGATGGGAATGATGCAAGTTGGTCCATTTACAGGTATACTGCTAATATGCGGCACAAATGTTATTTCTGCTCGACCAATCAGATAAGCCGACAGGTCGGGTTAGCCAATCAGTGGTTACTGGCTTAGCGGCACAAACGTTGACACCAATCCGTGAAGCTACTGGTTTGTTTGGCCAATCAGGGAAGCCCATGCATACAAGCTCCCCGACACATGGAGAACTTTCTCAGACCCACGGGACGACAGATAAAGATATCGGGGAGTTTTTGGTTCTCGTAAAAGCTGTTCGGCTCTGCACACCATGCGTTTATATGAGACACACACGCGGCAAGTATTTGACGGAATGGTTAGACACTGTCCGAGTTATGCCAGGGACAAATTTCGTGTGACTGACACACACAGACAGATTTAGTGAATTATAGTATTATTATAGATAATGACCTCCCTAAAATAGGGATGCCAGGTTGAAAGTGGTTAAAATATATGTTGGTGTAATTGCCTCTGTATTGGGAAATGAGAGTGCACAAAGTACTGATATAGAAAATGTAAAGGTAATTCATAACATATATTGCAATACTAATGTTGACACAAATTTCCAAGGCACACCTGGGTTTGCCTCACGAGTCACGCCACACTGTTTGGGAACCACTGCCATAGGCAATAATAAGCAGCTTTTACTGATCTCTATCAGTGAGAAATTGAGGACTTGTGGGGAAACACCTCTGTAATTTTTTGGGGGGTCTTTGTGTAAAAAGTATGTCTTAAAAAAAGGACTCATGTGACCTCTCATAGAGCCTATGGGACGTGAGTGGTGACTAAATCTACTCCAATAACTAATGAAGTCACACGTGCAAATATACCACCAATCAACACCTCTGAAACATGAACTAAAACAAAGTGTTGAACGTTCAGCAGGGACTCTGCACCTCAGCGAAATAATGTTAAACAATGTAGTATAATTCATCTTTCACAGTGTGCTGTAAGAACAGGGCTCCCTTGCTGTTGCTATACAGCGCTATCCACGGTTGAACAACTGAACAAAGCCCTTCTTACAAATGTTCTGGTCCATTTGCCATGGTTACTCAGAACTATTATTTATTTGAAAGTGTTATAATTAATTGTATGTTGAGGCTTGATTTAAGCACAGAAAGAGAAACTACAGCTGCCAGGCCAGATATTTGCTGCGAGAGGTCAGGGCCAGGTCATCAGTGGCACGGGCCTGTAAATGAATTATTGAGCTTTGGAGGAAACAAACAATTTTCGTAATCTCTGCAATACATCATAAATATACACCCCCAGGTGTTGCCCGTTGCCAGGCTAAATACCGTACATCAGGTTAGGTGTCAGTGCTTAAACTAATCAGCTCCTTCTGGAAGAGCACACAGGCCTGGGGAGCTGAGCGCTTGTGAGTTCTGCAAATCCATTCATTCTTCAGTTTCACTTTAAGGGTGTAAGAGAGGCCAGAAATTACACATAATGAACAACTACCCTGCCAATCCTGTCAGTTGGTGTGACCAAAATGGTCACAGGCTGACAGTCATGTCCCCTGTGTGTGTTTATGAAAGTAATGCTCTGCTTTCCCCATCACAACCTCAGAACGCTGGTCGTTGGTTTTGCCAGCTATGCGGCAGGCCCCGCTTGTGTGTTTTATATACGCTTCCTTTAAATAAACCGACGAGAGGAGTGCAACTCCGCCACATGTTCTCTATACCATGTTTAGAACTGAAGCTTGTGCTCATTATATTTCAAATGGATTGCAGCTTTAAGATCCCGTGTGTGGGACGTTTGTATGGGGGATTCTATAATGAGAGTGTAAATCCTGCTGTGTGATCAGATTTAAATCTACACAACGCTGCTGTGAGTGACATTCCCCGCTCAGGATATGATATAAATATTAAACCAAGTCTCCATTGGCTACTGTTTCACATGCCTGTGGTACGACTGTCGCGTTCGGCGTGGGCCATTGTTTTAAATCTGTCCCCTTTACCACCCGAACGCTGCAGTAGTGGTGATGATATACATTTCATACCCTAAAACTATGGCGCTCAGTACGGCAGGCAGCCAGCAGTGCTGTGACTTGCCCGATGTGACGGAGTGCTAACAGGAGACAAAGCCTGTGAGGAACAATATGTAAAGAAAGAATTAGCTGTATACTATACACCATTGGTTCTCAAAGTGGGGTCCGGGGACCGCCAGGGTACTTGAGGGAGTCCCCAGCTAAATGATAGTTTCATCTATCATTCTCTGGTTCCATTTGTACACTCTCAGAGTTAAATTAACATTTTACAATATAAATTGCGGTCCCAGAGATGGAAAATACCATTGAATGGGGGTCCGTATCCTAATGCATGTCAAACTGGGGGTCCTTGAAATGAAAATGGTTGAGAATCACTGCTAGAGCCGTAGAAATCTTCGGTCTGCGGGGCTAATAAGTGTCAATTTGGGGGTCCTTGACATGAAAAGGTTTGAGAACCACTGCTCACACAGTCACAGATCATGTCCCGCACAGTGGTTAGTTAGTTTTAACCCAAAATATTTCCCCGCATAATTTTAGGGCCTACCCAATAAAACCCTTGATGCTGTGTAGTTTTGCTTATTTTTTTGAAAAGTCTGTTTGGTATATCCATCTTTTAGTCCAACTCGTAGCGACAGCCCATTTAAAACGAATATAGGCTTTACCAGGCTTTCCTCCTCCGAGGTGGAAAGTCTGGTGACGCGAGAGCTTACTTGAACATTAACCCACAGGAACTCAGCTTTGACCTGCAGACATGCCAGCTGAATTCATTTGAATGTTAACTTTTGGACCATTCCATGCTAAGCAGCTGTACTACAGTACTTCCAGAGCTGTTTGTGTAGTATATCATTGCAACTCCTATTGTTTATCTAGGAAGTTCAGCATCCTGCGCTCTGTGTGTTGGATACTTTATCAAGATGTTTCCACTCCCTCGCTATGCATGGGCATCTGTCTCACTTTACATTTGAACCACTTTTTACCATTATTTTATACTTTGGCTATTCAAAAATAGAAGATATACAAGCTCATAGCGCGGCACAGAGCTTGTAGATCTGCTATTTTGGAAACATCATGAAAGTTTGTGCAAATCTTTGAATACAGTATATAGTTTTAAAGTGAAAGTTTTTAACTCAAATCTTTGTGTCTGGGGGGGTCCCTAGAACAACATATTTTGGGATAGGTGTCCGCGGCCAAATATATAATTCTGGGGGTCCTTATTTTTTTTTTTACGTTTTAGAACCACTAATATAGAAACATAGGTTTTTCAGAAAACTGTTATGGATTTAGAACAGGGGTTTTCAAAGTGGGTGACGGGGCACCCTGTTTTGCCGTTTCCAGGGGTGCCACGAGATCATTTGATAATGTTTGGAATTTATTTGGACACTTGAAAAAATATTATTTAGTATAATTTTAAACTTGAAGTACAAAGTTATTCCTAACCAAAATGGCTATTATCTCAACGTTTTCCTCGCAACATAATCACTAAAATATCGTCACTGTCGGGCAGAAACCTCGTATCTCCAAGTTTCTTTTACCCTGCTTCATCATACAAGACCGATCGCGAGGCGTTGTGTGCTTGTAGATCTGCTGTTTTCACTAGTTTAGTACATTTTATAGATGACAAATACAAAACTAACGGTTTTGGACATACACGGTTTCCACCCGACAACGACGATATGCTATAAATATAAGGTGCCGGGAGTGAAAATTATAATGTAGGGTTGCCTCGGATTAAAGAAATATTTATGGGGTGCCCTGAGACAAACAAGTTTGGGAACCCCTGATTTAGAAGACATTTTGCAGAATGGGGTCCTCAGGTCTCAATGGGTTAATGTGTGTGTGCATGTGTGCCTCCCCCTCAGGTTGACAGGTAATGAACCTCTGTCCATCCTGCCGCTGAGCTCTATACCAGAGGAGAACGTGGGCAGGGCCCACTACAAGCTGTGCGACCGGCTGAAACTGGAGAAGAAGCAGCGCAGGATGTGCAGACGAGACCCGGGCGTGGCTGAAACCCTCATGGAGGCCATCAGCATGAGCGCCTTGGAATGCCAGTATCAGTTCCGCTTTGAGAGGTGGAACTGCACCTTAGAGGGGCGCCACCGAGCCAATATTCTGAAGCGAGGTGAGGGTTAGAGAGAGAAGCTCTATGGCCTGATTTATAGTTCGGCAAATATAAATTAGGATTAACCACTTGAGCCTTGAATTTATATACTTGGTTGTACGATGAATAGAGGAAATAGCAGATCCACAAGCTCACAACATGTCTCTATGTGACATAGAGACATAAAGACACACAAAGCCAGACGTAGGAGACGTCTGGCTCAAAAACAAAATGGGGGACACCAGGGTTAAAGTGATTAAAGGAGAATTCCAGACTACCCATGTTTTTACCTTAATCTGATGCTATAATATCCCAGAACGAGTGGAAAAGAGTCCACCACAGCTCCGACTGCGAGCGATGGGAAAAAGATGTCTGTTTTTTTTTAAGATATGTTTTGGGGCTTTTATGCCTTTATTGATAGGACAGTGACAGGAAATGGGGAGAGTGACATGCAGCAAAGGTAGTCAGGATCAGGAATCGAACCAGCAACACGCTGTCAGGCTACATTGAGCCTATGTGGTATGCACTCGGACCGGTAGGCCAGCACCCATGTCTGTTGTTCATTATATGCTGAAATACTCTCCACAGTGTTTGTGTCCCAAATGAGCCGCCGTAGTGGACTATGGCCGTTCAAAGGGGACATTGGATGAAATCACAGGAGACATCTTCTTTTGCAAGACATCAGGAAGTACAAACACTGTGGAGAGTATTTCGGCATTATGAACAACAGATATGTACAATAAAAAAGCGATACAAATAAGTGATTTACCGATAAAACTTGTCCACTCTCCGTCCACTTTCCACTCGTTCTGGGATATTATAACATCAGATTAAGGTAAGAACATGGGTAGTCCGGAATTCTACTTAGAAGCTCATTTCGAGCAACTTTCAAGGTCCTCCTCTTTCATAGTGCAAAGCCACGTTCCTGATGCATGCTCTCATTCTTCCTTTGCATCATGTCATCTCCTTTCAGGATTTAAAGAAACAGCCTTCTTGTACGCCATCTCCTCGGCGGGGCTGACCCATGCCATGGCCAAGGCGTGCAGCGCAGGCCGGATGGAGCGCTGCACGTGTGACGAGGCTCCAGACCTGGAGAACCGGAAGGCCTGGCAGTGGGGAGGTTGCGGCGACAACCTCAAATACAGCAACAAGTTTGTCAAGGACTTCCTGGGCAAACGCTCCAACAAGGACCTCCGCGCACGTGTGGACATGCACAACACAAACGTGGGCATGAAGGTGAGTTGTCACGCTGGACTAGAATGGCTAACGAAGGCGTCTAAATCAGGGGTCCTCAACGTTTTCGGGCCAAGGACCCCTTAGTTGAGAGAGAGATGAAGCAGGGACCCCCACAACCTTTTCATAGATTCCATATAGTTTCATCGTTTGACAGCACAATCACAAGTGTATTTCGGATTCATGTCAATGTGTTTTCAGATATGTAACCACTTGAGCCGTCATTACCTAATAAATTTGACCTTTTACTCTGTACTTAGTCTGCTCTTTTCCCCCTCTACACCAAACCGATCTACAAGCTTGTTCAGATCTGCAATATTTGGCTACAGTTCTCAGAATATGGCACTAGGCTTCAAGTTGTTAATATAAAAAGGATTAGAAGATTTGGAGGACCCCCTGTAGTAACTCTGAGGACCCCCTAGGGGTCCCAGACCCCCTGTTGAAGACCTCTGGTCTTAATGGATATACAGGAAGTACCGCGGGCCCAAGGAAGTTCAGTTGATGCTGTACAGATCTGTTTACATTCCCAGGGGCATGAAAATCATGTTGTGATTGGTCGAAAAAAGAAAGCATAGTTGTTGTTTTTTTAATAGACTGTACAGAACTTCACTGCAGTTTTGAATTGATCCAAGTATGTTCAAGAGAGAGCACCCTTTTCCAGTAGTATTGACTTTGACACGGCTTAACGACAGGCTCTTTGATCTATTAGACTTTGCGTCATTGTTTGTTCATTGTAATGTCTAGACATGCCATTACTCCCTTACTTGTATTCTAATCCATTGTTTCCTTGAGTGAACCCCACAATTAGTTTGGTTTTCAATAAAGTAACCTCTTAAATGAACTGTTCAATAAGAGAAATTAGTTTAATTAGTTTCACATTGATCAAAGCTCATTTAGCGGGTTCACATAATGAACAAAGATGCTCAGTAATTGCTTGTTGAATAGTTTAAATGTGGGAAAAAGTGACACACACACACACACACACACACACACACACACACACACACACACACACACACACACACACACACACACACACACACACACACACACACACACACACACACACACACACACACACACGTCCTATTAAACTGATAAACAGCAGTAAGTGCTAGTCAATTGTGCACCTTATCTGGTTAAACAGGGATATGCTATCATAGGGCTTTCCTAATGCTGGAGTTTAATCATTGCCATGTTGGTGATTGACTTTTTTCCTTTTTTCCCTTTTTTTTCTTTTTTAAATGACCAATGTGGAATTTAATGTGACCACAATAGAATAACAATGATAGAGTTTTATGGTGCATTCCAATGGCAGCAGAGAGTCGTCTACCAAATGCTGCGGTTATTAAACAAATACTATATATTTTAAATCACCCCGGGTGAAAGCTTCATAAAACCCACGTCTAAATAATTTAAATTAACTGCAAAATTTGGTAAAGATCTGAATGTACTTATTAATCAATAGTTTGTTTTCCCATTCAAATTAGAGCGGTAATTGCTTTCAGTCGTGCTTTGGCAAAGCTGAGCATTTGTTTGTGGTGAGGGAGCAATTTAGCTTTTTATTTTTTCATCTTGGAAGTGATTTTGATAGTAAAAACAAAGAATAGTCATAAACTGTCAAGCCAAAGCAAACTCAATATCTGGAGTAACATTTACTTGGATATTTTCAAAATGAATTATAGCAGAAGCACACTTCCCAAATAGCAGACAGAGCCTCTCCCATAAGACTATGCTCTTCCTTTTAAACTTGGCTCTCAATTATCCATTCTCTCAAGACTTTTTTCTTCATTTGTGATAAAAGATTTACAGCACTGTTTTTGTTCTATTTCTTTTTTCTTCTTTCTTATTTGCACATGTAGTGAGGTGTACCACATTTGGGGTAAATTCCCATACAGAGTACACATCTTGGAATGTGCTAGGCTCTGCATCCCCGATATTTTAAAGCTGACATATCACATTTTCTTACACTGTTAGTGTGTTGAATATGCACTTCTTATCCCCCAGTCTGTTTCAAAGTGTGAGAAAATAAAGTGAAAATACTGTCCAAACCTCATCTAGAGAATATGCGCTATGAATTCTCTCACTGTTTTTTAACAGTGCATGGCTGATGCACAAATTAACTTTGGCTTACCACAAAGAGGTCATGTTATGTTATAATAACATGCATTGGCCTTTCAGGATGACTTCTCAGAGACTCTCTCACAATTATTCATGATTTTATACAATATTTTTGTTGTTTGCCTTTTGCTACATTGGTCGGGTTGATAGATTGACCGTGGGTTTACAGTAGGTATACTTTTAAACAGGATAAGAATAGACCTCAATGCCTGGGCATCTTGTCTCCTCTTTTTCCCATGACTGTCTGACTCTGAATGGATCTTTTATTCAGAAGAAATACCTCTACTTACTTCTCATAATAACTGTCATTGAGTTTAATCAAAACTCTGTCATCCATGGTTATCATAACAATATCAGTATACGCTTCCCACGAGCTAAGATTAATTTGCTCTTTGTGTCACAGATGTACCAGTTTTATATACAGAGTAACTTACTTTGATGTTGCTGTCATCTAGTATGATGTTGGTGGTAGCAATAAGTAGAGACACAAATACATTTAATCATGTACATTTAATCATGCTGCTTACAAAACAAATACATATTAAAAGGTTACAATTATATGACAATCCTTTATCTGTGTTGCTAACTATATTGTGCTGTCTTTGTACAATCAGGTCATCAAAGCTGGGGTGGAGACCACTTGTAAATGCCATGGAGTCTCTGGCTCCTGCACGGTCCAGACATGCTGGAGGCAGCTTTTGCCCTTCCATGAGATTGGAAAGCAGCTGAAGCAGCGCTATGAGACCTCCCTCAAGGTCGGCAGCTCCACCAACGAGGCCACAGGGGAGGGAGAAATCTCCACAGGCCGGAACCAGCAGCAGCAGCAGCAGCAGCAGCAGCAGCAGCAGCAGCAGCAACAGCAGCAGCAACAGCAGCAACAGCAACAGCAACAGCAGCAGCAGCCCCCGCCCGGCCCGAGCGATCAGATCCCTCGCACTATGGACCTGCTTCACATTGAGGACTCGCCGAGCTTCTGCAGACCCAGCAAGTACTCGGCGGGCACCGCGGCCCGCAAGTGCTACAAGGACAAGAACTGTGACGCCATCTGCTGCGGGCGAGGCCATAACACCCAGAGCAGGGAAGTGACGCGGCCGTGCCAGTGCCAGGTGCGCTGGTGCTGCTATGTGGAATGCAAGCAGTGCACGCAGAGAGAAGAGGTTTACACCTGCAAAGGGTAGCCCAGTCGCCTCCCATGACCCCTTTTGTCCTATGACCATTGGAGCGAGTGGAAGATGGGGCTTTTTAGAGAGGGGTGCAGGGTAGTCCCTGGTTAATTTTTTGTTTTATCTTGGACAAATGTTTGCTTCTGCTGTCGGGAAAAAAGTTTTGCAGACAAAAGAGAGAGAGAGAGAGAGAGAGAGAGAGAGAGAGAGAGAGAGAGAGAGCAAGTAGACGGAGAAGCAATAAGCACTTTGAGGGATCTCTGTGGACCTGAAATCCTGTGTCCCCAACCGCACCCCCTCCCATGCTTTGGGTTTGCAGAGGTAAACCCACAGCCCTTCTTAGACAACCGGGATCAACGCCTCTAGCTTTTGGTGGCAGAGTTGCCTTGGGTAGAGGGGCTTCCACTTCCCTATCCAATCGGATCAGTCCAATAAGAAGGAGTCATCTTAGCAGCTGTCTCCAGCTAGTGAGCAATTAATGAGCATCCAATACAAGGACTATAAGAACAGTAGACTGTTTTTTTTTGGGCCTTGCCCAAAGAAGAACGTTTGTGTGTGTGCACGTGTGTTTGTGTGTCTGTCGTGCTGACAGACTTTGGAAGTGCAAATGGCGGTCAAATGACAACTTATACGGCAATCAAGACCATATTCAAGAGACTGTTAAAAAAGACAGGGTGTAAGAATTATTCTACACGCACATATTTACACTCACACACATATTGTGTGTCTGCATATGTATGTAAATAAATTAAACTTTATTGTATGACATTATACAAGCCACTTATCTAACTATGTTAAAACAAACCACTAACCACACAAATGTTTTGTTGTTTGTGTGCTCTCGCTCGTTTTCTTTTTAATTCATTTTGACAAGGCTCTTTGAAAAGCAGCACATTTATGTCCTTTATGTCTCTCGCTGTGGATAATTTATGAATCCTTTGGGACTGCTCCGTTGACAAGGAGAGAAAAAAAGCCCAATTCTCTTTCATATCTATATTTTGGTAATGACTAATGATGTAATATGAAGCCGTTCGTGAATACATGGACAGGAAATAGCTTTTTTTTGCCAGTCAGTCTCTGGGCTGTTCTTGGTCTTCAGCAAACGCAACCATTGTTCAGGGAATTGTTTAAACCACTATAGTTATTGGACTAAAGAAAGTGAGAAAAAAAGTGCAAATGCAGACGACAGAGTGGTTACGTTACTTTACACCATGACAACAGGTGGGTCCGTATGTGACTTGCACAGCCATTAGAATTTGTATGTATCCATACCATTTGCTGTGGCTCATACTAAAATATGATATATTGTACTTAACTCTATAACATAAAGAAAACTGTAGAGAACTGGAGGAAAATGTAGTCTCTGACCATTTCACATCCTCCTTCCTCTTTAGAAAGCCACAATTTGATTGAGCCATAAACAGCATGTAGACTTCAAGTACGCATTGTCAATCAATAATACGCTAGAGCAGGGGTCTTCAGCAGGGGGTCCGGGACCCCTAGGGGGTCCTCAGAGATACTACAGGGGGTCCTCCAAATCATTGTGTGATAGAAACTTGTTTTTCCCCCTTTTTTATATTAACCACTTGAACCCTAGCGTCCATATTCTGAGAACTTTAGCCAAAAATAGCAGATCTACAAGCTCACAACGCCTCACAGCGCGAGGCGTTGTGAGCTTGTAGGTCATCTATTTTTGGCAAAGAGCTTTGGAGGGGGGAAAGAGCAGTACAGTACAGTGAAAGGTCAAGTTTATTAAGTATTGACGGGTCAAGTGGTTAAATATCTGAAAACCCACATTAACATGAATCCAAAATATACTGATGATCGTGCTGTCAAACAATGAAACTATATGGAGTCTATGATAAGGTTGTGGGGGGGGGGGGGGGGGGGGTCCCTGCTTCATCTCTCTCTTGGGCTGAAAACGTTGAAGACCCCTGCGCTAGAGTCTGACATTTACCATGACAGGTAGACGAAAACTTGTGCATGATTTATACTTGATTGCGTGCCGTGTCACACACAGAAAATCTACAATATCACAATGTGTGATGCGTTGTGAGCTTGTAGATCTGATATTTTCTGTGCATGACACCGGCATGCAACTAAGTATAAATCACCCTTTCAGTCTCAAACCGAATATATAATATATGTTAGGGTGGGATCGATATAGTCCATAAGTTACTGTTCATATTGTTTGCGGTCTAATCCCAAACACCGGGTCATAGCTGCAAATGTGCTGTCTTCTTTAAAAAAGGTCTGTGCTGCAATGCATTGATTTGATTAGCATTTTTGTATTACAGTATATTGTTTTTCACCTTTTTTCCACACACTCGATTAACACTACACCGACACAGAGTCAGACTCATGACGTAACTGCAATGTCAATAGTGAACGGCATGTATAACTTTTTGAGAGGACACTTTTGTACACGGACGAACAGCACAATGCTTCATTCTATTCCTCTGCATTCATTTTCTACAGACATTGTATAAAATACAAAGAAATAAAGACATAGGATATTTTATGCCTTGTTTTAGATGGGTGTGAATTAACTACTGAGTGAGGGACCCAGCTTTGTATTATAGCCCCATTCACGCACTGAAGCCCCCAAAATAGTTTTCTTTTTTATTTCCCTGAGTATTTAAATATCTGTATTTATGGATATATACAGTGCAGTGCAGATTTTTTTTTCCTTCTTGTAAATAAAAAAAGGTTTATTCTCCTGTGGTAAATGAGACAAGCGTGAGGCACATGTTCAAATCTCACAGGCAATTTAAGAGGAAATTGGTAGCAATTGGAGCATGACACATTCTGGGGACGGTTCAGTGATGTTCTGTTATTGATGCATTGGCTAAGAGTAATCACGAATATGGAGTATATTGCTGCTGTAAACCCATTTTATTTGTAAGAGATTGTAATCATCACTGAGTGCGGTGCCAATGCCAGTAGATGCCGTAGCATGCAAACGTCCTTAAAAAAAAAGAAAAATGAAAAGAAAAAGAGTTTTGGTCACCGTCATGTTGGGCAGATGGTTTTGTCTGCGGGTTTAAAGATGACGATCATGGGATTCCTGTTTGAATTGAACCACCATCTCTGACAGGGAAATCATGCCTCAGGAAGCGAGCCTGGCATCGGCTATTTGTCCTGAGGAGATGAATTCCAAGCATGTTGATATGAGCAGGCATGCCAAATAAAGAATGGTCAAAACATATACATAGAACTTTGCACGCTACATGGAAACCATAATAGCTATGCTGAGAGCCGAAGCATAAATGCCTGCTTCCCACAGGTTTTGGTGTGCGTATCCTGCACACACTCCTGGAATCAAAACTGTGGTTCTGTGCTATTGAATCGAGTCAGAAATGGTAAACAGGCACAAGAGAAATACAGTGTGCACACCAGGTGCATTTTTGTATGTTTATGTATTGTACATAGGCCTATTCCGCTCAACGATTTCACGACAAAGAACAGCATCACACAACAGTCGGTTCCAGATATTAATATTTTTGTTTTTCATATTCTGTGTTGGGACCCAATGCTCTGCACTGTTTAGTTGTCAGTGGATCATGTACAAAATTCTATTTTGTAGGAAAAAATAAAATAAAATAAAAGAAAGATAAATTATTTTTAAATACTATATTATGAGCATGTGTTCAGTGTAAATAGCGTCAAAGTCTAAACTGATTTTATATCCTGTATTTTTTACTCTGTATGGGTGTTTGTTCCTTTTGAGGTGGAGGCTTCAAGAAGCATTGTATACTTTAGTTTTTTGTTTTTCATATAGATATCTCAAACATTTGTAGTAATGTAAGCACAAAACAAATCCTAACACACTTTGAAACTCCACTTTTTGCCGTTTCTTATTTTCTTATTGGAACATCTTCATAAAGTACACAAAAAGAAAATCATAACCATCAATTGTATTTATGTAGCATTTTATCGTTTAGTGTAATCCCGGAATGATAAATGACAATGAAATGAGCGATCAGAGGTGTCACTTTCTTCTGAATCTTCACTGAATTTTAATTGATTTTTTTTATGCTCAGAACAACAATTTCCAATCGTTTGACAAGAGTCATCATACCTTTATTTCATCAACCGGTCAATGTGAGATTATAGTTTATACACTCACTTAGGCGTCACGTTGCATGTACATTTTTGTTAGGATTTGTCCTGTGCTTGTAAATATACACAGCAACCATGTATTGCCCTTTGTGATGATACTACACCAACAAAGCTTTGTCCGTGTTCACTTATTCATGTCTTATGGGAACCCTAAATTATTTTTTTCCTCTACCTCATGTGTATAGCTTGTAGGTATAAACAGATCACAAATGACTGGTAAGAATGTATTTAAGTTATTTAACTTCTTTGTATAACAAAGGCGAAACAAATCTGAAATAATAAATGAATTTTTAAATTATTTCATATGGTATTCGGTTGTTTGTTTTGAGCGTTGCAGCAACATGGACTGATGTAATTTTATCACCCACCCAATGATTATTTTAACACAAATTAATAAGTATTTATGATAAGATCAATCATTTTAGTTTTCATGACCTTAGTTCATATGTGTTCCATGTCAAAGTAGTTAAAGTACCCCCCCCCCTCCCCCCCGGGTCATGATATACCATATCATATATATATATGTTCATGTGTATACACATGAACATTTATAGTACATGAGCATAATATAAATGCTCATACAGACGTACAACTGCCAAAAACTAAACAAAGAACATCAAAGGGGTACATTCAGTAGTGGTAATATTTAAAGTACTTTGATCCAAGGGCTGTTCCAGGCTCTAGATTTACATTTTTGTTAGATATACTCCCACAAAGTAAAAATAAGAAGCAAACTGACTTTCTGCACTGCAATGTGAGCTAAACAGACTATATGTAGATAATACTGTATGCATTCATTCAAGTTTTCAGCTCACCAGGTAAAATAACTCAAAGGAAAACTCAGCTTTTCATTTGCTGCTCCTTCATTTCATAAGGGAAAGCACCCAAGTTCAGTTCGTAAGGGGAATTTCAGTTGCCCCGACAACAAATATAGAACTGTAAACGAATCAGCCCACACATGTATGCTAAAGCTGAAGTGTAAAGGTTTTTGGGTGTGGGAGCTTAGTCCAGATACATTTATATAGGAGAAGTATACACCTCTGTCAGCATCTAGGTATCCACGGCTGAAAATAACATACCCTCCCTGCTGTGGAATGATGTCACCGTCAAGATTCATTATGTCTGCTAGGCTATGTATTCAGATGTCATCACTGAGATAGGTGTTTACTAGAACATGATATGCACCCTTGCTGGACTTTCACACTTATCACTAAAGCCCACCTTTTATTTGCTATGACATTGTACATTGATTCAGTGTAAACTGATGATCAGGACCTATTATACTACACATTATACTTGCGATGGTGTCTCCTTACAGCTGTCAAACACAGTTACTATGAAACTCATTAGGATCAGATCTGGACATAAACACATTTTTGTGTGTTTTGTGTTTAGTTTTGGACATAATTTGCACCAGAACTGATACAATCTCCCCCGTTGGAACTACTATTATTTCAACAAGCCCTTCTCCCTCGCCAGATGTGTAAGGAATTAAGGGAATTTTCTTTCTCAACATCCTTGCAAATATCACATGGCCTCCTCATCACACAAACTTCGAAGCCGGGCTAATCCAAGAGAGAGTGGCCTTGTGATCCCCGACTGGCAATAAGAGCCCCACATTATGTGAAAACAAAACACAATTAACGCTTGTATCATAGCAAAACCCGGAATGTTGATTTAACTCTCCAAGTGTAAAAATGGAATCAAACACTGTGGATTTCACAGTGATATCAGCTCTAATACCTAAAACATCACTGTAAAACCCGTGGTATCCCTGACACGTGTACCTAACTTACACCCTCCCAGTGTTAGCTATTCCTCCCCTGGGTCCTACTTGCCTTGCCCTAAGAAAAGAGTGGCCCGCCTGACGCTTAATTTATACCGGAAATAGCTGATCGATCTACAAGCTCACACAGATACGCTATTTCCGGCATGCGACACCATCTTACAACAAAGTATAAATCAGGCTCAAGTATTCCTTGCTTGCTCCATTCCTCCAAAACGTCCTGCGCTGTGCCAGGCTCTAATACGAGCCGTAACTTTGCGGTGTGCTGTAATCCGGCAACGTTTTGACAGCTGTTACCATGAAGGAAGTGGGTGCAACTAAAGCACAGGGCAAAAAAAAAAAAAAAAAGCAAGAAAGAAATCAAATGAGCTTTGCCCCCACTCTGCGTTGTCATTCCCTTGGACTGCTTGGACACACACATATGTCTCAGGCAGTAGTATAGAGAAAGAGCAGATAGTGAGATTATTCTCACTGAAACCTGGAACAGCCCAAAATGCCCCCCCCCCCCCTCCCCCCATTGTACAGGATGTGTCCATATTGCTTAGTCTGCATGGAGGTTTTTGCTGAGGGCTGTTGGTTGTGGTCCAGTTGCATTGGATGTAATTGGCTGTAGAGTTGAGGGCATGAAATGCATGCATGCGTGCTGGGACAGGAAACTAAAACAGGACAAACCGACCTGTCACTTTGTATTTCAACCCTCAATGAAGCCTTAATAATGTAGGTAGAAAGAAAGAAAGAAAGAAAGAAAGAAAGAAAGAAGGAAAGAAAGAAAGACAAACATAAAGAAACAAACTGTCCTCCAGCGCTATGAAGCAGGCAAACACCTGGGAGCATCACCAGAACGTCAGGTTGAAGCGTTAGCTACCAAAGGACGAGCTAATCGTGGTTGAAACATATGTGCCCAGCCTTATGAAAACACCTTAGCTCATGGCACAGGTCTGTGGAGCTCTCTGATTTATGATTTCTTTTTTTCAGCGCTCAAGGAAAAAGCTAGTTCCTTTTTGGAAAGTGTGATAGGGGTCTGAAGGGTTCTGCATTTACCTCCCTCGCCCTCTTCCTGTGCCCTGCCCAGGAGCATGCCCTGTTTATAAATGTTTCAGATTGTTGTTAAGTACCTGTCATGGTTCCCACTTGTCCCTCATGCCTGGAAAAACATGTGAGCTCAGAATCTCTCAAAACAGGAGCAAAATAATAAATAACAAAAATACAGCATGTTCAGGAAAATCAAACCTCGGTTCGAAGTGGAGCGGTGAATTTGAGCAGCTGTACCCTATGTGAGTGAGTGAGTGAGTGTAAACTGTGCCTGTGAGTGAGTGGTGAGTGTGCCTGGCCTGCACAAAACAGCGCCCCTCCTTTAACTAGTGTGTTGTGTGTGGCCACTCAAGGTATTGCCCAGGCTACGGACACGGCCAGCCAGCCAGCCAGCCACCCAGCCAGCCACCCAGCCAGCCACCCAGCCACATACCCACGGATATACCTGTTCATTGGGAGCGCTTTCACCGCTCCAAAAATACTTATGTATCTGGCCATCTGCTATAAAGACATGATGATCACCTTGAATGACGGTGTATTCAGGTGTGTGCGATAGCAACCCGGAATCGCTTTTCTTACTGTCAGCTAAGATAATTCAATGCTTGTTCGCATAGACGCATTTCACTTCACATTCTCACAGACCTGGGTAATGTCTATTAAATAAACTCCACGGTTAACAGTTATTATCCATGCTGCTTAAATACTTAAGCACAAGGCAGAGCATTCAGGTGTAATATATCTTGAATATGTTTTGTGATACCACTCGGGATGTGCACTGTAAAAACTATCAGCGTTTTCATTTGGAAGCCTCTATTGGAGGTCTCTGTGTCATTTCTTTTTTCCATGACTAGAGAGAAACCTCACCATGTCTGAGGCCTCCCTACAAGATACGATGGATAATGATGATAACTGGCTCAGGAGGTTTTCAACACTTGCTCACAATCATAAAAATGTCAGCTTCACATGACAAAGCTCATTTATCATGAAACCCTCGTCTTTCATATGCTCCACTCCCACAAAATCCGAAAGGATAATTCAATACCGGACATAAATTCTGCAATATTTTCGGATGGGCCTAATTCAACAAATCTTCTTTCAGGAAAAATAGAATAATAAATAAACAAACGATTCTATAAATAATAATGGAGCATGTGTTTCTTTCATTGGTGAACATACTTGCGGAGTGAGGAAAGCCCTGGAGATCCCATAGCGGGGGTTTCTAGGGGGATGGGATAAACATAGATCTGTTAGACGCCTGGGCTTTTTTGGCAGGCCCATTGTGCTCACAATTGCACCGGGGGAATTGTGAGCACTTGCCAGGAGAGGTGCAGGGTTAGCAACATTTTATTCTTGAGGAAATTCCTTCTATTACTCCATTATTCATCAGATTCTCTAAGGGGATGGATGCTCTAACTGCTCTAACAGAACCCACTTGGAATAAAACGGTTCATCATTGAAGATATCCTAGACATGGGAGCTTTCTGATGTATAACCAGTAGGATATGGGATAGACATGTCCCCCCTCAGTCCATCAATTTGCACAGGACAGTAAGTACTTTGGAAGGTCATTGAATGGAAATCCAATACCAAAAGTATAAAGTACGTGTATAAAGGACAACAACAGGTTGACGGTTTGCTATTGTGAGAGAGGAACTTCATTGGAGCAGCCAGGTCAACACCTGTGTTGTGCATCAGGCCAGGGATGGATGAAAGATTGACTTGTCTGACAAATTATAGGCTTATTTTCTCACAACATGCTGGGGGTGCCTTCGCACAAGAAATGGTGGAGCATTTCAATGCCACAGACAGAATAGGATACAAAGTTTAAATCGGTGTGTAGTGTGTAGTGTACAGGGTTCCATTTGCTGGAGGGAATTGGGGGGAAATCCATGCCTCTGCTATTGATATCCCAGACGATTTATTTTTTATTTATTTTATAACCGATGGGGATATGTTTTATCCCTGCTTCTGGTCCCACTAAATGAAATAGATGCATTTCCGTTTAGGACATTTAGACTGACACTGTGTGATATACTGTATATTTGATATTTATGTTTGGTAATATCACAATTTAACAAGCTAATTAAAAATGTATGTTTGGCATCCCCCAATTTACATCTAAATAGCATATTTACAAGCTCTGTCACATGGGCATGTGCACACATAGACATCAAAGGAGGCTTGAGCCCCTGCCCTTTTATCCCTCTGTAAAAAGTGCCCTCTCCAGACTATGAATGCAGTTTTTACTATGGTGAAAGAAATGAAAATGCCCTCTTTCCATGCTATACTTGAAGGCAGCATTCAAGAGCCTTATTCAAACTCTCCTGAACTTGAATGCAGTATCTTATGTTGAAAGAATTTCTGTGTAGAAATCCATGCCGTTACGCCACATCTCAGTATTCACTTGATTATTCTTAGTTCAGTGTAGTATCATGCACCGAAAATAGCCGACCTCCATGCTTACAACGCACCGCAGCGCGACGCGTCGTAAGCTATATATTCTGCCATATATTTTCACCAAAAGGCCCTTTTAGAAATGTCAGCCCCTGCCTCTCTAAGATTCTCTGCACGTCTCTGCTCTGTCATTTTCACAATTTGTTTTACAAAGAAGTATTAAGTGCCCAGCCCACCCTGCACTATGGATTTTACAGTGTACAACCGCTCAAGGTTGTGTTGGCGCACGTGTGTAAGTGTCTGTGTGTGTGTGTCTGTGTGTGTCTACAGTTATGGTGGATGTACTGCAGCACCAGGGGACACAATGACAGCATGATGAAAGTGAGGGGGTTCAGAGAGACATGGGGGCCATGAAGCTGCCGTCCAGCTCATGCTACGATGGTGCAGTAAAGATTCCCCAGCTGTCCTGTGGATTAGCCTGTGTGCTTATGTGATTAGGATACATGGCACCGCGGCTCGGGCAGGCGCCTCTGACCCGGGGAATGCAGGATGAGAGGGGATGGAAGGAGAAGGGATGGGTGATAGCCTACTGCCGGGAGCCAGGCACTGAATCCACAACTAAGCAAACTAATAGAAATGCACGGTAAAATCCTGTGTTCATTTAACTACTTAAACCAGGGGTCTTCAACGTTTTCAGGGCAAGGACCCCTTAGTCGAGAGAGAGATGAAGCAGGGACCCCCACAACCCATGGATACCATATAGTTTCATCATTTGACATCACAATCATCACATGATCGGTGTATTTTGGATTCATGTCAATGTGTGTTTTCAGATATTTAACCACTTGAACCGCATCAATACTTAATAAACTTGACCTTTCACTCTGTACTTAGTCTGCTCTTTTTCCCCTCTACACAAAACCTCTTTGCCGAAAATAGCCGATCTACAAGCTCACAACGCCTCGCGTTGTGAGGCGTTGTGAGCTTGTAGATCTGCTATTTTTGGCCAAAGTTCTCCAAATATGGACTCTAGGGTTCGAACGGTCAATATAAAAAAGGAGAAAAAAGGTTTCTATACCACAATGATTTGGAGGGCCCCCTAACTTTGAGAACCCCCTAGGGGTCCCGGACCCCCTGTTGAAGACCCCTGACTTAAACCATGTATACTTCATTGAGGGCGTCTGTGCTTGGTCCCCTCCTTTCTTTCCCCTCTGCACCAAATCTCCAAACTTACAACGCGCTGCAATGTGATGTATTGTGAAATTATCTGCTTTTTCCCCCTGAATAGGGACATGTGGGTTCATGTGGTCATTTTGGAAAAAATAGCAGATCTACATGCTCACAACGTGTTCCGATATGACAAAGTAAAATATGGGGTATAGAGTGTGCAAATGTGGGTCCATTTGGTTATATTTTGTACACTCTCAGATTTACATATGGAAAGATTAACACTGTGGATTTTACTGTGTGGATATGTAATATCCATGGACACAAAGACTGATTCGCTAAATAAAATACCATTTTAACCCAGCAGAAGACACTAGGAAGACAGGTACCCAGCAAAACCCCTCATTCAACTTTACAATCTCATTAAACTAATTCTCCAGATTCTCAGACACATAGTTATGTACAGTATAGCCTAAACAATAAGCCACAATGTAGGAAAACTAAACTCAGAAAAAAGCACACAGTAGCACATAAGAAGATCATGTCACTGCATATCTGCATACAGTAGGTGAGAATGGTACATTTAAATGTTTATTTAATGGTACATTCTTATTACCGTATCTCATTCTTGTACGTGTACTCATTGGCACATATGATCACAAAAGTTATTGATCTCTGCTTGAAGGACAACATGAAATGGCCGGGCAGCAATGGAAAAGCTTTTTCCAACTTGGGGGAAACATTGACGTTAACAGGAAGAACTCTGGCTTTTCCTCCTGCATCCTCTTATGAAAATGTGTTCATGTTGGCTTGGGAGAGCTCGAAATGACTGACATGTGGAATGACAAACAGTGTGACAGCATGGTGTGTGTGTGTGCGCGCGCGCGTGCGTGCGTGCGTGCGTGCGTGCGTGCGTGCGTGTGTGTGTGTGTGCGTGTGTGTGTGTGTGAGTTGCCCTCCAATCCAGAGCTCTGCACAGCTGCACATAGCCCAGTTCCACTCTAGCAGACACTGTGGCATGGATTCAACAGTAACGCTGACCTCATGGGTCACTACATGCTCGGCTAGCTGAAGGGAGTTGGTGAGGCCATTGCAGTAGCCCATAAAATGCAGCACGAAACAGGCTCATTTTGCAAGGCACAAGGAACTCTGACTAAAGGTCCTTACTCCCTACACAACGGGGGTGTTATTTTCGTGCGATTAATTCAGCCGAAAATATATTTTTTCAAACTGTCAAGAGTGCGTTCATACATAGCGCGGTGATGAAGTGATGTAATTCATATTGAGAACAAGGTAGATTTTTCGGAGCTTCTACTATGTGAGTAAAGGCATCAACCTACAGTATATGAATGAGGCATCAACTACCGGTATTAGTATAATAGTTTTGATATGAAATATGCGCCGGTGAGTACTTAGAATTTTCATATCATTAAGGCCTATTTGTCATGCCCCTGGTGTTTAAAGGACGTAATGCTTACTTTATACTCTACAAGCTCACAGCACATTGCGGGAAGTATAAATCAGGCTTTACTCGCGCCTACATGCACCTCCGTTAAATTAATTCCACATTGTGTGTGGCCAAGCTATTGTGGTGAGTGAGCATTAAATATATGAAACGTGTTGAACATGAACACTGCTTGTGGTGGGAGGCCCAGAGCGAGCTCCCATCTGTTGTAATCCAGTCTGCATAAGATAGTCTGCCCCTGTTGGATTCCCACCCTCGCTGGTTTTGTGAGCGCTGTTTACCAACCAAATTGAATCCCAGTGGATAAGGGGGTCTTGTTGAACAGAGAGGGGGGACCTGAGGATCTGTCACCATGATCTCAACAAGTGTGGCTCGCTGATTCAATGGGAGCCTCTCATAAAAAGAGAAGTAGAAGAAGAAGAAGACGAGAAAAAAAAAAAAAAAACAAAAAAAAACAAGGATGGAGGGGGCGGAGCTCCATTTTGTGTGAATTTGGTCATTTGTTGGCTGAGGTCAGACCCTTAAGATTAGGGGTGGGAGGCAGGGGTGTGTGTGTGTGTGTGTGTGTGTGTGGGGGGGGGTTGTTAATCCATTGAATTTGCTGGAGTTAACACATTGGCCTCTGTCCAAGGGAGACTTAAGTCACAATTGGAGGAGAGTAGATACATTGAGAGGGGATGGTGGGAAAGTTGAAATACCTCTTTTCTTCTTCGACAAAAAGGGGGAATTTGAAGAGTCACTCTGAGTAGGAACATGGAATCATCGCTCTGCGGTAGGTTTCCCCTGAAAACAAACCCACAGTTGATCTTCATTTATTTCACTTCATGTCTAATATTCAATATCACATTTGTAATTTAAATTCTGTAATTCTGTAATAAATAAAACAAAGATTCCTCAATTTCCCTACAGGGATTAATAAAGTATATCTCATCTCATCATACTGTAATACAAGGTTCTCACAAATGCACTCTAAAGTCACTAAAGTGATTTATGGAGCATCACCATAACCACGCCCCAGAATCTCTGTAAATATTTCCCATCAACCATCATACCCTCAGAAAAGTATTTTCCATTGCTATATAAACATTGCAAACATTGCCATCATAATGTATTAATAGTGTGGCAATGAATGAACAATTTCATTTTGACGACTCTGGAACAAGGGGTGCATTGTCAGACGTGTTGACCTGTAGCTGGATTCACAGATTCTTGGGACAAGTTAAAACAGGACAACAAAAACGCAGGACAAAGAAACATTCCTTGTGTCAATGATTCTTGTGGGCTTTTTGTTTTTCTTTTACTCCGTGTTTTCAATTACGTTAGCAGACCTGTTGAGAGAGAGGAGCAAGATTACTGTGGAGAAAAAACTCAGCAGGGCCTGACAGCTATTTATGGTGTTGCTGTAGCCACGCAGGAATGGTCCTCCAACTTGACTTATTGAATTATGGAGAAGCTGTCGACAGGTTGAGCAACTGTCTCCCCCCGTCTGTGTTGTTCCCATACATTCACTTTACTCATCACTGCTCTGTGGCTGTCAGTTTGGGCTCCATTCCTTGGCTGCATCCACCCTGGCAGGCCAAGATGAGTGCACCTTGCATTCTCTTATCACAATGACACCGGGTCATCATTTGTCCTCCTGCTCAAAGCAAGACTCACACAAGAAGAACGCTGGATGGACACACGCACACGCACACGCACGCACGCACAGGCACAGGCGCACACGCACGCTCACGCACACGCACACGCACACACACACACACACACACACACACACACACACACACACACACACACACACACACACACACACTCCGTCAGGGTTAATTAGTAACTTGATTTGTTCTAAAATTGCACACCCTCACATGAATTAGCCTACATAAATGAAAAATGAAATTCAGCATAAGGCATGTGACATCATGTTATATTCTTAATGTTGTTGGTTTTGAAGGCAGTATGCAATTGCAAGTGGATGATATACAGCAGGCGTGTTTAATCCAACGAGGACTTTAAAATGAACACATAAAGCGAAAGCAGGTATTGCACAGGGTGATGACTTGACTCTCATTGTGTTGCTGAGCATCAGCTCTGGGCCTTAATGCAACGATGAAGTCAGACCTGGCTGGTGGAGACGGTGGTGAGAACCATTGCACATGGATTCAATCCAGAAACACTGTAACCTACTGTACCAGTCAAAGAATGTGGACATGTTTAACCGAGAGCCAAGACGGTAATGCACCTGCCAAGATGGCAAATAATGTGTGAAGGGGACCTGGCACCTCTCCGGCTTTTGTCCTATACGAACCCCAAGCCCTCCCCCGCTGCCACCCTGCCACCCTTCAGCTGGTTGAAGGTGAGACTACACCAGGGACGTGCTGGGACCCTGATTCAGCCCGGGAAAAAGAGTTGGAGAGGCCCTCATTGCGCGCTATAGAGAGAGATCTCTCTCTATAGCGCTGCTGCTACTCAAAGATTTGCCATTTCAGATCATGACAAGTGACAAGCCAGTATGCCAATTACATGAGTTATATTTCGTCGTTGTCAGGTGGAAACCTTGTATGTCCAAAACCGTTTGTTTTGTATTTATCATTTTACAAGCACACAACGCCTCGCGGTGTGCTTGTAGATCTGCTGTTTTCACTACTTGTGTGCAAACAGTTAAATTTTAACTTTTGTGCAGACAGTTTAATTCTTTCCTAATGGCCGGCCTAGACCGGCCGGGAATGAACCGGCCGTTCGGGAGTTGTCCCGCTTTTCCCAATGGCCAGCACGTCCCTGGACTACACATGCCAGCCCCCGCAGAGCCGGGTCGGAAAAGTGTGTGCCCCTGCAGGGCAGGAGGGAGAGGTGTGGCAACGAGATGTTCATGTTGTCGTGCTAACCAAGCGTATCCGGCGGTGGGGGCAGGGGCGTCAATTGGGTATGGCAGGGGTATGCAGCTGCCATACTCTGGGTCCAGGGGGGGAAATAAAAGTTATAAATAAATATAAATCCATGAATGTCTCTTTGACGATCTGTGCGGGTTATTATGTTGTTAAATAGTAAAAAATAACTACAAATGCAAAATGTTAAACAAAATGCCACTTTAACAAGGCATTATAATGATATTCTCCACACTCGTATTCTCCCCATTTTGACAAAATGGTATATTCCCAGGTTCCGCAGGTCAGCTGCACAGGTGCAATGCATTATTGTTAATTGTGGCACGTTTACTAACATGCCAAGTTTAGCTGCACTTGAACAACCGTTCCAGGCTGCCATATCCAGCTCAAGAAACCATAGAAACCTGTGTAAAAAACTGACAAAACTTTATTTTTTTCAGACATTGTGAAAATAGCCGATCTACATGCTCACAGCTGCGAGGCGTTGTGAGCATGTAGATCTGCTATTTTCACAATAGAACCGTGTTATACAAAATGTAATGCCTCTTTTTCCATGAGGACTCCCATCTTTGCCATACCCTAGCTTTTGCTGAACTGACGCCACTGGGTGGGGGCCTTTCAGATTAATGTGCAGCAGGTGTTGGGTGTCTAGACCAGCAGAGAGAGAGAGGAGTGCACTCACTGAGTAATTGAAAGTGCAGGTGCATCTTGGGATACTGCCAGCATGTGGGGCTGCTGCACAGTAGAAATCGTCAGTATTAATTTAACACCGAGAGTGTAAAAATGGACCCAAATGGACCCGTCAATGAAATGAACACTGATGATTTTACAGTGCAATGTTTTTTTTTTTTTTTTTTTTAGCTACATGACATCTCACTTTTGGGGCTCAGGCTATTACATAAAATGGCCCTGGTGAAAAACAACATGCGATGAGGAATGCCAGATTCGCTTGTAAAACATCTCATGACGATTAAGGACTTCTGTTTCTTTAACGTTGCAGCAGGCTATTAATGTTTCATGAGTTCACTTTTTTTTCCCTTGCTTGTTGAAGTGATATAAAATGACTTGGCGTCGAGTCTGGAATAGAACCCTCACCAAATTTGTCCGTTTAATGAAAAAAACTTGGTGGGTTTGGCTTCCTCTATTGACACAAGGGAGGTAGAAGCCAAGGTATACAATCAAATGTTCTTGAAAAAGGAAGTCCTGTTTCGGAACACAGATGGAATAATGTCACCCAATATTCATTGCTGTAGTGATCATGTTTTCTTGTGACATTTTGTAATGATTGTAACGAGGGATGTGTTTGTTATTAATTACATTACAATGTGTCAATGGGTGCGTAGTCTTGACCTGTTTTTTTAGCATATCAATGACTTAATGAAATATCTCTGACATAGCCTAATAACAATAATCATAATCATAATAATCATAATAATACATGTATTAATATTTTCAGAGTTGGATAACTTCATTACTTAAGTGATGTTAAGATAATGATAAACAATAATGCAATACTCGCCATTCAAAAAGTTTACCAAAACACATGCACGCAGGCACGCACGCACGCACGCACACGCACACACACGCACACACACACACACACACACACACACACGCACACGCACACATACAGTATATAAGAGCGATTCAACATGTAGTTAGCATGCTTTGCAATTGGTCAATAAGTGAGCGTAAAATTGTTGATTTGTGTTCAATCTTCTGTTGCTGTAATTGTGACGCCTGTTCTATTCACTGACCTGTACGGCCACTCCTGGCTTGAGGCCCTCCCTGGCTATCAGTCTCCCGGGCTAAGAGGATAATGTGTTAGCTGATATCTCAGCTCAGTGTGGTGCTGAAATGGGAAAAGGGGGAGTTTGGAGGAGGTAATGATGGACCACTTTGGTTTCTCCTGAGAAAGAGGAATTCGGGCCCAATCTGGGAGGGTCTAGAGACCAGGGGCGGAATTAGACTTTGCCGTGTGACGGAGTGGCGCAACAAATACTGTATAGCAGATCTACAAGCTAACGACGTGTGGCATCCGCGCAGTACATTGTGAGCTTTTAGATTGGCTATTTTTGGTTGCACCACGAAAGCACCATGATTGTGACACTGCCACATACAGCAGATCTCCATTTCTGTGTGTTTATTGTCAAGCTGCAGCTAACGACTTTGAAATTGAAAGATTAAGATCACTTATTGATCATAAAGGCAACGTAGACTACTTTTCAGACGTATGACATCCTCCCATCGTAATGACATGATCTGAATTCTTTATGTTAGGCCTATAGCAAGAAATAACAACGATATTCCATACACTGTGGCAGGATGGCCTCATATGCATGGTTTGAAGACTGAAACAACCTCGTAAAACATGACTTCACCAGAGCGAGCCTGGGTGAGCTGACACCAGGGGCGTCACACTGAGGGGGGAAGTGGGACTGAGTTACTAGGGCCCAAGGTGGAGGGCCATTATTTTATACTTTAGCTACTGAAAAATAGCAGATCTACAAGCTCGCAGCACGGCACTCGGTGCCGTGCTGCGAGCTGCGAGCTTGTAGATCTGCTATTTTTGAAAAGATGTGAAAATGTGGGCAAATCTTTGAATATGTATTATTTTAAGTGAAAAAACTAACATTTTGCTTCTGGGGTCCCTGGAACTAAAAATTTTGAGATGGGGGTCTGTGGCCAAATACATATAATTTTGGGGGTCCTTCACATGAAAAGGTTTGAGCACCACTGACATAGAAACATAGGTTTTTAAGACATTTATAGCATTGTGTCAAAAATATTGAAAGACGTGCACAAATTGTCACAACTTTTCAAAAATAGCAGATCTCAAGCTCTGCGAGCTTGTAGATCTGCTATTTTTCAATGGTTAAAGCAAAAAATAATGCATAATATTGCGATCCCATTCAAGAGGGGCCCACAGTGAATCCTTGTACCCAAGGCCCAGAATTTGGTGTGACACCCTTGGGTGACACTGTAAGACTGTGCCAGGGTAAGGTCCCCTTTCTCTCCTCACTCTGAGCCTCTCCAGTCATGGATCACAGCGCTGGAGAAGCGGCTAATAGCTCTCTCTAGCTGGGCCTGTGCTAAATTCTCCCTCCACTAAAATTATTCCTCTGGGAATCAATGGGTCCATTCTTTTGTGAGCTGCAGTTTGCTCGATGGTCCCAACCTCGATGTGAAACATTAGACAGCAATGGGGAAAACATAAAACATAATACTTGTGTGACCAGCTTGTCATTGGCTCTTCGGTGGCTGTGTTAAGAATGTTGCCCAAGATAGAAGATTCAGTGCAGGAGAGGTTGAGGCTACACAGTAAAATCCTGGGTGTGAATTTAACTGAGAGTGTACAAATGAAACCACATGGACCCTTATGGGTATTTAAGGGTCCATTTGTACACACCCAGAACAGGGGTAACTCTCGACACTGAGACAGAGTCACATCAACACATTAATTAACATGCTAATGTTTGTTGAAATAGGGCATGAAAAGATGTTTGGACTTGTTAATTGAACCAATGGATGCTTGTGATGCTAAACACTGTATAAGGTAACTTATCTCTTAGATTCTCTTGTTTTGCCCAATATTTCAGTTTATCTTCTGTGACAGTATTTAGTAGTTGGGATGAAACACAGGCCTTTATGGTAAATTCATAATCAAATTATATTTCAGTTTTTTTTTTGCCCTGAGCCAGCACCTTGAAACCAGGGATCATAGATGAACCACAGGCTTTCTCGTCTGCATCGCCCTTTGATTGAGATCCACAAAAATGTCGAACATCTAAAACAGACTGGAGCGTTCTCGGAAAAACAAACATCTCTGTCTCAACCTCTTTTTTCCTTTTCTTTTTTTTTAATGCTCATCGTGTTTCTGTCAAACCCTTTTTTTATTCAAAAATCTTCCAGTAATTGTTCCTTCAGTCAACCACAGGGATCGCTACCCTTCACCCGAGGAGTTTAGCCTAGCCCTTGACCACAACATCTCCGCTGTCTCGCCACAAGAACCTGGTACGGGTTCCTTATTCACCCTGTAGGCTCACGGTTGCCAGGACTTCTAGGCTCCTTGGCTCCCCAGATCAATTATCACAGAGCTGCCCAGACTTTCCCAGCTGACGATGGGAGCCTTCTTCGCATTCAACGTCTCCAAAAACACCAGACTGAATTGAACACAATTAAAGATCATTTGCAAAGTTATAAATCCCTGATAAAAATGACAACATTTCCATAAATCCCACGTTAAATATAAATAAATCTGTAATGATGTAACCACAGAATCAGGCACTTATACTGTCTCAAAGAATGCGAAGCTCTCGCGAAGTGGCACAGTACAAATTAAGAAGCTTTAGCCTCAAGTGTTCATGGCAGACCAGCAGAGTAAAGTACCCAAATCAGCTTAATGAGACTAAGCCTAAATATTTACAAAATTACCACTCCCCTGGCAGTACCATCCTTTCCAGTGTCAATGTGAAGGTACGCTGAATAACTGTAACTTTTGATGTCAAAGGCATGCTACTGTTGAGCCGCATGTACATACTGTATAAGGAACTATTTTAAAAAGATTCATTGTAACCTGTTAGAATTTGGGCCTATGATGTGTTTATGTGTGAAGTAGTCATGACAGTTGGTTCTGCATCATGTCCACAATGTCTAGTCGATAAGAGCTCTGCTCAGCTTCTCTCTTTTATTTTTTGGTTACTATTACGGAGCCTTTGTTTGCACTTCAATGGAAGCTGATATGAGTTGTAAGAAGAGCCTGTTGCTACAAGAGTCCCTCCAAAGGTCAAGCACAGTGGTTTGTTTTCCTAGGATTCCTTTGGGATGTAATACCAGTTGGTCAATTAGAGACAAACATGTCTGTATGGGTTTGCCAAATTGGGAAGTGTAAACAATTCATAACAGTGAGTGAAATTAATCCATCGACATGATTGGGATTATCATACAAGAAATGGCATTCAAATGACCACCATTCATTACATAGGCATGTTGCAACAACAATATGGTTTGTTGCTTCTGATGCGGAAGTATTGAACTGTGATTTTCCACTCGCATTGTGGAATATTCCTTCAAATGTATGTATCCGGACAAAACAGTGGCTAGGTTTTGCAGAAGGTACTGATTTTAGAAACCATGAATTTGGAGAAAAGAGCAAAGGATATTTTTTTTTATATCACATTAGGGTTAGACTAATAATGACTAGGTTTAAAGAGCAAAAAGAGAGAATGTCTTGCTCCACGGACCTGTAGACCTGTGTCAACTGGTCCATTAGATTCTGTGGGTGTGGTTGATTGTGCACTGCTGAGGTCAAGTGTACGTACACTGACCCCTCCGAGCTGGCAATGATCGGATGACATCATCAAATGGAGATCTTATCTCAGCGGTGTGCTGTATGATGCTGTATGAATGGAAACTGGCCAGGGCTACTTGCTTTTCTGTTCTTACTTCCCCTTGCATAAGTGCATTTAGATGGGCTATAACTTATTTGTTAGTCCCTTCAGCCAAAAGGGTGACGAGAAGTACATGTGGAATGTTAAGTGTTCTGTGTCAGAAAACATCAAAGAATGTATTGAACCTTGAGGAACCAGTAAAATTAATGACCCTGCCTGCCCTCAGGATAAAACAAAGATATGGGATAATAGGCTACTATACAAAAAGGTCACAGTTTGAATTCTTGCATTTGTTATGGTCTGGTGGACCATAATATTTCACCTGACTGAATTTGGGTCGGTTTAAACTAGTGTCTCTTTGTGAAGGACACGGGCACTAGCCAACATTTCATAAAACTGTATTGTTGTGATAATGGCATAGCAAAGTAGGGATCATAGAATGAATGGGACATAACTTATTATTTTCAAAATCTTGTTGATAATACATGCAATTCAACAACTAAAGCAAAGGCAATAATCATATTAAGAAAAACAAAACAAAAACAAACAAACAAAAAAAAAAAAAAAAAAGCGTAATGAGTCAAAATATCTAAGGGTTATCTCAACTAGAAATTCGCGGCCGATGACGCAGCCGCTCATATCTAGAAATCGCGCCCTAACGGGCGCTCACATTTGATCATAGTCATTGAAGACACAGCTGACTTCAAATTCCAGCAGTAGTCGGTCGTCCCTTTTACTTTTCATTATGTCTGCACTACACTGTTCCTGCCACCAGGGGACACAGTAGGCCTACTACACTCATAAGTACACTGCACCGTGGAACTATTTGTAAGTCTGTGTTTCGGCCGGAAGGTTTATAATGGACGTACTGTGATGTAATTCGCGTCATAGCATTAAATTATTGTTTTGTTTAATTGTACATCGTGCAAGTACAATACGTTCAGGGAAAGCAGCTAGGAATGTAGGGGGGAAATGCAGCGATGTATGTGTGAAAGGAGGAATCTGTAGAAGCAGTGGTGTGAGAGTCTATCAATGACATGCTTAAACAACACCAGGAGCTGCCCTGTCAATTAGTAGTGCACCATGGAACTATTTGTAAGTCTGTGTTTCGGCCGGAAGGTTTATAATGGACGTACTGTGATGTAATTCGCGTCATAGCATTAAATTATTGTTTTGTTTAATTGTACATCGTGCAAGTACAATACGTTCAGGGAAAGCAGCTAGGAATGTAGGGGGGAAATGCAGCGATGTATGTGTGAAAGGAGGAATCTGTAGAAGCAGTGGTGTGAGAGTCTATCAATGACATGCTTAAACAACACCAGGAGCTGGCCTGTCAATTAGTAGTAGAGATATTTCAATAAGTTGAAATCTGTTTTCGTTTTTGCCATAACTTGTCACTGTCCAGCAGAAACCCTGTATTTCCAAGTTTCAAATGCGGTTTTGGACATACAAGGTTTCCACCCGATAACAACGAACTATTAGTTCTCTGGGGAATGGAAAAGTGTTGATTGGCAGGGAATGACGGGATCTTGCACCGTGAAGCAGGTCTTCCACTATTGCATGTTTTCAAAGGAAGAATGTGTCAAATATCCTGCTCTCCTCCAGGGATGCATTCTAAAATAATCTGTGCATTACATTGCATTATTATACTGTAATCTGAAAAATGTGATCTTTATTAATGCATTTTTGTGACCAATTAAGTATAACCACAAGTCATAATATTATTGCAGATAAATTACACATTCCTGTTGATGCATGTCCCTCGTTTCTACTTGCAGAGCTTAGTTGTCAGGTGTCAGTAGCCTTAGCTGTTGAGTAATAAATGGAGTTGTGAGGCAACGGGTAAATGTGTATGTGATGTGTTGTACAATAGTATTTACATTGTATGCGCAGTACAGTGCGGTACGGCGCATGTTCAATGATATGTAATGCCAGAAACTTGATATGAATGCTGTATTGTTGAGCTGCATGGGCGTGATTCCACTAATCTCTAGTTGAACCTAATCTAGAGCTAAATGCAATCTTCTGATCTATTCTGTTCCTTTTATTATCCAATATGACATGAACATGCTTTTGGTGACATGATGGGAGATGATTGAGTGGCGGGCTCTTTTGCCACTGTGTAAAACATACAGTATAAACAAATTAACATGCATTGATTCTGGAAACCAAATCCAGCCAAATGGACAACAAAACCTTGCATGATAATTTAACTTTGCGAATGTAACATTTTCAGAGTGAAATGAACACTCTGGATTTTACTGTGTGGGCACATGCTTGTGTGGTGTCCAAGCGCCACTCACATCCATGGTGACAATCTCTGCCCAACAGGCAAGAGAGAAAGGCCAGGAAAGCTGCTTCCTGGGGGAGCTGCAGGGCCTTTGGCGCCTGCAGGAGAATGATATAAATCCGGCCTGCTTTGAAAATAATTAGCGTGAGGATCAAGGCTAGCAGTGCAGTCTCCCCAGCCTGGCGCTGAAGAGGAGACAGGTGCCACCAGTGGCCTAAGCCTATAAGAAGCCAGCGGGCGGTGGAGCTGCCCCCCCCCCTCACAGTACGCAGTTGACCCAACCTGGGAAACAGAATGCCAATGTCTTGACAAAAAAAGAAAAAGAAAAGAGAAGCCTACTGACCAAGCAATTCCTTCTCCTCATTCTGTTCACCCTCCCTCCCTGGATTTCAGGATTGTGGGAGTCTGCTGGGTATGGGATTTGTATGGGTCTGGGAAGAGGAGCAGTGAGGGAATTCAGTCAGAGGGGTGTGTGTCTGTCCACCCTATATGAGCTGACCACTGATCTGAACCAGTGCTATGATGAAAGTGATGTTTTTATTCATTCGGCCAGTAATACTGAAACTAGAAAGATGCATTTGGAAATAGCAAGTCAAGTGTGGTTATCTTGAGGCGAGTCACACTTGCAAATGTCTCTGTATCTGCCAGTCAGTGTCCCTATTCGAGTGTGCTATCCTTGTCCCTTTTATGCCCATATATGAAGATCCACGATGTCATCAAAAGCCCATATCTTGGAATGCCCATATGGACATCTTATATTTACAATTGGCTTAAAGCCGCAGCCCACTTCAAGCAACGGACATGAAGCCTCCAAGCAACGGACAAGAAGCCTCCACAAAACGGTCATGTTTGAAGCCTATACTCACACAGGCACTGAGAGAGAGAGAGAGAGAGAGAGAGAGAGAGAGAGGGAAGGGGAGAGGAGCGGGGCAGTGTATCGAATTACATTTACAACAGAGAGGGAGGGCTGTGTCACACACACACACACACACACACACACACACACACACACACAAAAATAGCTAATAGTTAGCTCACAACTTTCCACTTTTCTCTTTCACCTCAATCGCAGTAACATCCGTATACACCACGTCATCGCATCACCAATACGTTTTATTTTTTATTTTTTTCAAAAAAAAAAATTCTCAATTTTTTTTTTCTTCTCAAAAAACTTTTTTTTTCTCAAAAAACTTTTTTTTTCTCAAAAAACCTTTTTTTTTCCTCAAAATTTTTTCTCTTCTCAAAAAACTTTTTTTTTCTCAAAAAACTTTTTTTTTACTCAAAAAACCGACCTTCCGACCTTCTAGTACTGTACATACAACACAACTGTACTGTGTTAGTCTCATGTGGTCTATGATGTTAGACATCTATGATGTCAGTCATCTCCATATTTGGGAAAAGTTACATTTTTAATTCAAGTCAGCGGTACTAACCATTCCGTCCTTGTCCCTTTTATGCCCATATATGGAGATCCACGATGTCATCAATATTAAGCATATATCTTGGAATGCCCATATGGACATAATGTGTCAGTCTCATGTAGTCTATGATGTCAGACATCTATGATGTCAGTCATCTCCATATTTGGGAAAAGTTACATTTTTAATTAAAGTCAATGGAGAAAATTAATTCATGAATACGTTCATATAAATTCAACTAAACTAGAAGCTTGGCTGCCCGAAGGGCGGCCGAGCGTCTAGTCGGAGACCGGCCTTCTCGGGAACGATGTCTGTTTGCCTGTGTCCATTTATGCCCATATATGGATATATCTGTATCTGTCTGTCTGCGTACATTTTATGTCCATATGGAGATCTCTGTAGTTGTTGTCTGTCTGTGTTCCTTTTATGCCTGTGAATGTGCCGGTCCCGTAAAACCCTGATGTCAGACATCAGCTCCGCATACGGAGATTCCGAACCTTTGGCGCTG
The DNA here is from genome assembly GCF_963921795.1 of Nannobrachium achirus. Taxonomy (NCBI): domain Eukaryota; kingdom Metazoa; phylum Chordata; class Actinopteri; order Myctophiformes; family Myctophidae; genus Nannobrachium; species Nannobrachium achirus. The sequence continues at coordinate 36,924,959 of NC_137814.1, forward strand.
GTTCCGGAAAACCGTGTGTGCCGAATTTGAGGCCGGTGGGACAAACGGTCCCATTAAACCTGTTGTCATAGGACCCGTTTTGACCATCTGTTTGCCTGTGTCCATTTATGCCCATATATGGAGATATATGTATCTGTCTGTCTGCATCCATTTTATGCCCATATATGGAGATCTCTGTATCTGTCTGTCTGAGTCCCTTTATGCCCATTATGGAGATCTCTGTATCTGTCTGTGCCTCTGACTGTGTTGCAGACACAGAGCCGGTTCCGGAAAACCCTAATGTCAGACATCAGCTCCGTATACGGAGATTACGAATCTTTCGTGCCGGTTCCGGAAGATCGCGTATCGGGTCAGTCGAGGCCAGGCACTGCACTCCCCGCTGCGGTGGGGAACGCGCGTGCCGGTTCCGGAAAACCGCACATTGGGTTGACTCATGTGGCGTACGTGATGTCAGAGCCTTTTGTGCCGGTTCCGGTCCGGAACACCCTGATGTCAGACATCAGCTCCACATACTTGACCTAGAGTGCAAAGTGATAGTGTGGAAGAATCGTCTATTTGCACAGGAGTGATGTCAGAATGAGTCAGCAGAAGTGATTGTTACGTCCTGGTCCTCACTTGGCACTGTGGCACCCTCTCGTGGCACAGTACGTCACAGCAGACCTCTGAGTCCCAGACATCTGCACACCTGTCTCCCGTTGCCAATCTTCTCACCTGGTCGCCATCTGCAATCATCTCCTCCAGAGCCTACAAGAGCCTGGCCTGTTTGCAGCTCGGCGCCAGTTCCTCACCAGTCCATGGTTGGTAAAGTAGACAGCCATTATTAGCTTTCCCAGTTTAGTAGAGATAGCCAGTTTTTGCTCCTTGTAGCTGCTGTGCACTGCTATTCCTTGTGGATTATTATTGACTCTGCCTTTTTCTCTCCTCCTCAGTTTCCCGGGTTCCGTGCTGAGTTGGAGCAGCCGCAGAGCCCAATTCCCCTTTTTGCCCCCCTTGTGAATTAACTCTGAGTTCCATTGTTAATAAACACGCCCGGGTGGGCTTCAACCTCCTTCTGCCTCCTCCTTTGCTGTGCGTTTGGGTCAACTCACACCAGTCGTAACAGTAGGAACTGGCCACCTGGACCCAGCCAGCATGGAGGAAAAGCGCCCATCTCTCACTCCACTTCAGGCCCAAGGACAAGTTTTGGACCAACACTCCCGCCTGCTGTCGGAGGCATCCGCTGCTGTTTTGAGCCTACAGCAGGAGCTCCGGGAGGTTTCTACATTCCAGCAGTCCCAGGCCACTCAACAACACACCCAGGTTAACCATCTCACTTCCTTGGTCGAGGAGCTCTCTAAACGAGTCGCCGCACTCTACGCTCAACTCACTCCTCCTCCGAGTCCCGCTCCCGTGCAGATTACGTCTCCCAGCCGGGAACCCCACCTTACTGCCCCGGCTCCCTATGACGGAACTTTCTCTCTCTGCCGGGAGTTCATCATGCAGTGTGAGTACGTGTTTGATCTCCAGCCTAGCATGTATTCCACCTCCCCCGCCCGCATAGCATACATTACAAACCTGACCACCGGTAGGGCGCGCCGCTGGGTTTTTTCAAGTCGAGAGGGGTCTGCAGCCTACATGCAGAACTACAAAGACTTTGTTTTGGAGTTTAAGGCTGTGTTTGACCACGACGTCCAGGGGCACGATGCAGACACAGCTCTCTCTTCTCTTCAGCAGGGCTCCAGCTCTGTAGCAGATTATGCCACTGAGTTCCGCATCCTCGCCGCCCGTTGTGATTGGAACGAGCCTGCACTTCTCAGCACGTTCCTCCGGGGTTTGAGCGAGCCTACGAAAGATGCCCTAGCCGAGAGAGAGAGACCCCCCACTCTGTCCAAACTCATCTCTCTCGCCATTTTCATTGACGAGCGACACCGTGAACGTAAGCGTGAGAGGGCATCCCAGCATTACGTTGCTTCCAAGCCTATATCCTCAGTCCCCACCAGTCTCACTCGGCCCAAGCAAGAACCATCTGCCGTCTACAGTCCCACAGAAGACTGCATGCAGCTGGGCCGAATCCGTGTGACTTCCAAGGGCCGCTTATCACCGGCTGAGCGCAAGCACCGCAGGCTACACAGGCTCTGTTTGTATTGTGCTGACTCAGCTCACACCGTTCACTCCTGTCCAATTCTACGTTCCAAGGTGTCCCCTTCCTGGACGCCAGGAGGCGTAATTTCTCCCAGTCGGGGTTTTCGGGTGAGTCGCCTAACTTCTCTCCAGCCCCTCACTGCCAGTCGTGCCAGTTTCCCTGCCACACTCACCTGGGAGGGACAGTCGCTCACTATTCCAGCTTTCATCGACTCAGGGGCCGATGAGAGCTTTATTGACCGCCAGTTTGCTCTGAGGTT